>NW_026526991.1:72986811-73311811 GCF_024362965.1 Panthera pardus | reverse complement strand
AGTTGGATGCTTAACTGACTGAGTCATTCAGATGCCCCTCCCCAATCTATTTCATACTGAACCACAGGAAAGAAAAAATTTAAAACAGTTCTGTATCATCAATAGCATTACAAAAATTAGCATGGGAGTTAATGATTTATTGCATTTTTGCTTTATGCCTTTAAATGAATTATCTGACTTAATTGTCAAAATGACTCTGTGGATTATATATTATTGTGTCCTCCTTTGCAGATGAGAGACCTAGAAATCAAATAATCTATGATTAATCGGTAATAGGGGATGAGCTAGATCAAATGCAAATCTGTATGACCCTAATGCCCCACATTCTACGGACATCCCCAAACCACTAACGCAGAAACAACCTATTTGAATATTCTCCACTCACTAGAAGAGCTCTTTAGAAAATATATACCACCTGAACTTAAATAAGTATTGGCTAATAAGCAAAAAAGAAGATTAAGAAGTATGTCACACATACAAAAATATTGGCTGCTTATTTAAATTATAAACTTATGGAACAAACTCTTCAATCATCTTTTTAATATATATCGTATATATTCACCAATAACCATTACTGCTCCCTAAAAAGAAACTTCCTTGCTATCCTCCAAACAAACCACCCACATTATTGCTTCTGTGTCTTTGTTCATAATATTTATTATAAATGGTGGTATCCTGTCTCTACATTCATTTGAAGCTTAAGGCTTCTATGAAAGATTCTCGGATTATTTCCAATGACACTAGTCAATTTCTCAAGGACCCATAATATTTATTTTTCTAATTGATCAACTAAGATTCATTGTAAAGTACTTACAAGACACTGATCTTAATCATATGGAAGTTTTCACATTATATGTAAATAGTATCTACCTCACAGAAATGTTCAATTTAGTTGGATTATGCAAGTAAAATATTACTAAAATATAATTCTTCTATGTTACTTCATACTTCCATATTCCAACTTTTTAAGCTGTCTCTTGAACACAAAGATTGTGTGGGCTTCCTATTTTATGTTCATTTCAACTCAACTACATTTCATTGAAGAGTTGTTAAATGAACTGAATCTTTTATTTTTAACCCCATATCATCGCTTTTTCTTCTACGGTTTTCTCAAAAATATCATTGAAGTGACATAGCATCTAGAGAAATATTTCTCTCCCTCAAATAATGAGTTCATAAAATTCATGGAAGTCCTTATCGGAATTGATTTATATATTGAGCATAAATTTAACTAAACTTTAAGTTAGCCCAAATCAAAGCTGCAGTCTCAAGAAGCTTATTTGTCCAGGTCTTCATCATATTCGTTTATACAATAGTAAATTAAAGTATGTGGAACCAAAAGTGGAAGAGATTTACTCAGTGATTTCTATTCCTGTATGCTAATAACCTCTTGATTATGTGGCATATTTTTGTAGGCAGATTTTTTTTTAATTTATGAAATTGCAGGACACATGTAAATTGTTTAGAACAGTTTCTCACAAAAGAAGCATTTGATAATGGAACTAGTGGGGAAGTCATGCTGTTAATGTTATGTTTTTAAGGTCCTATCATGTCAAAGAAATGTGTCATGAAGGCACAAGAGAAGAAAGTTGTTAGTATTTAGGGAGAATACTGAGGAGTTATGTATATAATGAAATAAATGAAAAGGTAAATAAAACGTCCAACCAGAAACTCTATGCTTTGTTGCCCTGAGAACCATTGGGAAGTAAAGTTATATGTCTTTTCTGTATTTGGTGCTTTGGTTTAATCTATTATTAAATAGCAGAATCCTACTGCTTTTTTCCCCTGGTATTTTCAAATTATACTCTGCTCTATTTGTCACTGCTAAGAGGAGCTGGATGAGGTCAAGTGACCTCCCTGAGAAGTAATTGGGATTCTTCTGATCACTCCAAGACCTCTTTCTCTCTGACTACCTAAGTGGTAAGAGATGGGATGATTAATTATAGCCTCATTCTCTTCTCTTGTTAGAATTTGGGATACTAACTGAAAAACAAAATCAGGCTTGATCACCTATGAATATAAATTTGTGGTCTATTATAAAATATAATATTTTATATTGTAGTTAATATAAAAGTCAATATAAAAATTTAAACTATGTTTCTGTTTTTTAGATTATGTAATAGGTCTTCAAGAACTTTATGTTAATTTCAAGAATTAGTTGTTAATTTGAAGCATTAGTAAACCCAGGAAGTTCATGGGTAACATGAAACAGATTTCCTGGAGTGGTAGTATGGGGCATTTCTGGAATTAATAGGTTAGGGAATAGCAATTGTTAAATATCACTTAAAGGGTCCAATATTACTGAATTATAGCCCCTTCATCTCTCCCTTCCATACATGGTTAAAATGTTGATCATTAATGAAGTTATATTGTCCATCTTTAGTAGAAAGTGAAAGATACAGTAGCATATCAAATTGCTAATGCTTCCTCATTGAGGTGCTCTCATCTCTTGTATATTCTCAGACATAAACATTGCTGGACAATATTATGTATTATTTGCTTTAAGAAATTATACTTTGAATTAGCTTTCCTACAGATTTTCCTACAGATTTTCATTTACTCAATTCTGAACTGATTACCTTATGAGATGTAATAGTTGTCAACAACTCTATTTAATATGAATTCTTTTATGAACACATATATAGGCATTCATGATAGATCAACCAAAATGCAAGATCTTATTAGAATGAGCTAAAAAGTGAGTATTTCATGTTAACATTCTGCAGCTTGTTCAACTTTTAGATTTTATACTATCCAGCTCCTGATGATTCAGATTTCTTCAGGACGTGCTGAAATATAGTATGACTTTAATATTTTATAAGCATTTTTTGTAGAAAAAGGAAAAATGGGTGAAGAAAGGAATAAGATGAGAATATAGAACATGATAAGTCATGAACTCAATTTTATTTGCCTTAGACATCCTCTAAGCCTATGATTCTCAAGTATGAATATGCGTCAAGTATCACTAGAATAGCTTTCTTAAAAACAGATGCTCTCAAAGTTTCTGATTCAGTAGTTTGGAGTGGGGTCTGATAATTTTCATTTTCACAAACTCTCAGATGATGCTAATGTTGCCTTTCTGAGAACTACCCTTTGGGTAGTATTGCTCTAATTAAGTTTAGACCAACCCTTCTTTGTTAACTGATAATACTTACTTTCAGAAAATAATAGCCACACCAAAGGTACTAAATAATGGAAGAAAACAACAAAGCAATTTATTTATTATATAGGATGATGCTGCATTAGCAGGATTCTTTGCGTTGATTTAACATTACTAACACATTTTTTCCTTACTATCAAAAAATAACACAAGTAATCTCCCAGGGCCTGATTTTATGATTTGTGTTGGAGAAAATACTGACATTCCTTTTACTTTTAAGAAATAAATCTTTCTCATTGCCGTGTAGTATTCCATTGTGTATATAAACCACAATTTCTTTATCCATTCATCAGTTGATGGACATTTAGGCTTTTTCCATAATTTGGCTATTGTTGAAAGTGCTGCTGTAAACATTGGGGTACAAGTGCCCCTATGCATCAACACTCCTGTATCCCTTGGGTAAATTCCTAGCAGTGCTATTGCTGGATCATAGGTAGATCTATTTTTAATTTTTTGAGGAACCTCCATATTTGTAGCAACGTGGATGGAACTGGAGAGTGTTATGCTAAGTGAAATAAGTCATACAGAGAAAGACAGATACCATATGTTTTCACTCTTATGTGGATCCTGAGAAACTTAACAGAAGACCATGGGGGGGGGGGAAGGAAAAAAAAAAGTTACGAGAGGGAGGGAGCCAAACCATAAAAGACTCTTAAAAACTGAGAACAATCTGAGGGTTGATGGAGGTGGGAGGGAGGGGAGGGTGGGTGATGGGCACTGAGGAGGGCACCTGTTCGGATGAGCACTGGGTGTTGTATGGAAACCAATTTGACAATAAATTTCATATTAATAATAAAAAATTAAATAAATCTGTTAAGATATCAAGTTTTTATTGCAATCAAGTCTGGGGGGAGCAAGTAGGACACCCCTGATGCTTTCTCATTAACAAGTAATTTTAAGCTTTTTACAGTATAGCAGTTAGAGAATACGGGGGGGTGGGGGGGATTTAATTTGCCATGACAAATATCTAGTAAATGTACCCTTGAGATTTAGGATTAAATTCCACAGATATTTCTAATAGTTTGAAAGTCAGGATGATAGAATATCTTACAACCTAAGCTAGGTATTAAAATCACCTGGGACCTTAACAATACTGATGCCTGGGCCCCGCCATTCGGACATTCAGATTTAATTGTTTGGGGTCCTGTCTTGACATAGGGAAATGGATAAAGGAGAATGATTAAGGAGAGAAGTGCAGACAAAAAGCCAACTACCATTTCTTGGGACCTACTTTCCATATGTTAAGCATTAGATAAGGTATTTTATCAATATTGCCCCTAAACTTCAAATAAACTCAAAAGATAGCTATAAAGTAAAAGCATTTTTAAAAAATCTAAGCAAAAAGACTTAAATATAGGGATAGAATAACTTTCTTATGCCAAGAGGTTATTTGGTAAGTGAGGGACTGGCCGTTAGAGCCTAGATAGACATGGCTTTAGGGTCCATCTTTCTCCATTTCCTTATAGAGATACTAGATAACTTTCTTTCGTTCTTCTCTCTTTCTCTCTTGTTTTTTTCTCACTTCTGTTTCTCATTCTACTGCTACTCCTACTACCTCTACTACTACTGCTTTACTACCGCTACTCTGAAATCTAAACAGCTTGGAAGAAGAGACAAACTCTAACAAATGTTGAAAGGCTAGAATGCAAGGTGATGAGCAATGTTTCCTGTAGAATACAGGCTCAGTGTATATTGCCTATAGAACCTTGCTGTCAGATGTGGATAAATACAACTATCTGGATGTAGGAATTCTGGCTGTATTTCCCAAGCATGTCTGGAACCCATAGGTTTAACCTATGGTAAAAAGTGAAAAGGGCTTCAGAAGATAGGAAGATGGTCTGGATTCAGAATCTGGCATCAATTATTAGTGTAACCATAGTTGAAAACCAATTGGATCTCTTCACATGGTTATAGGGACAATAAAATTATTGAAGGATATTCACTAGGCTAAAACACTAATAAACTCATTAGACTAAAGCAAAATGAATGTCCAACTATTCCTATAGTATACAACCATACTCTTATTCTATTCATACTATTTTATACACTGGGCTTTCCAACTGAAAAGAAATTCTTGCTTTAAGTTCTGGAGTAAACTCCTTAAGTTTTAACTAGTAAGATAAATCATTATTTAAATGAGAGAATTTCTGCATATCAACTGGGTGTCAGAATTAGAAAATATAAAATCATCTTCAAATATGTTTCATTTCTTTTATGTCAAGTCAATTCTATTTTCTTGAAGGAGTGTTATAACTTCATGAGGAAAATTGTTTCACAGCTGTATATAAAAACATGGTTTTGTTTTTCTTGTATTGGTTTAAGCTAAAATCAGCATTGCCACCGACACTGGATACAATTGCTCCTTTACGCATGATGCCTAGTGAGTTGGAGGAATCTCTTTTAGTATTTCTCATGCAAAGTAGGGGCCTCTTATAAAAGAATTGTGCCTATGAATTATTGCAAAAATAGATTTATCATAATTAGGTGTGTATTATTCATTCTTTAATCAGCTTTAAAGCTACTAAGGTAACTGGGGTTTCTTTGGGAATCAGTTACATACCTTGTCTTTCAAGAGAAAGATTCCACATTTTTAATTGACTGACTTATAAATGCAATAGATTAAGTTTTAATTTTTCTCAGTTTTTAATTTATGTTTTCATGTGAAATGGGGCCTTTATAATATTTCTTTTATCCCACCTGATGGATATCTCTTTTTAGTGCAATGTGCATTTTCATTCCAAACCAAGAACATGCTGGGTGGTTTTAAAGATACTTTTGAAGGTTATGAAAGTTTTTTAATGCCTTCTCTAATGAGTAACCCAGGTGGCTTCCAGTCAACACCAAGAGTTGGCTTCAGTGAATTTAGTCATGTCTGTCGAGTCCATTAGTCTGTTTCTGTTCCACTGGGCAAAAAAGAGCCCTCTGGGGCAATGGTAGAAGTGCTCTAAGGCCCAACATGCTGGAGCAGCGAAATTGAGTAGATTATACATGTGGCACTATAAGAGATTATTCCCTTTTTACAGATGAAGAAACTGAGGCCGAGTGAAGTTATGGATTTACAGTTCTGTTACATATTTAGAGTTCTTAGTTCTGATGGACTTTGTAGATATCCTCTAAGGTTTTCACAGATTCTACTGTTTACCTTTATTTGAACAGACTTGTATTAAGCATTTCTGGGTCCTGGCTGTCTATCGATGAAAATTTTGGATTTCTTTCCATCAAAGCATATTTCCAAAGTGACCTTAGGTGCATGGCCTCATTTAATTTTATTTCCCTTCACCTTGGGTGGTATGGGGTGTTAAATCTTTTAAGGGAAGCTATTTGAGTTCTTTTCTGTCTGATTACCTGCATATTATCAAAGTTTGAACCTTTTAAACACTGGACAATTAAAGTTAATTGTATAGTCATGTGTGCCTTGAGGACAGAAGTGTTATTCGGTTGGAAATAATGTGCTCAAGATGGAAAAATTAACAGTTGCTGATTCATCGTATGGAATAATGCACATTTATAGATTTTTAATATTAGAGCACCTAAATCAGGAATATGTTACTGTCACCTTAACAACGTGTTACAGAACGCAATGGAATGATGAAGTATTAGTCACTTTGATTTAAAATTGAGCATAGTTATGTTTTCAAAGTACAATATTTAGGGAACCTTTCCATATAGGCCTTTTTAATTATCACAAAAATTTTTTACCTCAGAAACTTGCTATATAATTTCTAAGCTATTTTATAGGCAGCTTCTACATAGTATCACTCTTAACCTGATCATCTGGAATGTAGGACAGAGTAACTAAATATAATAGTTGAAAGAAAGGAAGTATAGTGGCTTTTATTGAAAAAAGCATTAAACCTTGAATCAGGACCAGAACCTTGATTATATTTCATGTGAAATTGTGGAACTCACCCTATCTCCTTGTGCTATGTGATCAATAAAATAAATCATTCTTATTTGCTTAATGTACTCTACCATGGTTAAGAGGAAGTACATAATATGCTTGCTACATAAACTGCTAGGGCTCTTAGACAACAAAGTAAGTATTTATTAAGTATTTACCACATGTCAATACCATGCTGAAGTTAAAAGAGTAGAATATTGTCAAAAGATCTACCTTGCTGGTCTAAGACTTTGACATTCAACAGTGTGCCTTTAAAAAAAAAAAATCAAATCTGCTTATGAATCTATTCTCTGTATTTTTCATTAAAATTTGTCTCTGAAGTATGTTAGAGTCAAAAAGGTAAGTATAGAAGCTCATGTTTGTTCACAGTTATTTGGGCTTTTTAAGTTCTAGATTTGTTCATTGACTTTCAAAGGTTTAGTTCAGAGTCTGATTGTTTTGTTGGTAAACACTATAGACAGATCTCCATCTAAGAAATAGTTACCCATCTCAGAGGGTGTGTGTGTGTGTTTGTGTATACATGGGAGTAGAGAAGTATAAAAAATGATTAGAAAACACAGGCAAAGAGCATTTACTTTATGTAGCAATTTGTTTTGTGTTTTTGAAAATTGAGTTTTATTTGAAATGCAAAGGTAATATGGTGCCAGATAATTGAATCCTGTTATAAATCTCCAAAAAAAATGAACTATGCCCCAAATAGTTTTTTGGTGTAATTCAACATTTTTGAACAAATAGCATTTAGTTTATGTTGCAATTTGTTTTGTGTTTTTGAAAATTGAGTTTTATTTGAAATGCAAAGGTAATATGGTATCAGATAATTGAATCCTGTTATAAATCTCCCAAAAATGAACTATAATCAAATAGTTTTTTGGTATAATTCAACATTTTGACATAATGTTGTCAGACTATTTAAAGTGAAACCCAGCTATGGTTGTGTAAAATATAAAGTGAGGAAAATGCATTTTTTTTTTTTTTTGCCCTTTGAGAGAATAGTTAACTTTACTAGTTGATCGTATCTCTCCTCCTTCTAAACCCCGAACATCACAACTCCTACAGATGTCCTCATTTATCAGAGTTCTTTTACAGACAATGATGCTCATATAAAGGATGTGATATTTTGTATCTCAGTCCTTCTTCATAATGATCCCAAGTGCTTAGGTTGTCACCTTTCCTCTAACATTCTGCCCCAAAAGTTAGTAAAGTAAGCTATGTGAATGATGGCTGTAAAAGCACTCAAGACCAGCTCCTATTTTCTCTTTTATGTTGGATCTTTTGTCTACATTTTAAAATTCTTTGTTATGTAAAGGACTCCAAAAATATCAAAAAAATATCATTTTTATTGGTACAGAGGAATGCCCATTTGACTTTGACACTCAATCTCAAGGCTTAGTATATATATTTTTAATGTTTGTTCATTTTTGAGAGACACAGAGCGTGAGCAGGCGAGGGGCAGAGAGAGAGAGACAGACAGACAGACAGATTCAGAAGCAGGCTCCAGGCTCTGAGCTGTCAGAACAGAGCCTGATGTGGGGCTCAAACTCAAACTGTGAGATTATGACCTGAACTGAAGTCAGACACTTAACTGACTGAACCATCCAGGAGCCCTATATGTTGTTTTTTAATTTGTTGTCAAGGGATGCTGTTTGGTAAATTGGGTGATATCACACGAATCCAAGCTGTGGTGAATGACAGACTTCTCCATTAACTAACAAGTACCTCATGGTACCTCATGGTAATCCCCATGGGAGCTACCCAGGGTGCAAAGGATCTACTAGTCACCATTTACTTTCTTATAATTCTGGAATTCGAAAAAGCTCTAAACATGCAGTCTTTGTGACTCATTTGGTGACAAAACCTCATCTTGACTTGAATTGATAGAAAAACCTACTCTGAACTGGTTTGAGGCCTTTTATACCTTATTCATTGTTTTCTGGTGTGAATATTCAGTTTTTCCTAAAGAAATATTGATGTTTTACATTACATATTGTGATTCTAGACAGGTATATGCTCTTCCAAAATTCCAAAAATTGCAAAATATATCTTAAAACATATTTGATGCCATACATTTTGGGAAAGGGATTATAGGTCTCTATTAGATATTGTCCTCACCCTCAAACAGCTTGTAGTTTATTGAGCTGTGTGATTGGAAACACTGCCCTCAAATAGTCAAGACATAGTTACTTAAAGTCTATTTAATGATATACACACATATATGTGTATACTTATAAAACTACGTAACATAATTTATAATATATAATTTATATAGTGTCAATTTGCAGTATAGGACAAAAGTAGTATTAGTTTAGAATAATTCTAGTGATGGTTTCGGGTTTCAGAGAGTAGTAGAACTTTTTTCTTAACCATCTTTGAATTTGTTTTTTAATAAAATAAAGCACAGTCAACAAGGAAACCTCTGGACTCTGAAGGTAAAAACAAATAAGGGAGTCAGCTCAGGTCATGATCCACAGTTTGTGAGTTTGAGGCCCCCCATTGGGCTCTGTGCTGACAGCACAGGGCCTGTTGGGGATTCTCTCTCTCTTTCTCTTCCCCCCCTTCCGTTCCCTCTCTGTTTCTCTCTCTCTCAAAATAAATAAATAAAAATTAAAAAAAAAAATCCAGGAATTCACAAAGAACTACAAGCTAGAAAAATCTGTAAAATACCCAAATAACAAAAGACAAGTGACAGGTAACCAAGCTAGCCTTAAAATTCCCCTCATCTTAACTAACTTTAGACAGGCTTCTTCTTGACTCTGGTCTCCTGATCTTCTTTTTCTTGAAGGATTTACTTTAGAAACTTGGAATTGCAATTTTTTTTCCTCTGCTCCTATGAAATGTATATTCATTCTTCAGCCTCTAGCCAATTTTACCATCTAGATCTTTTTCAAGGACCAGGGAGCCATCATTTGAAATGTAATCATCAAGAAAGATAATGCCCTTAACTCCCAGTTTCTATGGGAGGATAGAAACTTAAATTTGCAACAATTAGCATACTTAGATGGCCTGATCACATTGGGTGCTCCCAGCCAATGTCTATCAGTAGTTTTCCACTAGCTCACCAACTGTGTCCCCTCCCGCCAAACCTCTTCCACTGTTGTTTCAGTGTAGTTGAGTTCAATCTCTTTTGCCTACTGCATTAGTCTTGAATAAAGTCTTCCTTGCTTGTTTAAATCTGTCTAGTGCTATTTCACTTTTTCCAATTGAGGCCAGATTCTTGAGATTCAACAAATGTTTAGTAGGCATTCAATAACAATGTTCTTTTAAGACCAGAACAGAGAAGCAATCCTTTAAGACAATGGAAGAAAATTTCATGAATTAAAGAAAATCATGACTCAGCAAATTAAAATGGCTAAAGTATAGGACTAACTAATGAAAAGAAATGGTAAAATATCTTACATTACAAGGACAATAAAAAATTGTTATGACAACAGTAAGGAGGAAGAAGGTGGCAAACAGAAAAAAATAAGTTTGAATAACTTCTGAATTAGAACATCAGCAATTATTCTTTATTATTATTGATGTGATTATATAGTAATAAAAATGTCAAAATATTTTGGAAAGTAAACATAATACAATTCAATAATTACACTGTAGATTTGTAATATTATTAGATATGCGGAAACTAGGTAAATGAATTTTACCGAGACAATAGACACTGTTACTTTTGGATTAATGATACCAAGGAAAGATGTAAAATGTGCTGAAATTTTAAAACGTCTCTGTTGGAATAAAAATATAATTTTTATCTTCAAAACCACTCAATAAGTAATAAATAAAAATAAACCAAAATAGCCACACAAATAAAAAAAAATTCTAACAGTAAAAAAGAGACTAAGGAAACATTTAAAGGAAAACCTGTGACGTATCATAGTTAATGTGAATGGCTAATTGCATCTCTGCAAAGACTAAGTTTCAAAAACAGGAAAGAAAAGAAAAAGCAAACACTCTAAGATTGGGGCAAAAAATACAAATCTAATATATGCTATTTCTAAAAGAGAAGTTTAAAAGTCATATACAATGACATAAAGGTTTAAATAATTGGAAAATATGTCTGAAAATACAATAACAAATGAAAAGCAAAGTAGCAGTATTGAAATATTTGAAAGAATTCAAAGCAAACAGCATAAAATGAATATAGAGGGTTGATTTTACTGATAACAAGAAAATTTACATTACAGGTAAAAGATGTCTACCTGAATGAGTCAGAAGACATACATTAAAGTTTAAAAAATATAAAAAGTGCAGTAAATACAAGGAAAGTCAAATCATAGGTAACTGTGAACATCCTGAATTTAAGTGATATAACTAAAAAAGTTAACTTTATATCAAACTTGGTAACTTAGAGAAAAAAATGTCTCTTATTTCCAAATGTCTATGAATATAAACATAATCCTTTTTATATTAGGCCATAGAGAAATGATTTAAAAATTATAAGAAGCAAAAATTATACATGCTGTATACTTATACTATAATAAAACAAGGTGTTTATTTTGAAAAATGACATAAAAATACTCACTGAATCAGATAGAATTTTGTAGAAGAAAATGATTGCTTGATAGTGTATGAACTAGAAAAATCTATAAGAAACTGAGGGAATCAGATTAGATTGGGGGTGGGGAGGATTGAAATCTACCCTCAGTCACTGCCAATAGAAACTATGGAGTATGACTCCATAGAAGTATCCCACCTTCAGGCAAGAGAAGTTGGGCTTTTGTACTGCCTTATCCTAAACAGCTCTTCTTCATCCAGGACAGTATTGGAGGACATGTAGACTGATTGATAAAGGAGATCTGAGGGTAAGGACAGACAACATCTACTATAGCCACACTTTTAGTTAGGATGAATTTGGGCTGCAAGAAAGAGAAAATCTGGTGAAAGTTGGCTTAAACAAAGCAAAGGCTTTATTTTTCTCTTGAAACAATATGTCTAGAGGTGGGCAGTTTAGACCTATGCACCAAACTCCAGTATATCCTTAACTATCTCTGCTCTTTTCTCCTTCCTGCTGCAGGATCTTAGTGTGCAGTTTCTTCTCATATTCAAGATATCTGCTAAATCCTTGGGCAAAAACCACATTTTAGGCAGGAACAAGGAGAAAGGAAGTGGACTAAAGGCCTAAAGGGACAAGCCAACCAGTATAGTTAGCTCTATTTAAAACAAAACAAAACAAAACAAAACAATATGGGGAAAAAAAACCCAAAACAACAAAAAACTCTTATAGAGCTTTCCCAATAATACTACCAAGAGACTTCTGTTAAAACCCTCATGGGTTAAAACTCGACCACACATTCACCCCTAGTTGCAATGAGTTGTTGAGAATTTTAGCTGTCCATCTTCCATAGGAAAAGAGATCAGATGAGAAGGGAGATTTGGGTTGACTCTAAATACCCACAATATTTGCCAAACAAAAATTTTACCTTTGAGATAAATGACTCTCTTAATTAACTTAGGAAAATAGAGATTCAATTCTACAATTACATCGTGCCTTACAAAACAGAGAGAAGTACATATAAACTATACAAATTATGTAATAGGCCTAAGCTATACTCAGAATACAATTATTTTACATAGTAAGGACTGAAAATAAATGAACTAAGTATTACACTAAACAAAAAATAGAAATAGAATAGGAAAATATGCTTAAGGAAAATAAATCACCCAAAGTAAAAACTGACCTTTAAAAATTAGACAGAAAAGGGGAACATACCATTGTTAATTTAATCCAAAATTTGTTCTTTGACCAGGTCAGTAAAAATAGACCAACCCGTGGCAAAACTTAACTGGAAACAAAAGAGAAGTTCCCTATATTATATCAGGAATGATGGAGGATACGGGCGTCTGGGTGGCTCAGGCGGTATTTCCACTGGGTCATGATCCCAAACTCCTGGGATTGAGCCCCTCTTGGGTGTTGGGATCCAGACCCTCATAGGGCTCTGCACTCCACATGGAGCCTGCTTAAGATTCTCTCTCTCTCCCTCTGTTCTTCCCTTGCTTGTGTGTGCATGTGGGGAAAAAAAGAAGAAGAAGAAGAAGGAGGAGGAGGAGGAGGGGGAGTGGGAGGAGGAGGAGGAGGAGGAGGAGGAGAAAAGGAATGATTGAGGGGATATAACAACATATTTTGGTTGAGTGTTTTTCCCCTTAAGACTAAAGAATGATACCATGACAATTCTATGTTAAGAAAAAGCAAAAATGTGGCTAAAATAAATGGGTGTTTTTTTTGTTAAATAAATAAGTAAGTAAGTAAATAAATAACCAAAATTTATTCAAAAGATAATAGCATGCCATAGGGGGGAATGGATAAGCTAGTCATTCAGTTTCAGAGTAACATAAATCAAATGGTAATGGAACCAACAATTGAGTAAAATACTCAGCACCATTTAAAATTACATTGCAAGATAAAAAAAGTACATATCTTAGATATTTTGCTTACAGGGAGTTTTTCTTGAGTGGAGCATGAGAGGTGTGTATAAAGATTAATGTGACTGGATAGGCAATGTTGCACTATCTGTTAGCATTACTTATAGAAAAATATGGAACATTATTTAAGTATGCCACTGTAGAGCATTGTGGCCCATATACACAGTGAAATATATTAGAGTGAGCTGTATGACATTGTTACAATTGACCATTTTAAGTCTACAAAACAGTGATTTCACATGTTCCAACACATACGTATCCCAGTATTTTAACCATGGCTCTGTCTCAGTGAAGGGAATGTTAATGATTTTAATTGTCTAATTCCAATAAGTAAACAGAATGAGCACATGCCATGAATGTATTACTTTCCACCAAACTATGTGCTCTTGGGGAGCATGCATTTGGTTTAGGTAATCGTTATATTCCTGCTACAGAGGGACCTCTGCAAATATTTGTCGAATCAATGATTGAAAACATATTTATAGTATAAAATAGAAAATTTTAAATTGCAAATGAGGGGAGCTAGGGAAATTGCTCATTAAATTATTTGCCTTATCATGTGGAAGGGTTAAAAAAATTGTAAGTCTATCATGCTCAATTTAGGCAATTATTTTTCCTTCATGGATTTAGTATGTGTAGTATCTGATAAGATCTCATTATGAGATGTTATGTCACCTTTATGGTTATCTTTGAAAGTAACCAATTAAATTTTATAGATATAACCTGATGTGGGAAATAATGAAAACATCAATGATAAATGCAGTAATACAATCTCAAGAGGAAAGCTTCTGTCCCAATGCGCAGAATCGAATGGTAACAGAGTATTTTATTTGTTATACTGATATATGAAATTGTATCAAATACACTTTACTGATTCATTATACTTATTCTCAAACTTCAAAAATGGAGTCCTGAAAGATGTCACAGTTTTGTAGACCAGGCTCATGGTCTACCAGGAAAACTGCGTTTCAGCATTGTAGTTGAGTTATTTTCTTCTCTACTATAAAAGGGGACACAGGAAACCATTGACTGTACTGGTCTTTATTGAAAAGAAGATTGAAATCCACATTTGCTCAGAAATCCTATTAGTGCCTCTATTGAGGAAAAGGCAATGAAAAGCACTGAAGTGTTTGTTACTGATTTGCCTACATTTTTTTTTTTTGTCTAAATATTTGGAAAAATTGACAAGAGTTAATTCCATAAGAATCCTTTCTTTCAAATGATTTTACTGATGTAAAACTAATTCTGTAGCATTCTTTGATAGTTCTTTTAAATATCAAAATGCTAATTTTTGCCTTTATATTAAAAAAAATGAGGCAAGCATTTTAAATCATTCTCTGACCTTACCAAGTTGGCATATATTTTAATTAGATAGATTTAATTAGATTTTATTTATACTAGGAAATTCTTCTAGTCATGGATGTGGTAACTCAGAGAGAGACTGGGGATCTTTGCATTCTGTTTATAAAAGAGATGTAGTTCCTGCGTATGGACTTGGGCTTTGAGTGGAGACAGGGAGACCAAGATGGGTATTTATGAATATTATAAGTGAATGAATTTGGTCATAATATTTTGTGGCTGGTATTATACTTGATTTGCAGTATTTGAAATACAAAATACAGTGTCTTTGAAATTCAATGTTGCCTGGAAACAAAGCTTATAAACTCCAACCAGGCTCCATTTATTTTCCAGTACTGTTTTCTCTTGGTCATGGAAAAAAAAAAAACAAAAAAAAAACAGCTTAAAAATGAAAGCTAAAATATACCTTCAAAACTAGGATACCTTAAATACCATAAAAGTTAGATCCCCCCCCCCCTCCAGAAATTGATATATATTTAGTGGCGAAATTTGGTAGCAAAACACAAGGTTTATATTTTCCTATCATGCTATCATTTTCAAAAGTGTTCAGATAAGATCTTCACACCCCCCCCACCCCTGCTCCCAGAGGTAGATATGCAAGAGATTTTTATCACCCTGAGACAAAGAAAGTTAATAAGCTTAAAAAGCAGCACGAATGTCTTAGGTTGACTGTGAGGAAGTCTTTATCCCTAATAGTATTTGTTCAGCTTTGAACTAGGAAGAGATTGCAGAATATTTTCATCTGATCACAAAGTATAGAATACATTTTAAATATTTTATATTTAATAAAGATACATTTTCTTCTTTGTCCTGCCTTTTTGCATTCACTCTTAGTACCACACAGTTCCATTAAATTTGGAAGGTTTTTACCTGAAAAAGGGAGCATAATCTCTTAGTTGATCTCTGTGTTTATCAAGAGCACTGATGATTGATTTGATTACAGCTCTAGCAGTTAGAGGTCTGTTGATTTTATGATCAAGAAGCTTGAAAAACACTTCTTTAAAATGAATGCTTCTTTTATATTTGGTGATTCTTTCAGTGCACACCAGGGTCCCTCTTGCCTGGGCTTTCCCTGCAACCCTCCTTGTGACATTTCCATTAAATTGTAAACAATTAGTGTTGACTGATTAACATCTTACTTTAAGAGTTCTGCTAAAAGCCATATTCATGAATCAAAGTCAATGTGTACCACTGGTAATTAACTTGACAAAATTCAGCTTTCCAGGCTAATCATCTTCTGGCTGCTTTATGTAATGGCTGTCAATTCAGATCTACAAAACAATTGGAGTCCACTAAATGGGAGGGGGAGGCATAAGAACTAGTGATTAGGCCATGTTCTCTAGCTGAGAACATATTCTCATTAGAATTCTGAAGTATAATGGGAAAACAGAAACATTAAAACATGTTGACTTGAGATTCCCACATTTATAATTATATAAAAGTAGCCCAAATAAGATCAAACAGATGGTTAGGGGTAAATGATGAAATTCAGTGGAATAAATATGCTAGGATTTGCCACGTAAGTTTCTGAGCAAGACCCCGAAGAGGCAGTAGGTGACCTGCAGCACTGCAGGGCATTGTGGTTAAGAAGGCTGCTTCTGCAGTGAGACATGTTCAAAGGCTGGCCTGTTCTAGTTGTGTGATTTTGGAACTACTAAACTTCATTCTACCCATATTTTCTCATTAGAAAAATAGAAAAAAAATAATTTTACATACTTCATATGTTTGTTTTCAGGTTTAAAGCAAATGATGACCTTAGCCCATTGCCTGGCATTCAGTAGATGTTAAATAATTATCACATATTATAATTCTATTATCAATTATGATCTATCACTATGGGAAAAGTCAAGTACACAGATTATCATATAATCATGTAATAAGCATGTCAAGAAACATACAAATGAATTGCCCTTAGGTTTCAGAAAAAGAAAACCAGCATGTACAAGACTTTGAAGGAGGAGAAATTGATTTTGAAAATGTTTTTTAAAAGACGGGTTTAATTTATCAACTAAGGTGAGGATATGTATTTCAGTTAAAGAGTATGAGGAAATCATGTAGCAGTGAAAGCATGAAGTATAATTGAGGAACAGGAAAGAGCAATCATTTTAATAGGTCATAAAATTTTATTATAAAACAAAAGAAGATTATACCTCAAAGAAAGGCTGGATAAATATTGTACATTGTATATTTTTTAATGTTTATTTATTTTTGAGAGAGCAAGAGACAGTGTGTGAATGTGGAAGGGGCAGAGAGAGACACACACACACACACAGAATCTGAAGCAGGCTCCAGGCTCTGAGCTGTCAGCACAGAGCCTGACACAGGGCTCGGACCCATGAACCGTGAGCTCATGGCCTAAGCCAAAGTCAGTAGCTTAACTAACTGAGCCACCCAGATGCCCCGTAGGTTGACTATAATTAAATCACCAAGAAATCCTTGAAAGTTTCAAAGGATATTTTATTTACTTTTTGCAGACTAACATACTACAACATTGGGGAGTCCAACAGAACCTGAACTAAACATTTCTATGAAATCTGAGTTAACATCTAGTTAATAATTAAAACCATTTATAAACTTTTAGAGATTAAAACTGATAGCTTTTATGGAAGTCAATTTAATACTATTTTTAAGAAGATGCAAGAATCTTAAAAATATATAACAACATGCTTAAAAATGTACATTTGTTTGATACAAAGAAAACAAAGTTAAGTAAGAAGAAAAAAGTAGAATATTCTAAATATTGTTAAAATCTATCTTTGTTTAGCTAAGCCAAGGGTCTCACTCCCACAGAAGAATCACCTATGGAGTTTGTCAGCTTACACAGGTTTTGGACTGACCTTTGAAGGGGGATTGATTCCATTAGTAGAATGCTGCTTAAGGCATCAATAATTTTCAAATACGTAAGTGAATTCCAATTGTGAGAAGGGGGAGTACAGACCTTTCTTTCCCTTTCTCTAGTCTGTAATCACTGAAAGAAGAATAGCAAAAAAAAAAAAAAAAAAAAAAAAAAAAAAAAAAAAAAAAAGTATAAATCACGTTTTGACAAAACTAGGCATATCTGTACTCTTGAATCATAGTTTAAGATGAAGCATTGTCATCTGCAATATCGATCCAGGATACATGAAAATACTGTCAGAAGACATATGCAGTTACATTCTCAGACACAGCCAGCTAAACACATTGTTCAGACCGTGTGAAAGAGAAAAGGCAACAATCCTTGGTTTGAGCCAAGGGAAACAACATGTTTGAACAATTTGTGTAAGTTTTGAAGACCTTCAAAGGCAATGCCATTAAGTATTTAAGATCACATAATATGTAACAGTATAGTTTGAAATGTTTAAGAATAATAAAAGAACAAATTAAGGATATTTCTATACCTCAAGAAGTAAGATTATCATTCAAATTGCCTATTGCATGAGATATATTAAAAATTGAGTCACTGTTTATCTAAAATTCAGTTTTAACAAGCAATCCTGAATTTTATATGGCATTCCCACTGCAGAGGAGATCTAGAGAGGTAAACAGAGACTCCAGTCACATCTGTAATGTTTGATTTCATTAACGAAAAATCTGAAGCAAATATAGTCAAAATCTAGAATTTGACAGAGGTAGGTGTTTAGTACAGGGGTATGCATTTTATAAGCCTATTTACTAATGTAAAAATAATTTTAAAGAAAACACAATGGATGAATAGACCTTGTTGGTAGTAACACAAAGTAAAAGCTATCTTGATGTAAACTTATCAATACATCTGAGATACGCTGAATAACACATACTATACTGTTTAAGGTTAGGAAGGAAGATACGCATAGAAAGACATGCTGTATTTTATTTTGGATAGAAAGACTTAATGTAAAGAAACATGCTTTTCTTGTTATTAAATAAATTTAATCAATTTCCTTAAAAACTCTCAGTATAATTTTTTGTGAACTAGACAACATAATGGATTCTGAAGTTCATAAAGATAAATAAATTTGCAAGAACTGCCAGATAAATCTGAGAATGATGATCGATAAAGGGAATAACACAATCTTGTAATAAAATATATTATGAATAAATCTACGGTTTTTAAAATGAGTGGTATGTAAAAATATCATAATTACATTTGAGCTGAGGTTCTGTCCTAACATATTGGATGGCCATAGAAGTAAAATTGTGACCATAATTGCATGATGTGGATTTTCCCACAATTTACTTTTGAGTCTTCACTGCCTTCTCTTTCTTTCTGCCCTAGTTCAGTTCTCCATCACCTTTCATCAGGAAATTGTAATAGCTCTTCACTTTCTCTTCATACTTGTAGTATTTTTCAAGTCTTTCCTCCCATCTCAAATGATCGATGGCAAATACACATAATGTGTTAGCTTCCTTACATAAAATGGTTCAATGCCTCTTCACTGCATACTAGACAAATGTTAATCACATTAGCAAGGTATGAAGGACACTCTAGGGCTCAGCCCTGACTCCCCCTTCAGCCCTGTTTTAGAACTCAAATAACTGAAAGTTTTTCCCCATCCCTTCCTACACACCAGGCCATTTCTCACTGCCTGGAGTTTCCTTTCAACTTACTTCACCTGGCCAGTTTTTATTCGTCCCCAAAAATAAATTCATCCACTATATCTGCACCTTTCCAGTGGGATGGACTAAGTGTACCTCCTCTGGATATCTCCCAGTAAGTGTGAATTTTATAGCTCACAAGTGAATCTCCTGAGTGAATCCTGCAATTTTAAAATTATATACCAGTCTTTTCCGCTACTCAATGTACTCCTGGAGACAAAATTTTGTTATCTTTTTTCACTTAGTTCCCAATAGAGTGTATACATAATCAGTGATTAATAAACATTAAAGTGACTTGTTGAATGTGAATTGCAGCTCTTTCAGTAAAATATCACACACATAGTCAGGCAAATGATCTCTCATACCAATAAGCAGGAAAAAAAGCACAGTAAAATTCCTAGAATAGGAAGGTGAACAGTAATATTTCTAGTTTTTTGGGCTATATCTTTACTTCTGCTTGTTTCCTTCACTTTAAATCAGCTTCAATAATTTTGAATTTTCACTTGACTTAAACTTATAAATAAATAAATCATAATCCACATTTTTTCAGTTTTCCAAGTGTGGTTCAAAAAAGCCTCTAATGAACAAGGTTTCCTCTTTTATTATGGTCCATCGTTATTTTTCCCTTTTATGTTCTATAAAATATCATATACTTTACCACAAAAGATATAAGAAAGATTAAAATGATGAATTTAATTAGAAATAATCTGACCATTTAGCTTTAATTAAAGCCTATTGAACAACCCCCTCAATGAGATACTAAATTTGATCCCTTTATTGTTTAAATTTCATTTCAAATGACATATATTGATCACCTATTTGTACCAAATATTATAAATATCAATGGAATACTTGAAATAATCAGTGCATTTACATATTATTTTTATTTGACAGATGAGGAAATATCACACTGAGTGATAAAATAAATTGTTCAATATAACGAATGATAAATGTCAACCCACAGAGAAGCAAAGAAGTAGACTAATTGATTTTACTTCAGACTTATGTTCCTTGATTACAAGTATGATCTTGTTTTTACTTACCTTGTATGTTAGATGTTTATAAATAACTTTTATTAGATTAATTGAATTTTAATGGAAAGATTGAAAATTCTACCAGTGAATTTATAATATCATTACTAATTCATTACATTTAAACTTATGTATTTTTAATTTGCTTTGAGAGACTGAATTTCTTTTTTTTTTCTTTTACCCAAAAGGGAAAAAATCTAGATTTACAAACTTTCCAAGTGTTTTACGTATACTCTCAAAATATCAAGCAAAAGTACTTCTACTTACAATAGGACTTTCTCTCAAGTTAGACAAACTGGCCCAATAATATCACATTACAGTGGGAGTTTGCCCTGAAATGTTTAGAATATAACCCATGTAACCTAGCCACAACTGGAGGGAGCCAATAATGTTCTCCTACTGTTTGAAGATAAAAAGAACTTGAGGGAAGTTTCATTTATCCTGCTCTTTCACTGTGCAGCAAGGTGACTGCCAAGTTGAGTTTTACAATAGCTTAAATGGGCTAAAACTGAAAGCATTTAGTAGAGTGGTATTTCACCATAATAGCTCCATCGGTCAATAGCTGAACCAAGAGTTTACACAAAGAGGGAAAGAGGACAAATGCTTTGTCTTTGTGGCAGAGAATTCTATCCAAATCGAATTGCATTTGATTATTTAATATTTCAGAAATGGCAACATTTTCAAGGGAGTAAAATTTGTCTTTGCTGCTTTTGAACTCTTCCATCATTTCATTTTTTAAATTTTTTTAGTGCTTATTTATTATTGACAGAGAGAGAGAGAGAGAGAGAGAGAGAGAGCATGAGTGGGGGAGGGGCAGAGAGAGAGGGAGACACAGAATCTGAAGCAGATTCCAGGCTCTGAGCTGTCAGCACAGAGCCTGACGTGGGGCTCGAACTCACAGACAGCGAGATCATGACCTGAGCCGAAGTCAGGCGCTCAACCGACTGAGCCACCCGGGTGCCCCTTGAACTCTTCCATCCTTTCTATATCTCATTCTCTTTCATGTCCTTCACCTTCTATCCCTAGAGGCCTTTCAGGGTCTTGTATTAGTTCTCTTATAAGTGCCCTTGATCTTGAATTATCTGATCTATAAGAATTACCCTTTCCATGAATATCTGTTTTGTAATATGGTTCTCTGAAAAATTTCCACCTTCACCATATATTGAGTATCAACTGTGTGCTAGGCACCGAGCTAAGCATTAGCATATTATAGGTATGCAACTAGTATATTTGGATGAAAAAGTGATATGATCTCCTGCTCTGAAGGAGATTATCATTTGGGAAGGAGGATAGATTAACCAACAATTAAATTCTGTTAATTTACAGTAGAGAATGTGTTAGATATATGAATACAGTGTTATGGAGATCTGGAGAACAGAACAAGGTTACTCTGCAGCCTGGTGACAGGAGGAGAGGTTTCATTAAAGAGGAAAGCTTTGAGTCTGGTTGTAAAGGATTTTTGAGGGGAGGGAATTGGGACAGTTTTCTAAGTAGCTGAGGTTTGCACATAGTGATGGCGGTTGAGAAGGGATCACCAAGACCTGAGTTCATTCTGATCAGTTTCTGCAGGAATACATGGTGTAGGATAAGGGAGTATCAGAAGATAAGCTTGGACAAGTACACTTGCTGTAGACTTGCAAGAACTTTCTTTGAGACACTAATACGTTTGAATTGCTATGTGGGCAATGGGGGACAAAACAATATTTGAAAAAAAAATAATTAGGAGTGACATAGACATAGGAGATTGTTGGAATAGTGAAAGATGCCAACTCTGCCACTTACAAGCTGTGTTATCCCATTACTTACCTTTTATGCATCAGTTTTGTCTGTAAAACGGTGTTAATGTAAATAATCGGCATAAAGATTAAATGAGGTAATATTGACTGAGTTTTTGAAAGGAGTGTTTGGAAAACAAATATAAGAACACCAGAGATGAATGTATGGATAAAGAGAGAGTTGAGAAGATTTGTCAGCTTCAGGAGACTTCCAGAGTGGAAGAACTGGTAATCGGTGACTTGCTATTCATGACGGGAGAGGTAGAGAAAGGAGTGAAGTTACCTATTAAGGTTTCCAACTTGAGAAATAGGCATGGTAGCATGAAACCCTGTACAGGAGGCCAGAGGTGATAAAGGAAACTCCTGTTAACATTTTTGTACAAAATCCTTTCAAGAAAATGTACATTCAGTTCCTGTTAGAAAACACAGGGCAGGAACTTAGAGGTAGTAGGTAGGAGAGAGAGACTTGGGAGTTAGTGGAATAAAAGTGATTCTTAAAACCATTGAGGGTGAATGTAGGAAGTAAGAAATGGAAAGAATGTCTTTCCCCAGTTTTTCCGGATGGACAGAGAAGAAATCTCTAAAGATAGATTCATAGATACACTGGGAAGGGGGATGTTTGGGTACAAAGACTCCTTCATGGAGGCATGACATATATATACTACTAGTGAGATGTATTTGAAAAATAAAATCACTTTCTTAGAGACTACCAGAAGGAATATCTTTTTTTCCCATCACAAGCATGGTTATCATTTTATGTGTCTATTTTTAGTCTTTTGTTTGGTAAACAAATGTTTCTTTACATAATTGTGATTGAAGTATAACAATTTATAACCTGCTTCATTCACTTAACATTTAATATGATCCACATTGCCACATAATCATAATCACCATGTTTAGCAGCTGTAAAGTAATTCATGTTGAATTGTACCGTATTTATTTATTGTACAATTTATCTCTATGGGGAGATACATTATTTTACTTATTTACTTTGTGCAGGCAAATATCAAGACCTAACCTGTTTTCTAAATTTCCCATTTTTTCTTAGGCAGCGGTATGTATGAGACTGGACACTGATCACAAACTGCCTATTCTCTAACAGATGTGTTATTTATTTTTACAATGAACTGCATATATACCTTTCCAACAATTATTATTCATATAACTTAATTATTATTGACATCTTCAGTCTCCACATTATTACAGTCATTTTCAATCAAGATATGGGTATTGGCATCAAATACTTCACTTTTATGTTTATTTTTGAGAGAGAGAGAGAGAGAGAACGAGCTGGGAAGGGGCAGAGAGAGAGGGAGACAGAGGATCTGAAGTCAATTTACTGTGCTGACAGCAGAGAGCCCAATGTGGGGCTCGAACTCACAAACCAGGAGATCATGACCTGAGGTGAAGTTGGACGTTTAACTAACTGAGCCACTCAGGTGCCCCACTTTAAAAAAAAGATAAAGTGGGGGCGCCTGGGTGGCTCGGTCGGTTGAGCGTCTGACTTTGGCTCAGGTCATGATCTCACGGCTCGTGAGTTCGAGAGCCCCGCGTCGGGCTCTGTGCTGACTGCTCAGAGCCTGGAGCCTGTTTCAGATTCTGTGTCTCCCTCTCTCTCTGACCCTCCCCTGTTCATGCTCTGTCTCTCTCTGTCTCAAAAATAAACAAACATTAAAAAAAAAAAAAAAGATAAAGTGCTGGCCAGGGTTACTATTACTGATTGATATTTAATTTTATAACATTTTGAAGTATTAAAAACAGTTTCAAATAGTCTTGGATATTCCAAAATATATTAAATAACTTAGTTCTTTATTCCTTGTTAATTAAAGAACAAACTATATGAGCACTTATGCAGATTAATATAAACTAAATATGTTTTGCATAATTGAAAAAAGAATATGTTAATATAAAAACCCATTCTGTCTCTATTACTTAATTTCCAATTGAAAAAAATTTTTCCTTTCTTCTCAATTGGTGTATCTTTTACAAATGAAATGATCACATACTGCATTTCTATCTCATTTTTTTTAAGCTGGATGACAGTTATACTAATATTATAATAATATTCAGGGACCAGATGTTTTGTCCATCTCCTTACTGAGGGCCTCTTAAAGTGTTTTATTTATTCATTTAAAAATAATCATTGAATAATAACCATGTGCCAGGCATTTTGCTCTTGTCTGCCTTTTTAAACCTTTCACTGTAAACTTCAGCATGCGGGTTGAGTAGAGGGATGGAAAAAAGAAATGGCTCAGCAACATAGTTTGCTATTAGATTTTGAAAATATTTTGATGTGAATTATTTTGATTTCCTTTGAAGTTTTAAGACTGTTGGTGTTTTTATTTTTTTAAAAAAATTTAAATGTTTATTTCTGAGAGAGAGAGAGACAGAGTGCAAGTGGGGGAGGTGCATAGAGAGAGAGAGGGAGACACAGAATCTCAAGCAGGTTGCAGGCTCCAAGATGTCTGCACAAAGCCCAAAGAGAGGCTTGAACTCACAGACCATGAGATCATGACCTGAGCCGAAGTTGGATGCTCAGTTGAATGATCCACCCAGGCACCCCAAGACTGTTGGTGTTTTTATTGATCTGTGCTCCCCATCTATATTATCAGAAGGACAAATTTGTCTAGTACAAAAAAAAAAAAAGCTTGAAAAAAAGCTTAAAAATCATTGTCTTGGTTTTAGAAATACGCACTTGACCAAAAGGTACCTTGTAGGCTTTGTGGGACCTAGAGTTAATGAATTCAATTCATCTCGGATTTGCAAAGCCCTGTGGTTTAGTTTCATTTCAAAAGAGCTGAAATTCTGTACAAAATAAATCCACAAATGACTTTGGCAATAAAATCTCTCCATAAAGCAGGTTTTCATAGCACATTGAGTGAGAAACCAGCTATTTTATAAAATGGGTAGAAAGATATTTTTATTTTATGTTCTATTTTTTGTTTTACTTTGGAAATTCTACCTGTTTTCATGTAATTCCTAGCATGCATTTTACTCTAAATTGATTCTACTTGTTAAACACACGCACACACACACACACACACACACACACAAATATTTGAGCACTTATATTCAAGCCGCTTTACTGGATTCAAGAACATTCGAGCATTCAGACAAATGTCTTTCCTTAAGGAATTAGTATTCTGTTTAAGGAAACAGATTATATGCTTGTTAACAGAAGGATTAATTTACTAATTGAACAAATGTTTATTGTGCTTTTCCAATATAGTAAGTTAGAGATATAGCTATAAAGATTATCTCCACTGTATGGAGTTTACATTCCATTTGAAGAGTTGGCCATAGAGTAGCATCCGAAATTAATAAAGACAGATGATGCTAAATTCTAAGAAGACAACAAAGAAGGGAGAGGGTAGAGTGATCATGCATGCCTGAATGTGCGTGTGTGTGTGGGTGTGTGTGAGTGAGTGTGTGTATGCGTGTGTGCGCATTCATGTGTATGTGTTTGTTTTAGTGAATCTTTTAGAAAAGGTAGTCATAGAAGGTCTTGTCAGAGAAGTAAGCCATGCAAAGATGTGTGGGAAGAATTGCATAGAAAAAAGGGGTAAAAGTGTAGGTTCCAGGAGTCTGGTGAGCAAGGGCAGAATGATAAATCCCAGAGCAGAAATGAGGACGCAGGGCAGGCAGCTGCAGAGTGATGTGTGATGCTTTTGTCTTTCCTACTGAGTATAGGAAGCCAGTAGAGGCTTTTGAGCAAAGCTGTGACCTGATATGATTTGCATTTTTAAAATATCAGTTTGGCTGCTATATGGAGAATGCATTGTGGAGAGCAAAAGAAGAAATAGTCTAGTCAGGAGGTTATTGCTGTAAAATGACAGCATAAATAACAATACAAGAAGTTTTAAGAAAAATAAGTGATAATGAGTGTTAATGGACTTGACTATGATATGCTGTTAAAAAAATACTCCTTGATAGGAAGCTGTAATACAGAGAACAGTGAATCCATTATAGGCACTGGAGAACTGTTTTGATATAGGAGGTTTGAGTTTGCATTATTTCTTTTTAGGCAATGATTAGTACTAGTTGAGTAAAAAGGAGTATTCGTGAAGGAGCATATTAGGCAATAAAGCTGTATAGACAAGAGATGCAGATTGTGGATGGCATAAAATACAAGTTCAGGAATTTGTACTTCATTGTGTAGGCAGTGGGGGTCATTACAGATATTTGAAGAGGACAGGGGAATGTGCAGTTTGGTAGTGGTTTGTAGTACTGTCTAAAGAGCTAATACTGGACGGAAGAGGATCTGGGGAGTGAAGTAATAGGTGAAATAGGAGGCATCGGGGCAGAGGTCAGGGTTAGTGTTAATAGGTGAGGAACGTTGGAAAGACTGTGTATTGAAGAGTTGAAGGAGAAGGAAGAATGAAAAATAACTCCAAGGTTTAAGTAAAAGATACATACCACTTTTAATCTCTTCAACAAACTACTGAGTGTCAGATGGGATTTTAACACCATCTGCAAAATGTTCTGAAAATCTAAAGTTTCTAAAGATTAGTTGTGCATAGATATAGTGCTATATTCTCAAGATATTTTTTTTTCATGTTGGAATATTTATACTTGAAAACTATTATGCTCATTTATAAATGTTGCTGTTGTACTCAAGATACTTAAAACACAATGCAAAGTGAAAACTGTCTAAATAGAATTTTGGCTTTTATTCTCATTGTTTAATCATAAAAATTACATTAATATACTGGTTTCTAATGTCATATATTAGATGTTTTACTGCAAATGATTCATTGCTGATTCAATCAATGATTTCTCTACAAGTCTAACTGGATACCACCAAGCATACGAAAAAAGAGTGGGACAAAGAAGAATCAATCTAAGAAACAATTTAGCAGAAAGGAAAATGCTTTTCTCATAAACAATAGTTTAAAAATTATAGGTACAACATATATTTTTAAAAATTTTTAAATGTTTTTATTTATTATTGAGACAGAGAGAGACAGAGCATGAGCAGGAAAGGGGTGGAGAGAGAGGGAGAGATAGAATCTGAAGCAGGCTCCAGGCTCTGAGCTGTCAGCACAGAGCCTGACGTGGGGCTCAAACTCACGGACCATGAGATCATGACCTGAGCTGAAGACGGACGCTTAATTGACTGAGCCACCCAGGTGCCCCTTTACAACATGTATTTTTAATCTATCTTTTCTTGCAGAGTTAAAATTACAATATTTTAAGACTGAAAACAGAACACCTTTTAGGTTCTTATACTTGCTTTTATATTGTAGCATTCTTGACATTAATGAATTGTTTCCATTTAATTCTTTGAATTGTTATTGCAATGATTAACTTGGTGTTCTTATTTATTAGTGCTAACTAAAGAGTACCAATTCTTTATTATGTCTCTGGATTCTATTGCATTTTGTAAGAATTGTCCAGGAACTAAACTATATGATAATTGTATACAGTTGTCCTTTTTAAAAGATTTTAGGTACATTGACATAAATTAATATTTATTGACTTCATACAGTGGACCAGGTATTATAGTAAAGTAGATACAGAGTATATTTAAAGTATACAGCCTATATCCCCATTGTCCACCTTTCAAGTTAACCCACCACAACTCAGTGATATTTTTACTGAAAAAATATTTCTTTGTATAATTATGCTTAGTCCAATACATGTGTTTGCAAATATTGGGAGGTATGTTAATATTCCCAATAGTATTAGATCATTCTCCCAATATCATGAGATATCTATCAAATGAAGGAAATAAAGCATCTTTGGGTAGATAGAAGACAGAATATAAGTTCAGTCTAATACTTTTTTTTTTTCAATGACCTGGTAGATGCGAGGTCCTGAGTGAGTATTGACCAAAATGAATAATTACCTATATATATAAATATATATATAAATATATATAAATATATATATATAAATATATATATATTTATATAAATAATAGCAATAATAGTAATTATACACATTAGTTCATTTAATTCTTCCAACAACCCAGGACCCAGCTCTTACTTATGATCACCCATTTTCATGGATAATAAAAATGAAGTTCAGAGGTTAAATAACATGACTCAAGTCATTGGATAGAAGAGCCACAGTTATAATCCAGGTATATATGACCTTGAGTGCTATAATGTACTCCTAATAACTACATATATTTTTCCTAATAACCATATTTTAATATAAATTAAAAGATACGTTAATTGGCCTATGCAAATGTTCAGTAAAATATGAGTTTTCCTGAACTTTAATCAAATTGTGTAAGATATTATGTTGACTTCCTTCTTCTTAGCATGTTACCATTGTTGTAGATGTATTTACTATGTTATCTGATTTGTGCTTTTGGATAATAACAACATAAAAAGTGAATTTAAAGGAAAGAAAATTGACGTAAAAATATCCATTTGGTTGTCACATGAAATAGTGTAAGTAAGAATTAGGAGGATCTGAAACTTGGATTGCAAGTAAAGTGTTTTGTGAGTGTTCTGCAAGACAAGCAAACATTTCTACTAAATTTTAATTTGATAAATAAGTGATGTCTTGTAATACAAGTAGTATATGGTGCCAGATGTCACACGATCACTGTTGACCAATGGTTCTTTAAATTTGCTTTAATATACAAGTGCTTTGGATTGCAAGCATTGCTCTTGAACAAATTATGCTCACACACCAAGGTTTTACTGTATATTAATTAGTATGATTGTACAAATAGTAAAAATGAATTATATAAATGATATTTAGGGAGTGCTTAATATGGGCCGGAGACTAGTATAAACCTAAGTCCTTGCTGTCATTGAGCCTATATTTCACAAAAAATAACTATATATACAGGTAATAGGTATATACACACAGTAATAGGTACTGTGAAGAACTTCAGTAAAGCTGGATAAGGGGGAAAAGAAATGTGGAGAAGAAGGGACATTGAGGTCTGAGGTGTTGGGGACAGGATATTCACTATTTTATATATTTGGTTAAGGAAGTGTTGAAATGGTCTCAAGAAGGAAGGAGTGATATACTGTGTCAAATGCCCCTATTGGTTCTATGAAAGAGAATTGAGGATTGGCCATTAATTTGGTGGTGCAGCAGACACTGGGGCCTTGACAAGAGCTGTTGCATAGATTGGGAAAAACAAAAGCCTAAATGAACTAGTTCAAGAGTTTGGGAAAAGAAGGGGAGATGGTATTAACACCTCTTTTGAGCCTTGCTGTAAATGAAAGCAGAAAAATGAAACAGTGGTTGGATGCAGATGTGGATCAAGAGAATTTGTTGTCATTTTTAAGATGGAAAGTTTTTAAAAATCAGGTTTGCATGATATTGAGAATCTTGGTTAGAGAGGAAAAATCAAGGAGGAAAGGGGGGTACAGATTTTGGAGTATTGTCTTTGAGTAGCTAAAAGGTATGGATAGATTCCAAGTATATAAGGAGAGACTAGCTCTAGGTAGGAGTAGGTCAGCTTATGCATATTAACAGAACAAAAGATGTGGTATATGGATACACATGAAAGTAAGTTGGTGGATGCGGTATTGGCAGTATTTAGGACTTCTCTTTTTTGATTGCGTCTTCTTTTTCCCCCAAAGAAGTAGAAAGCATAGACATCAGCTGAGTGTCAGAAAAAAAATAAATATACAAGCGGGGGGAGCCAAGTGCGAAAACTCAAGACAACTCAGTTTGGTGAAAGAGGATTATAAAGAAAAAATGTTTATTTTGAGGATGTTATGTTTGAGGTTCTGTGGGTCATTCAAGAAGACAGGATATGCAATCTTTTTGCTCAGTCAGGAGATGAAATCTAGAGACAGTTTTGAATATTAGTGGCAGAGTTATGGTAATTTAAACCATGATGTAAAAGATATGGCCAGGAAGAACTAGCAAAGTGAAGAGAGGAGCCAAGGTCATAATTAAAGAATTTTATTATTTATTTAAGTAAGGGAAGCAATGCCAGCAATGGAGAAAGGAAGCAGAAAGGGACAAAGAAAACTAAGATATAAAATGGCAATAATAGTTATAAGAGAGAGTGTTCAGTTTTTCTTATTTTTAATATTTATTTATTTTCTTTAGTTTTTTAAAAGTTTATTCATTTATAGAGAGAAAGAGACAGAGTGAGAGCAGAGGAGGAGCTGAGAGAGAGGGAGATACAAAATCCGAAGCAGGCTCCTGGCTCTGAACTGTCAGCACACTGCCTGACATAGGGCTGGAACACATGAACCGCAAAATCATGACCTGAGCCGAAGTCTGACGCTCAACTGACTGAGCCACCCAGGCTCCCCTCTTTTTTTTTTTTTATTTTTAAGTTTATTTACTTATTTTGAGAGAGAGTTAATGCAAGTGGAGGAGAGTCAGAGAGAGAGAGATAGAGAGAGACACTCACAAGCTGACTCATGCTGCAAGCATAGCCCAATTCATAGCTTGAACTCAGGAACCGCAGCATCATGACCTGAGCTGAAACTGAGAGTCAGTTGCTTAAAAGACTGAGCCACCAAGGTGCCCCTGTAAATGTCATCTAATAGGATGAAGACTATAAAAAGACCATTACATTTTGATTATTAGGAAGTTATTGATTAACCTAAGAGTGGGTGATTTTGAAGCTATAATACAGGAACTGAAGTTTCAAGATATTTGATTATGATAGTGAAAGGAAACATCATGAGAGGTTAGTAGTTTTAAAGTGAGGTGGACCAGGGGCGCCTGAATGGCTCACCCAGTTAAATGTCTGACTCTTGGTTTTGGAGCAGGTCATGATCTCACTGGCCTGCCTCAGTGGCAGTGTGGATCCTGCTTGGGATTCTCTCTCTCTCTCTGCTCCTACCCCACTCACGTGTGCATGCGTGAGTGTGCATTCTCTCTCTCTGTGTGTCTCAAAATAAACAAACTTAAAAAAAATAAAGTGAGGTAGACAAAGGGAACTTTTATATTTTAATAAATTTTACTAAGTATCTTCTCTGTGCCAGACACTATTCCAGGTATCCTTAAACAAAGTGGATATTGTGAACAAATTTGACAAAAATCCCAGTCCTCAGTATCTTATATTCTAGTTTAGGTGGCTTCTTTTAGCCTAGAAAGCATTGAACATTTAAAATTTTCATATCAGGAGAAAGTCAAAGAAAAGACGAAAATAAACAGTGTGATTCTAGGGCACGGAAGAGCCAAAGGAAGTGCGTGGAGTCACTTGACATCACCAGAAAAAAACATGATAAGCTAGAAAACAGGCCTCCTTAATTTTCAGTTTATGGCATTTACATGGATGAGGATTTTGTACAAAAACGTGGTGGTTCAATGAAAAGAAGAATATAATAGTTTTCAGAAGACTGTGGTGTTCTATATCCAAAACTTAACAAGCTATATGAGCGAAGGAAATAACCTTGAGAAACCATAGCTTCCTCACGTGTAAGAGTTCTATGTTCTATCAGAAGGTGGTGTTGCGTTGGTCAAATGGGATTATATATTCTCTAAAAAACCTTATAAATCAAAGATCTTTTTATAAGAAAATGATAATTGGTAAGGCATATCTGCAAAATCTTGTGACCTATTTTTTGTAGTTCTTAAAATCCAGCTTTTTATAATCATTTTTAATTTTTATTTGAATATTTATCTGAATATGTTTAGAGTGAAACTACATCTTTTTATTTCACATTAAAAATTTTGTATTTGCAAAACACATTTATAAGACCCCCTGACTGTTTTTTATGTGTAAGTTAACAAAATATAGAATATATAATTTCCTTTGACCACTGGGCACTAACACAAGAACAAAGACTTTAGTATGCCCTGTGTGATCACATGTTTATAATAGATGAGGCTTGGCTTACAATGACTGCTTTGTTTGATGTTTATTAGCCCATGCCTTAGTGCAATTGAACTTGTCCTAAATTCACTGTTTCAGAGCTACGTGTGTAGCACATTCATTGTCCTATGAATGATGCTCTCTTGCTTCAGTCAAAAGACAATAACTTTAGGACTTTTCAGATTCTTTTCATTACACAGTCTAGAAACTCCTGTTAAAATATTGAAATGTGTAAAACAATGAAATATTTCAAATGGCAGACACTTTATGTGATATGATTTTGAAAAATATTTAACTATGTTATCTGCATGGGATCAGCTTTGTCTTTCATCCCCCATCTAGGTGCTAGTTTTAATGAGTGAGATCCAAGTATAGATTTCAATTTGTGGTCGTTTTATTTAATCCCAGATAGGACAATTTCATGGTACATTAAATTGCTTATAATTGTAATCTCTATTCCCAGGAGTTTCCAATAATTTTGAAGACTATTACTTAATGCTTTCAAATAATATCATAAAAGTTAAAGACTAAAAATTTGAAGTCTACAGAATTTTAAAGTCTACAGTGCTTTAGAATCTTTTTATATATGCATACCATATGATTTATAAAAGTAATAGTTCTGTATTTCCCCTTATTCTCTCTGCATTACTAAATCAAACAGATAAGTAATCAAAGTACTAAGGTAAAGAGGATATCTCATTCATCCATTTTTTGTTCTCATTAAACTTTTGTTTTAATGGGTCTCAAAATTCTGTGACAGATTTTTGTTCAAGTTGTTTCCATTAAAAAGTACTGGTTTAAAAAAAATAATGGCTTAAAACTGCTACACACACACACACACACACACACACGCACAAATGGTCCACAAAACATTCTCCTTTTCCTTCTTAAAGTTTTATGATGCATTGTTATCATTAACAAATCTTTTACTATTAAACTTAGATGGCCAATTGGCACAAGTAGTTCTGAGACCATTCTTCCACCATGGATTAAGACTGGGGTGACAGGCATTGGGGATGATATTCACACAGCCTTCTCAGCTTTCTGGGCAGATTTGGTGACCTTGCCAGCTCAGCTGCCTTCTTGTCCACTGCTTTGATGACACCCATAGCAACTGTCTGTTTCATGTCATGAACAGCACAATGGCCCAGATGATGACAGTCAGAGAAGATCTCAACACACATAGGCTTGCCAGGAACCATATCAATGATGGCGGTACTACCACATTTGAAGAACTTGAGACCATCTTCCAGTTTTTTTCCAGGATGATGATCAATCTTCTGCTTCAACTCAGCACACTTATAAGCAATATGAGCTGTGGGACAGTCCTGCACAGGTGCACATTCAGCACTGATTTGGTCTGGATGGTTGAGGATAAATATCTGAACTGGGAAGCCAGGTGCTGCCATCAGTGGGTCATTTTTGCTATCACCAGTCACATTGCCACAACAAACATCTTTGACAAATAACGTTCTTGACATTGAAGCCCACATTATCCCTAGGAAGAGCCTCCCTCAAAGCCCACTGTGTATTTCAATAGATTTTACTTCTGTTGTAATATCGACTGGAGCAAAGGTGACCATCGTGCTAGTCTTCACTCAGCCCACAGGGACAGTACCAATACCACCGATTTGTAGATGTCCTGAAAGGGTAGACACAAGTGCTTGTCAGTTGGATGAGTTGGTGACAGAATGCAATCCAGAGCTTCAAGCAGTTGTGGTTCCACTGATATTGCCATCTTTACGGGTGGCTTTCCATCCCTTGAACCAAGGCGTGTTAGCACTTGGCTCCAGCATGTTGTCACCATTCCAACCAGAAATTGGCACAAATGCTACTGTGTCAGGGTTGTAGCCAATTTTCTTAATTAGGTGCTGACTTCCTTAACAATTTCCTTGTATCTCTTCTGGCTGTAGGGTGTCTCAGTGGAATCCACTTTGTTAACACCAACATTTAGTTGTTTTACACCCAGTGTGTAAGCCAGCAAGTCATGCTCACAGGTTTGCCCATTCTTGGAGATACCTGCTTCAAATTCACCAACACCAGCAGCAGCAATCAGAAGAGCACAGTCAGCCTGAGATGTGCCTGTAATCATGTTTTTGAAAAAGTTTCTGTGTCCTGGGACATCACTGTTGATGTCGGTCTCGGTGTTGCTGGTCTCGAATTTCCACAGGGAGATATCACTGGTGGTACCACATTCGCATTCAGTTTTCAGTTTATCCAAGACCCAGGCATACTTGAAGGAGCTCTTTCCCATCTTGGCACCCTCCTTCTCAAATTTTTTGATAGTTCTTTTGTCGATCCCACATTGAGCAGTAGAGGTAGCCTTGCTCGAATCTACATGTCCAATGACAATGATGTTGATGTGAGTCTTTTCCTTTCCCATTTTGGTTTAGGTTTAGCAGTGGTTTTTAAAACATCTGTGTTCCGGTGGCAAACCCATTGCAAAAAGTCAATCCATTTATTTTTTGATTAGAACTGAAGTTCAGAAATACTCTCTGACTGCCCAATCCACATGGTTGGCATAGAGAGCCTAGAATCTCCTCATTGCTGTGCTAGATGTCATTGCCCTTGGTGGCTTTCATAAAATATCTGCAAATATGGTGGTGGGGGTGGTCGTGAAGAACCTGCAATAAACTAATTGTTCCTGTGCAAGGACCTACAAACCATGTGACTACCTTGAGGCACTAATGATTTCTGACCAATTCCCACTTAAAAAAGTAGAGAGAAGAAAACTTTACTCTTCTCAACTTGCCTCCTTCCTCTTCATCATCTTCAATATTTGTTGCTTTCTTAACTTTCTAAATATACTGCTGTAAAAAAAGGTGGAAAATACTGAAGAAAATTGCAATTACCCATTGCTCCATAACTGAGAATAGTTACTCCAAATACTTTGCTATCTTATCATTTTTTGGTATATTATTTATAATAAATATTATAATGAATACTTTAGGAAGATGAGATCACTTATTTTATACTATTTTGTAGTACTATTTTATACTATTTTGTAGGATGTGGGAGGGTGCCTGGAGTAATATCAGCTACCCTCACATATTCTTCAAGATTATGATTTTTGTTGCCATATCACATTCTAACATAAAGATATATTATAATTTATGTAATCTCCTATGGTCGGGAATTTATATTATTTTTAATTTTTTGCTGTTATAAAATAGCCACATTTTTTAGACCTTTGCTTTATATTGTCAAGTTACCTTCAGGGAGTTACCAGCTGATAACAAGTATGAAAATACTTTCTTGTATGTTTCATAATATAGGGTACACTACATTAGAGATAGAAATATAGGCATTGGGGTGGAAGTATGTTGTACATCTATATATATAGGTATGTGTATATTGTGCATGTATATGTATATATGTATATATAAGCAAGAATAATATATCACCTTTGTTTTTTAATATTATTAAATATGTGTAAAGTTAAATATTTTTCATATGTTACTGGCTATCTATACATCTTCTTCTGAATTTCTTAACCATGAGAATTACCCACTTTTTTCTTTTGAGCGATAATTTGTAACAGTTATTTATGTTTTAATATTTTCTCTCTATTAATTATTTTGCAAATTTTCACCAGGTTTTCAATATATTTAGAGTTTTGGCTTTATTAATCTACCTATTTTTGTTTTGATTTGAAGTGCCATAATTATCACATTTAATGTTAGGTTTGTTTATTGCCTCTATTAAAAAATTCTATTTCTGTTTTTAGTATCATTCTTCATGCTATTATGCTTTATAATTTTGTTTTTGGCTTTATAATATGACTTAATACTTAAAAATTTTTTTTTAATGTTTATTCATTGTTTTGAGAGAGAGAGAGATGGAGCATGAGCAGAGGAGGGACAGAGAGAGAGGGAGACACAGAATCTGAAGCAGGCTCCAAGCTGTCAGCACAGAGCCTGTCATAGAGCTCTAACTCACGAACCACAAGATCATGATCTGAGCCAAAGTCGGATGTTTGACCAACTGAGCCACCCAGGTGCCCCATGACCTAATACTTTTAACACAACCACAGCTTCATCAATTCGGTAAATTAAAAAAAAGAAAATACAGGGTTAGTCTTATCATTTATTCTTCCAGAAAAAAAATATATTTATTTTATTATTTCCTAAAGAAAATTATCTGGGAACAAACAAGTTACACCAAGTTTGTATGTTGATAAGAATGAACAGTGAGTGTAGAAAGAAACTGTTGACCCAAGAAGACAAGGGGAGATTTGCTGAAGTGATGCTGGTAGGGTAGAGGGATGGGATCTTATGTACAAGTGGCAGTTGTGGTTTTGTAGAATAACACTTACATGGTGTTTATTCAGTAAGGATGGAATGAGGGAAGACATGTTCACAGTTGTAGGAGAGAACAATAAGTATGAACTTGTAATCTAGGACAGTGGGAGACTAAATAGTCTGTTTTAACAGCTCTTCTTAGGATACTGTTTATGAATGTAAGGCAAAACCATTCAGTATGATTCTATGCTGTGATTTGTTTTTCTAGCCATGTTCAGATACATAGATGTGGGCATAGAATAGATGGAATTGATTTTAACTAGGGTTGGATTTATTCAAGAATAGAATAAAGCAAGAAAGGGGCAAGAAAGTTGGAGTTTTATATAGTGGAGTGATTTCAGTGATGTACCATAAAATTTATGATAAGAAAGGAAAGTGGTGAAGGCAAGAGTTGGGAGTGAAATAATAGGAAACAAGTGGTAAATGCATGGATTGTAGGTCCTGCTGGGATAAGAGAGTTATTCGAGTCAGGGTACTTAGAGGTAGTGAACTGGTAAGAAAGGAGGAGTAGTAGTCAGGGCATGTGGTGTTAGAAATTGAGATTATGGAGGGGTTTTCTTCTTTTTTTAAATGTTTATTTCTGAGAGAGAGAGAGAGAGAGAGACAAGCAGGGGCGAGAGAGAGAGAGACACAGAATCTGTAGCAGTCTCCAGCCTCTGTGCTGTCAGCACAGAGCCAAATGTGAGGCCCAAACCCACAAACCATGAGACCATGACCTGAGCCAAAGTTGAACTCTTAACTGACTGAGCCACCCAGTGGGAGGAGTTTTCTGATGGATATGACCAGAGGAGCTGAGGTAGTGTTGATGACAAGATCACTGAATGAGGTTGAGATGAGATTAGTGTTGGAGGTTTTGACAGTAAATAAAGATTTCTGAGAACTGGGTAGGTGACTGCACCAAGAAGAGGTACTCTATCAAAATTGAGGGTTGATATGGAGAGCTCATGTACTAGATGTTCCTCATGCCTAGAACATTTTCCACCAGAGCACTGCCCCCCCATAGTTTGTTCCTTCTCATTAATTTGGTCTTTGCCTAAGTATCACCTCCTTCAAGAGGCTTTGCCCATCATCCAATCTAAAATAGTCCCTAAGGCATGCTCTACTTTGTGTTTTATTTGTTTTATATTTTAAACCCATTTATAACTAACTGAAACTAACTTGTTTATTTATTTGTTTTCATACACTGGTTCTCTTATAGAATACAAATATTTTGAAAACAGTGATTTTGCATATCTTGTTTGTGGCAGATTTCCCCAACTTATGATTACTGACATGTAGTAGGCAGTCAATAACTCAATGTTGAATGAATGAATGAACATTTATAGGGTTCAATATCATCTCCCACTTTCCTGTGACTTCTTCCAAAATCCAAATATACTTTTTAAAGGAATTTTCCAACTCAGAGTATTCATTCATCTTATAAGAATTGCTATTCACAACCTTCTCCTCACAAAAGGTGAATTAGTAACACAAGTAAGAAGAAGGTATAAAGTTGTTTTGTTTGCCTTATGATAGTTATTAGTTAGGACTCAAAGATGTTGTCACTCATTACTTCCAGAAATTCTTACCAGCAGAATAATGAAGTATAGTTATATCTCCTGATTTATTGGTTTCAACCATCACTTTTCCTGTTATGATCAGCCAATAGTCAGCTTTTCACAGATTAGCACCCACAACTGTAAAATTGAATCTCCCCTATGTGTGACCATAACCTTTGCTTCCTTTTTTTGAAAAAGATTAAAGATAAATTGACAATCTTGTTAATCAGTAAAAAAGTAAAAATAGAACAATTTATATTCAGTTTTTTATATTAAAAATCTTTATATTTTTGTGCTAAATACAAAGTACTAGAGATCAATTTATGTTCTTATATTTTGTCAATAAGTAGAAAGGTTATATAATTAGCTAACTTGCTATTTAGTTTATATGTAGAAAACTATATATAGCATGGTTATAGTAGAATGAGTCCTTGGTGTTGTCAAGGATTAATTAAGATAACAAATGTAAATTAGTTTCCCCTTTTTTTCTTTCTAACAGACCAGATATGTGTTATTCATCTTCTTAGACAGAATAAAACTATCCACCTTAATTTGATGCCCAAGGCAAGAAATTTTTTCCACATTGTAGATGGTTATTATGAAGCATGATTCTAATTGTCGCTGCTCTATTTTTATGAAGTACCATTCTGTAATCACATCAGTGATTTAATGTTTCTAATCATTTACATTTTTAAGCCTCTGGTATTATGAATATTTTACACAGTAGTTGATTTATGTTTGTATATTCAGTATATTTCAAGTTTAAGACAAAATGTTCTTTTGTGTTTTGAGAATTTTCAAGGCAACTTAGAAATCTACCATTTTAAATTCTGCCATTTAATGAGCACTAAAAATGAAAGGCCCTGTATCAGCCAGATTGGGCTGCCACAACATAATACATTAAGCTAGATGGTTTAAACAACAGAAATTTATTTGTCACAGTTCTGGATGCTGGGAAGTCCACGATCATGGCTGGGTTCTGGTGAGAATTCTCTTCCTACATTGCAGATGGCCATTTCTCATTGTGTCCTCACATGGTACAGAGAGGAGAGAGCAAACTCTATAGTGTCTGTTCTTATAAGAACATTATAAGAAGGCTCCTCTCTTATGACGTCATTTAAACCTAATTATCTCCCAAGGCCCCATCTTCAAATACAATCACTTTTGGAGTTGGAGCTTCTCCATATGAAATTGGAGAGGTACAATTCAGTCCATAGCAGACTTTGAGCTAAAAAATACACACAACGTTTTTGAAGTAAAAATCAGATACAGTATAATTGCAAGAGGTTACCATCATTTAGATTTTCTGTTGGAATGTAGCCCTCTGTAGCTGCTTCAAAATTGTGTTTTATATACATTATAAAACATTTATGGACACTCTGCATTATAAAGTTTTACATCCAAGTAGACTATGGGACCTGGTTCTTTTTTGTTTTATTTTGTGTGTATTATGAAAAATTTCTTATATGTTCAAAACTAGACAGAAAAGTCTAATAAATTTTTAATGCACCCATGACCCAGTTTCAGCAGTTACCAACTCAAGGTGAATCTGTTTTTTTTTCCCTTACCTCACCCACTGTATATAACTTGCCTCCAGTCTGGAATCAACCATTTCCTCCAAGTTCTTTGATTCATTTAGTCTTCAGTTTTGTTGCTAAGGGATCTCTAATGGTTGCTTATTGGGTTTTTCATTCATTTGTTTTGTTGAAAGAGTAAGAAAAATGTTTTGATTTTGAACATCAAATACATTATGAGTTCATACTGATTTTTGCAATTAAAACTCAAGGCTTCAGGAAGTTTAGTTAATTTCTTCCAGAAACTAGAAATCTCAAGTAGATTCTCTTGCTCAACTTATCCATAAACCCCAATGGGGTATTTCTAGACAGACAAATGATATGGTAGAACAAGATACATGGGGAACAAGATGAGAAGATAAGTTGCAGAGTGGGGATGAAATCCAAAATGACAGATATTTTAAAAGTAGGACCCATTAAACTTGGTGACCGATCAGATGGATCTGAAATTAGGCAAAATCATGATTGCCACATTTTAGACATGAGTCACTGTGTGGGTAGCTGTTCTTTTTAATCAGATGGAAATATAGGGACAGAAGTGGATGTCAGAGGGTGGGAGATGTTGAGTTTGTTTTGGAAGGGGCCAAAGGGTCCATGGGAAATTTCCAAGTATTATGTCCAGTAGATAATTGAAAACAGGAATGTGGACTTTAGAAGAGATATTGGTAGTGGAAGTAGATTTGAGAATCATATATTAATAGTAATGAAAACCAGAATGGGTAACATTTCTCAAGGAGAGTGAGTAGAATAAAGAGAAAACAAAAATGATCAGGATAAAAAAAAATTAAGAATTTTATATGCCTTATTCAAAATTCTTTTGCCATGTAAAACATGTCTGCGTTTTATAAAGTTATTTTAAAGGAACCAAATGTAACAAATCAAAAAGATGATACATTTTTAACATACCCAATAAGGGTATTTGAAAATTTCCAATTTAATTTATATTCTATCTACTCTGGTAATTACTAGTAGTCAAATGGTAGTATGACATAAAATTTTTACTCTTCAATTATTTCTTTATAATGGAATTGCCTTACTTTATTTTTAGTATGCATTATTCTTATGTTACTTAAAAACCACTTGGAAAGTTATCAAACTGAGATAATTTTCCATCCACTTTTTTGATTTTTTTTTCTAAGTGAAAATATCTTTTAAGTGTTTTTTTTTTAATTGACTTTTCTAACCTAATAAAAATTGAAAGGATCATATATTAATGATTCTGCGGTCTTTGAATTCATGTTCCTATAAGTGAAAATCTTAATCTAAGAAATTATTTCATTGCAATATCTCAATTTGTTAGCTTATACCTCTATGGACAGATCACAATAATTTAAAACTTAATTTTATTTCCAGTAGAAATGGAGATTGGCTTTACAATCTTACTTTACATTCTTATTATATTTTGTTATCTTTTAAAATTCTTCATGGCATTTGTGTCACAGTTTATCATTTATATATTATTTATAGTTGTCATGTTAGTTAATTCTTACAACTCTGTGACGTGGGTATTAGTAATGCCGTTTTAGGGAAAAGGATATCTCACATCAGAATTCAACGTCGTACAGTTTGTAAAGGTTGCGAGGGCCCTCAACTCAGCTCCTCCTCCTCTATATCCAGGGTTCTTTGACCATACTTGAGCAATTGCAAAATGATACCCTATTTTTTTTAAAGCATTTGCTGTATGCCTCTTACAAGCCCCTTGGGAGCACGCTGTAAGTTAGGAGATTATATCCTTTATAGACAATGGCTAGGCCTGACTAATTCCACACCCCACCCTACCCCCCATTTTTTTTTAAACTAGGTACGAGGGTCTCCTATGGAACTGAAACAAATACTACATTTTTGGGATCATAACAAAGAAAGGTTATTTTCATCTCTAACAGTTCCTGGCTGGTCACAGTGTTCCATGCCACAGAAAAGCCTGAATGATTTCTTTAAAGAAAGCACTGAAGCCAAGAATTAGCATTCTTTCTGGCTGAACTGCAATTGCACACAGGTTGGCTTCTCAATTTTGCAGCAGTGTTTCATTAGGTCAGCTGAAAGGCTGCCCCCTCTGCTCTAAAGCAAAATGGTAAACGTGGACAAGGAAAGGGAGCTGGAGCAAGAAAGTATCTCTCAAATTTCCGAAATTTTAAATAATTGAAACCTTAATGCTTATTTCAATCGAGGACTATTTGTTTTTATGTTATTGTACATAAGCACCTGTTTTTTTGGTCTTTTTGTTTTGTTTGCTTGTTGGTTTTGTTTTGTTTTATGTAACTACTCGAGCCCTTGTGGTCTTCCCTAAAGCAGTGTGCAGTGAGGATCAGTGTGAGCCATGCCTCTAGAAGCAGCATCAGCAAAGGGTCTGAGAGAGTACAGGTGCTTTCTAGTTGTAAATAATTATTATAAATTATAAAGTTACACTATAGTGTTTCTGTATTGAAGTACAAAGAATTTATTATTGTTATTTGTGGATTCAAAATGCTTAAAAAAACTTCATAGGTGGGATAACGTCATCAAGGTGACATTAAATAGTTATAATAATATATTTACCTGAAGCATATGAGGAATTTGATTATTATTAAGAAGGGGAGAAGACTAGCACTCTATTAAATTGGATCTCCTTAAAATTCTTTTGGAAATAGCAGCAGAATATAAAGTGCATCTCATGAGTGTCCATGGCCGACAATTAAAATTCTATTTATAAGTATGGAAAAATAATAAAAGTATAGATTTAGTGTTTAATGATATGTATACTGACATTGATGAATTGAACAACTGTAGCTATTCTACAATAAACCAGTGCAAGATAAACAAACGGCAGGTGTGAGGACTTATTTAGCTAGATATAGTATATAATATCTTTTCTTTACTTAAATTTTTAATATTCTGTTCATCGGGGATTTTTGCTTTAATTTTGATGTTTTAGAATATTCCATTAAAATATTACTTATCTTGGGGTGCTTGGGTGGCTCAATAGGTTAAGCATCTGACTTTGGCTCAGGTCATGATCTCACAGTTCATGAGTTCGAGTCCGGTGTTGGGCTCTGTGCTGACAGCTCCAAGCCTGGAGCCTGCTTTGGATTCAGTGTCTTCCTCTCTCTCTGCCCCTTCCCTGCTCATGCTCTGTCTTTCTCTCTCAAAAATAAATAAACCATTTAAAAATAATATTACTTGTCTTGATTACTGAATTTGGGGAGGTTCCTCTTAAATTTTTCCCTTCTGACAAGTGCCTTACTGTTACCACCATGGGCTTGGCCCTGGATTGTGTTTAGATATTTTAAGGCAATAATAAATTGCACTGCTTGTGGAACTATACCTATATTTTACCCATTATCTTTACTAGTTGCTTGTAATATCTCTTTGAGACAATGTTATTAGAGGAGAAAAAGAGAGTTACATATTGAGGGGAGAAAACACAGGGCTTCAGGACTATATTGTTGAGAAGTGAGAAGAGAGGTTTTAGATCCTTTTTTATTCTGGTACAATGTTATTTCTAGAGGTCATGAAATTGAAACTATACTCCCATCAAGTTTGAAGACACTGTGTGGCCTTAGTTATGCCAGGCTTTATATTTCAATAAATACTACCAAAAACTTCTGTATGAAGCAATCAGGTTATTTGAGCCCCTCAAAGGATGCCAATTTCACCTGGAGAGAGGGTCCCTTGTATGACAGATTGGTGGTCTTCAAAATCCCTGTTATTCTAGAGAGGCAAATTCACTAAGTTGGCCATCTGGAAAAAGAATAGGTCTCAGGACCAGTGTTTGATTCAGAAAATTTTCAGAGGAAGTAATTAAGATCCTTTTAAGCTTATTCTAAAGACCAGTTGAGGTGTTGTATTATTTAAAACTGGAAATAACACTTGTGCCAGAAAAATTAAATTTATACATAAAAAGTATATAAAAATGAATGAGCCTGGGTGGCTCAGCTGGTTAAGTGTCCCAAGTCTTGATTTTGACTCAGGCTCAGTCGTGATCTCGTGGCTCACGGGTTCAAGCCCTGTGTTGGGCTCCAGGCTGACGGGGTGCAGAGCCTGCTTGGGATTCTCTCTCTCTCACTCTCTCTCTCTCTCTCTCTGCCCCACCCCTTCTCTGTCTAAAAATAAATAAATAACCTTAAAAATAAAAAACCAAATTTTTCTACCTCAAAATTTTAAGTATTGCCTTTTGTTAACTATCTGTGTATATATCAGAGCTTTGGATATTTAGGCCATGATAACAATGTTTAAAGGGTGTCTGTACAGACACTTAGGTGGCTCAGTTAAGCATGTGACTTCAGCTCAGGTCATGACCTTGTGGTTCCTGAGTTCAAGCCCTGCATCAGGCTCTGTGCTGACAGTTTGGAGCCTGGAGCCTGCTTCAGATTCCGTGTCTCCTTCTCTCTCCCCTCTCCTCACTCACACTCTGTCTTTGTGTCTCTCTCTCTCTCAAAAATAAACATTAAAAAAAAAAAAAAGGTGTCTGTATAGTTAATATCAATTTGCATATTAAGGTTGAAATTGTAATTTTAGTGGTTAGATGCTGCCATAAGGAGTACAGAAGGCTTAAGAGATAACATATAATTAACAAAAATATAATCACAAGAATTGCTCAAATGTGTGTATAAAAATGATGATCAGAGACTGCAAAAAAGGCTGAGACTGGCCTGGCTTGATTAATGCTTTTTCTATTACTTTCTCTAATCTGAAACACATGCTATATGCAAAATAATAAATATGAAATATGAAACAATTAAATTTTAGTATTGACAGTGAAATAAGCAGAAACAGGTACATTATGAAACTAATGATGTGGGAACTTCCTTATTAGGATTTCAATTTTAATTAATTGTTTTCCAATCCCATGACTTGAATCTTGCTTTGCTTATCAAGTTAGAAGCCTCAGTGCATTTCCATTTGTTGATAAAATATTTTGTGCATGTAGTAGAGAAGACTTCTCCAAGGAAAACCTAGGAAAGAAATCCATATGGTCTCATAAAATCCTTAGACATATATGTTATTCTAGTAGGAAATCACGTTAGGAAAATCTCATTGTACTATATCTAAAAGAAAAAAAAAAAAAAAGAACAAAAAATGACACCTGTGAAAGTTTGTTCACTTGCTCAGAATCACAGTTTGAACGTATTAGAATCTTGGCTAAAACCAGTTCTCATGGATTACAAACCAGATGTTTTTCCCCTATACCAGCCTGACTCCATCACCTTCTTGAGTTGTCAATATGCACATTTTTTTTCCCACACTGGCTTGAGGATAATTTACTGATCAGCTTAATTTTCAATTAAACTAAAGTTGGTGTCCAGTGTTATTTCTTTAATAATGTTATTCTTGCAAATATCCTGCTATAGATGGGAAATTATATATTTTAAGAGGATATGTTCTGGTGTAGGTAGTTCAGAATTAAGAAACTTAGAATATTTAATGTATGTTGTTGCAGAAAACCCTCAATTTGGTATTCATTAATGATAATATTAATAAGTGATCAAGATTTGTATTGCTATTTTTGTGAACACCTGAGCTGCATGTGAACATGCAAGACGGGTCCCTCTGGGCTGTGGTGGCTTATAGCATTGTCCAGGAGGAGAATGGCCCATTATAAAATCAAAATCAGCTTGGGGTGGGTGGTGGATTTCAAGCATAGCTGACTGAAAATAAAATAGATGATCCATTGTTATTATTTGATACTACCAATTATTTAATCATAACAATTGTATAAAGATTTTTAGTTGTTGCAAAAACAAGTTAATGTTCCTTATCTTCTCCCTCTGCCCTGTAGCTACTTATGCAGAGGAAAGGTGTGAATGTGGAGGAGATGGTTGTGGTTAGGAGAGGAGAGTCTTTCCTTTGGGGAGTGGCCTCCCCAGCATCAGTAAAGCTGATGGGAGCAGTGGGAGACAAAGCAATGTAATTCATTTGGAAAATAAATAAATGTTTTCCTCTTCATTTGAGGTTTTTCTCCTTTATCTTAGACTTCGTTGTATACATTCCGTTAGTCTTCTCAACACTTTTGCAGCAATGCTGAGGGAGTAGATGCTTTTCTAAATAAGACAATGTGGGATAAATACCCAGCAATTTGGGTGGAATCATGTCATAAAAGTCAGAGGAAGACTATGCCGTCTGCTTGAAGGGATCCTGACTCCTTAACTTTCCCAGGCAATCATGCTTATACTTTTACATGTTAAAGTCAATTTGCCCGAGAAGAAGGAAGCCTGAATAGCCTGAAATTAGAATATTAATTTTGGCTTTACCTCTTACTTTTCATGTAAGCATATTTCTAATTCTGTTTTATTTGTAGAATAATATAATGTTGATGTTATGTAGAGCTGTGAATTATTCGAGTGAGTCTAAACAGAGTTGTTTCTAAACTACCTTCACGTATCTGGATTATAAGGAAAAATTGATTTTATATAAATTTGTATAAATTTCAGTAGAGCACATGACTCTGGATCTTGGGTTTGTGAGTTTGAGCCCTACATTGGGGGTAGAGTTTACTTTAAAATTGTTTCGTAAATTTATATAGTATGAGTCAAAAGCAATAAGAATGTTATTTCCTTGATTGAAACAATCATATCTCATTTGTCCATAGTCAGGGTCCTACTTTCTGTTGCATTCACTTTGTGATATATGAATTCCATTGTCAAGTACCTGGAACAGGAATTTTAATTGTAATGTGAGGCATTTAAAGCCAGAGAATAAGTAACTAAAATCCATTCTAGAATTAACATTAGAGAAGAAATGGAATAGAAGGGAGGTATGTAATGCTTGTTCAAGTGCTATATGTTTTGAAGATTCACTTTATAACCTATAGGATGTTTTCTATCACCTAGTTAGTAATCCAGGACTCTGAGTTGAATACTTAGGCTCACCAAAAGGGATATGAGTATCATTCTGTACCTTCATAATCTCAAAATTAGTATTCAGCGGATGCTGGGAGGCCATTGAATGTATCTGAACAGGCCAATCAGATAATTAGGCTGTGACACAAGAATATTTGTCTGGAATCAGTGCGCAGGATAAAGTAGGAGGAAGCTAGTTGGAAAGTTGTGCTCATCAAAGCTATAGAAAGAAGGGCTTCATTTGGGTGGGAATGTGAGATTTAAGAGGATGGAGACTCCATTAAAATTGCTACTTTATATTCACTTTCCAAGAGAAGTGGAGGTAAAATGCACTAACGTTACTAACATTTCAAGTGTAGATACATGCAGAAGAAGGGATCAATAAATGTGGTGCCTTACTGTGTGCCATCCATGATATGCCATTTACATACATTATCTCATCTAATAATAACAAAAGACAGTCTACTGGAAAAGAAAGAAGCTATGAAGGGGATTAAAGAAGAGGAGCCCCATGAGCTTCAGACACAGAAAACCTCTAGCAGCATTTGGAAATTCAAGAATTGTGAACCTGTGGTTCTGGAACTGACAAGAGTGATCTGGAAATAATCATTGAAGCTTTCAAAGTATATGACAGAACCATTTACGTTTAGAGATAAAAGATGATAGAATGCTGGTCAGTACTTTAGGTAATGGCTACTACTTTTAATGGATGACAGGAGATATGCAAGCCAGTGGTAAGGGCAGAAAAGACAATGGACAGCTATCACAGTACCCATGGTGCTGTATCATAACAACCAAAGGAAAAAAAAAAAAGAGTTTTAAAAAGGAAAAAAATTGGACAACACCAATAAATATGTTGTAAAGAAAATGAGGGTAAAAAGAGTTAAGAACAAAGCTTTGTATTTTGAAAGTAGAAAATAATTAATGATAAAAAATATGAGAAAGCAGAAACAATTCTGTAGCCCTTTATGAGAAAAGCCAGTAATTCAGAGACCAAGCCAGGATGTAGCAGCTGTAACCCAAAGCAGTATTTACTTTGGGGGTGGAGGGTTCTTGGCAAAAATGTAATTTGGGGAACTTCTAGGAGCTCCATTGTAGAATGCAGCCAAGCTAAGGCATTCAAAACGTCCCATTAGTAGACAGAAATTAAGTCCAGGTTCAATCTGGAAGGTATCGAGAACTAAAACAGAAGCGAAGCAGGGAAATAGATATCAGAAACATTTATAGGATGAGAAATAATGTGTCAGTGCATCATTATCACTAAGAGGAATGAACAATTATGATTAATGTAAAGTTCTGAAACCATAAATCTGAAGTCTGGGGTTAGCAGGAGAACCAAATCTTTGCTGTAGGAAAAAACAGTATCTTGCTGGATAATATTTTGTGGTCACCATAGCCCTGGCACTCTACAAAGTACCTAACATAATATAATAGCCTGTAAATAGACAAGGAGTATACTGAATGAATGAAAGAAACAGTGGGGAACCAGTTAAAGGATTTTGAACAGGAGAATGAAATGACTACCATAACATTTTAGAAAGGTCACATGGGCTGCAATTAGGATGCGAGATTTGATCTAGGAACAATTGTAAGCAGCCAGTTTGGTGCAGAAATAGATGTGAGCTGTGGAAGAAATGGCTATGATTGCTTAAATGGAGACAAAGTGGATAGACTTAAGAGATGTCTGAACTGAAAAGTCAACAGAACTTGGTTATTGGATGTATGATGTTGAGAGTGAGGGAGGAGCTGGGAAGGTACTCAAGGTTTCTCGCTTGAGCGACAGGATGAAAGATAGTGCCTACAACTAAATCAGAAAACCTAAAAAGAGGGCTCATTTGGGGAGGGGTAATGACATAGCAATGAATTCAGTTTTAGATTTGTTAAATTTGATATCTCTATGGACCATCAGTAAACCTGATCAGTAGGGAGTTGTATTTATTTCTGGATCTCAGAAAAGAGACTTGAATTAGCAATGTTGAGATTTGGGCTTATCAGCCTAGAGCTGGTCATTAAAACCATAGAAGTAAGTAAAATTGCCCATAGGAAATATGCATAGGAAGAAAATAAAACCCAAGACAGATTGCTGGGGGACGTCTGCATTAAAGGATGGACAAACGAGCTCACAAAGGAAACCAAAGCATAGGAACAAAATAAAGAGATTGTAGTGTGAGTTGGAGGAAGAAAGCTTTTCCAAACAGAAAGGGGGATAAAAGGTGATAAAGCTGCATAAAGGTTAAGCAAGATCAGAAGTAGAACTATCTGTATGTTTTTGAGTTGCTTGTAATCAGGCAGTTGACCTTGATGAGAAAACATTCAGGGCAGGGAGGGAGGCGAGAGCCATCTGCAGTGTTAAGGCCTGGACAGGATGTGAGATCTTGGGGTTTACCAGTGTGATGGTGAAGCAAAGGCAGGTTGAAGGAGAGCGATGCAAGGTCAAAGGAGAAGGCAAAAGTTCCAGCTCTTCCTCTCAGAAGTTGGGTTTGGGATGACAAAACAGAGCTGCAAGTTTATATTATTATATCCCCCCAGACTTCCTCTAAAGTGCCTCCTGTTGTGTGGAGGGACTTAAATGTAGATGAGAGGCAGAGTCCCAAACATTATCTGTGTATTTTGGTTTATTCTGTTATTCAGAGTTGTGGACAGGAAAGAAAAGAAGCATTGTTGTGAGTCACTATGCTTCATGTTCTAAAATCAGATAAACCTCTCTTTTCCTGCTTCAGTAGTCCTTCCTTTCTTTCATTGTTTTCTTACTTTCCTTATGTTCTTCTTACTCAAAACAGGCTAGAATATTTTGTCTTTCCTCCACCTAAGATGTAACATAAGGTTAAAATATTCCTCTCACGGAATTTTGTATTACACAGTTTACTCAAGTTAATTATATAGTTTATGAAAAACCTTATGGTGCCAAAATATATATTTTTATGCCTTAAATGAGCCCTCTTCCTTGAGAATACATATGTGTGTGTGTGTGTGTGTGTGTGTGTGTGTGTGTGTGTATATATATATATATATATATATATATATATATATAATCTGAGTGATACTCAAAATATTTAACTACAAAACAAGTCCTGTATCTATACTTATATCTGTATCTATGTCTATCTATTTATCCATATGTATGTGTTAGTACAAGCTTTCAGTAATTGATCTTCTATAGTCAAATGTGCATAACACATTACCCCATGGCTGTATCATCTCTTTTAAAGCTTAATATAATGTAGTCACCATATCTTGACACTCTGATATTCATGTCTATATAAAGTAACACCTTTAAAAAATTTAAGTCCGTGAAAATTAATACCTGAATTTAAGAAAACTGAATTTCAGACTTCCATAAAGCAAACTGCTGATAAAACACTCTATGTAAACCTGTAGCCTATTTCCTTTTGAAACTGACTGGCTTGGCACTTTCTATTTGAAAAAAAAAAAATAGCAGTATGGTTAAGTGCACTTAATTTTTACTTTTATGTTCATCCCTTGGAACAGTGATGATTCCATTATTTTTCCACCCTCTCAAATGCTTAAAAGCTAGATTTAAAAAAACAAGAATAGATGTATACACCTGGAAAATAATTTATTTTACATAGTACACATTTTTTTGACTTTCAAAGAGTTAAATTTGTGATGTTGTGCAGGGATTTCATTTAAAAGACCATTGTAGTAACCTGGGGGATAGCATGGGCCAAGTTGTTAACCATGGAAATGGTGACAAGTGGTCAGATTTTAGATTTGTTTTGGAGTAGAATCAGGGCTTGCATCACAGGTCTGACATCTGTGTTATCACACAAAGTCCTTTGCTCAGAAGAGCCCATGCTTGGTTTTATGCTCTGCTGTTATTATCTTGAAACTATTTTTCTTGTCTTTCTAGAGATACACTTGACATATAACATTATGTAACTTTAAGGTGTCCCATGTGATGATTTAATGCACATATATATTGTGAAATGATGTCCACAATAAAGTCAACACCTCTGTTACTTAAAAAGAGTGTATGCTATTGTGCACAGTAGGAAGCAACAGGGATTTAGAAAACCAAAAACAAAACCCAAATGAAAAAACAAAGCAAAACAAAAGATGTTTGCTTTGTGATAGTGTTCAGAATACAGTTTCAAACCAATGTATCAGCAGATATTAGGTTACGTGATTTATAATTCATATGTCATTATCAGAAACGTGTTAATATTGGACACAGGACTCTAGATAGGGTCCTGATCAAATACAGTCTTCATAGCACCTGTTTTTAGCAGCACACTTCATATCTTCCTTCCCTAAAATTTAAGCTTAATTGTAACAAAGATGTGTTTGACTTGTTCCTGTTGGTTATCACTGTATTTGCAATATCCAGAAGCGTCTGGCATATAGAACGAGCTCAGTAATTTTCTGTTAATGATTTTTATTATCCTTATAACTTCTTAATTCTGTGGTTACTGATGCAGTTCTGTGGTTACTGATGCAATAAAACCTCTCTCATTAGTATTGACTCATATTCAACATTATCAATTCAGATTTCCAGATTTCTGTTTTTTCCTTCCTTGTTTTCAAAATCATGACTTCCCCATCCTATATGAATGCGACTGGAAACTAGTAGTTGATGCTAATTTACAAAAGGTAGCGAGACTCTTATGAGCAAAAACAGAATTGCAAACCAAAAAGATTGTAACACAAGTCACTTGACTGATGTCGGTGGGCTGAGTTGATCAGTGAAAAGAGATGAGTAGAAAACAACTTGGACTTGGGATAATGTCTTTCAAAACCATATCTAAAAGTGAGGATTGTTCATGGAAGAAGCCTCACATTTGAAAGAGTTGCTTGAAAGATTCCCAAGCAGTATGGGCTTTGTGTGGTTGGAATGGAACTCTAAGGAGGCGGTAATAGTTACTGTGTCAGGAGAATTTCAAAGACCAAAATTATTTTTGGATGATTAAGGGAAGCAATGGATCTGTCAGTAGTTTTATCATCCCTGAGAATATTTGCAATTTCACAAGACAACACATAGTTGAACAATGATTACAGAAAATACCTTTGAGGTGGTAATAGTCTCCTTTCATGTAGGAAAACACTAATGGTGATCGTCAACTCCTGTGCGAATTTTAACAGACAAAAAAACTAAAGGTGATAAAGTCAGTGCTTTGAAAAAGTACTTCACCTCTTCCCAGCCAGTCTAATTTCATGAATGCTTATAGAAATCACACATTTAAATCTTGTCTCAAAATGTAATTGAATTATTCTTTATTTTTTCATTATGACAAAAACATTTAAATTAGATTTATATTCTTCCACTTTTAAGTTTTTTTACCTTTCTTTAGCTTTTTAAAAAAATCAATGTTTACTAAAATTTTGAGAAAGAAATTAGAGTAAGTCTTATGTATTTCTTTCTAATGTTTAATAAGAAAGTGGTTATTTTTCTTTGTCCATTCTATGGAGGAGAGATTTGTTTTAATAACTACCTATTGTAGTTGAAAGAGAGCTAACATATTCAAATGAAGGGTTCAATTAAATGGTTTTAAAAATATAATATATACTTCTTTAGGTAGATTTCCTTATCTAAATCTGTTAACTTGAGAAAATTTAAGAACATTTCTTTTAATGTTTATTTATTTTTGAGAGAGAGAGAGAGACTGAGCACAAGCGGGGGAAGGGCAGAGAGAGAGAGGGAGACACAGAATCTGAAGTAGGATCCAGGCTCCAAGCTGTCAACACAGAGCCTGATGTGAGGCTTGAACTCATGAGTCATGAGATCATGACTTGAGCTGACGTTGGATGCTCAACTGACTGAGCCCCCAGGTGCCCCATGAAGAAGTTTTTAGATATGAGGTTTAATTACTTAGAAGCTTGGGTAGTTAAGATTTAGCTTTATGATTCTTTTCTTCTGTTACATTTTTGAATATAAAATAAGTATACAATTTCCCTTACATCTCTGTAAGTCTGATAACCTGATGAGGTGTAACATATATTGGTATGTTACGAAGAAACCATGGTTAATCTTCATTTTTGTACTGTTTGCTTTTTACTTAATTGAAGAGCCTTTTCTCTCAATTTAGGTAAGGCATAAACATGCTGTAAGTCTAGAAATCATTCTGAAAGAAAGTGTGCAGATATCTAAATTTGTGAATTTTCACAAATGACTACAGAAAGAGATCATTGTATGATGTTTGTTATTTGTAGGCACCAGTAAGTTTTCACAACCCAAGATTGAGGTTAAACACAAAGAACTAACACAATGACTGCTTTGCATGGTATGAAATTGCCTTGGGATGTATGACCAAAAACAAGCAAGTGAACAAATTAAAGGAAACCTTAGAGATCAATATGAGGCAAAATGTACCAGAAGTAATATATTACTGCATAGTTACTCTATGAGTCAATTATAGATCTAGATAGATTCTTAATGTTATGAAACAAAAGCTTACTTGATTCATAGACTGTGGCTCATTAATTATCTATTGTAAAGGCTACAAAAGTGACTATTTAAGCCATTTGCCTCATTCCACATGATAAGCTGTGATGTTATTGCAGCACACCGCACTGGTGTTTCTGTATTATTTTGTTTTGTATTTCTATTCTCATGATTAGGTTCTGAGTTCTTGCAGCATTCTAAAACAAGACTAAGCATTCTTATGCTTATGCCATTATTTGACGTATAAGACTAAAGCCTTTGTAAATATACTAAAACTCATTGAATTTTATACTTAAAATGGGTCAGTATTATGGCATGCAAATTATATCTCAATAAAGCTATATCTCAATAAAGCTGCTTAGAAAAAAAGAGAACCAGGACAGGATTTTATTTTTGCATCTACTAGTGATTTGTGACTTGGGATTTTTGGGTCTTCTGTGAAATACAGTGGTGTCAATGATTTATCTCCCATTTTTATATTTTTCAACTTCAAAAATTTCGAATGAGCTTCTGTTTTTTTTTAAAGAAGATATCTGTTTCCTTTCTTCCTCCTTTTCTGCCTTCTAAATTTTAGATTAAAAAAATAGCCTGCACCCTCTGTTTCTTTTTCTTGTTTTCTTTAAATGTTTATTTTTGAGAGAGGGAGTGTGTGCACAGGCAGGGAAGGGGCAGAGAGAGAGAGGGCCAGAGAGAGAGAATCCCAAGCAGGCTCCATGCTCAGCCCAGAGCCCAATCTCACAACTGCAAGATCATGACCTGAGCTGACATCAAGAGGGACACTTAACTGACTGAGTCACCCAGGCGCCCCTGCATACTCTCCTTCCACCTCTTTATCCCTCACCCTATTCTAGCCCCTTCCTTTACTATTGGATTGAGACTGACTTTACAGAATTCAGTAGTTACTCTTGAACTGTGAGCTGAAGTGATTTCCGCACAGTTCTCATCTTCCTGGAACTCCTTGAAGCAGGAGACATTCCTAAAAATCTCTTTTCACAGGGCACCTGGGTGGCTCAGGTCAGTTAAGTTTCCGACTCTTGATTCAGGCTCAGGTCCTGGTCTCACATTTCGTGGGCTGGAGCCTGCATCAGCCTCCGTGCTGACAGTGCAGAGTCTGCTTGTGATTCTTTCCCTCTCTCTTCTCTCTGCCTCTGTCTGTCTCTCTCTCTCAAAAATAAATAAATAAACTTTAAAAAATTAAAAAAAAAAAAACCAGAATCTCTTTTCATTAACACATGTTTTGTTTTGGCTTCAGTGATCCTGTTTTTAACTTGTTATATCCATTCTCTGATCACACTTTAACTTTCTTTCTGTTTTTTGGCTCATCTTGTAGATCCCACCGCTCCTAGTCCTAGATTCTTCCCATGTATGTTCTCTCATTCTCTTGGCCTTAGCTCTTACACCTCTATGGAAATGACACCCATATCCCTGACTCTAGCCCTGACCACTCTCTTAGCTTTGGGTACATATATTCCATTCCTCTTTGACTTCTCCATCTCTGCATGCTTTGAACCTTAAAAATAAGTCATTTTCCTTCTCTCCCAAGACTCTATCTCCCAATCTTAATATTTTATTTATATATCCAGTCAATCATGCTGTAATGTTCAGAGTATCTTTAATTCTGCTCTCCGTTTTCATCCTCTGTATCCGTTTTCATAGTAATAAACTATTCCCAGGACTTAAAGGCAGGGAAGAGGCTGATGTTACATATACAGTCTAGGAACACAGACTTCCCTCAAGACCTTACTCTTTGTAACCTTCCAGGTGGCCATCCTGGTACAGAGTTCCTTTAGTATAGTGTAAAAGAACAAGGTCACAGGACTGAAGCTATCATATATGGCACATTGCTGTGAATTACAAAAGGTTGCTTATAAAATATATATTCTTTTATCAGAAAAATTTTCCTAATACTGATTTTGTAAGACACATGAAATTTATTGTTGCCTGTGGAAAATTTCTACAATAAGCATACCTATGTCATCTGTGCCCTTATGTGTTGTAAGAGGTCCATAACTTGCACAATCTTACAGAGTAGCTCTAAGTATAGGGCTACATTGTTCAGATCCTGGCCTTAGAGTTTAGTAGCTATATAACCTTGGTAATTTACTTAGTCACTTAAAATTACAGATTCATGACCTATAAAAGGTGACTAATAACATTATCTCTTTCAGAGGTTTTAGAAGGGTAAAATAGGAAAAAAAGGGTACAAGGGTAATTTAGGAAAAAAAAATATATATATATGATTAGAAAGTTCAAATTTACCTACAGATGTTCTCAGTCTACTGCTTCAGAGGCACAAATCATTAAACATGCCATATTGTGAAATTCTTTACATTGAAGAGGAGATGAAACTACTGATGTTTTTAACAGCTCACCCTATGTCATTGAAAATTTTGTCTCTGAGAATATTTCATTTAAGGACATTCTAAAAGACCTAGAGGAGCAGTTGCCCTATTTTTCCAATGAGTAAATGTGTAGCTCAGAACCTAATGTTTCTACTTGAATGTTGCTGCTAGCTATTTGGACAAAACAATGAGAAGGCTTTTAAGGCATTACAAGAAAATGTCTTGACTTCACCATTTCCAAGTTATGATTATATTTTATTTTTCTCCTATTTCAGGGTCAGCAAACTATAGGCCATGGGCCACATCGGGCCCTTGTATGATTTTTGTAAATAAAGTTTTGTGGGGACACAGCTACCCACATTCATTTATGTATTGTCTTGCCTGCTTTCCCACTGCAATGGTAGAGTTGTGTAGTTGTCACAGAGACCTGTTGGTCCACAAGCGTAAAATATTTACCATCTGGCCCTTACATATAAAGTTTGCTGACCCCTGCCTTTTTGATAGTTTTAAAATATTGCTTCAGTCAAAAGTCCATTTTGCTCAATTCTACACATAGAAAAAGAAAGATTGTATTGATCTGGATGGAGTCTAGTGGGTCTTACTCTTTCCTCTAGAATATCTTTTACTGATGAACAGTGGAAACCTAGGTGCATTGTGCTGCCTTAAAAGCATTCCGTTCCTTAGGTTTTACCAAAAGTAAAACAAGACAAATGAAAAAACCCTAAGGCAGAATAACCTGTTCCTTTTCCCCAGACTACTGGCATTATCTAGAAAATGCTTCTCATACAAAATAAGCGTTTAATAAATATCTTTTCCCTTCTTTTGACATTAAAAAGTGATAGTAGGGAAAAGCCTGCTTAATATCAAAGAACCATCTATTTGATGACACAGTGAGTGACTTAGTTCACTGTTGAAAACAAATTTGGATTGAAACTTGGGGAATTCTGTTAGTACCTGTCTTGTTCATTAAAGCAAGTGGTTGAAACCATGCCTTTCACGTGGGAAAATAATCTCTATTTTGCAAGATTTCTAATATAATAATGTATGTTAAAAACTTGGTAAATGAGTATTTCTCAATAGCTATTATTTTTATTTTACAGATTAAGTTCATTATTTAAAATATATCAAATTATTTCACTTTACCCTTCAAAAAGTCTACTTAATACTCAATTTCCTGTTTTTTTCAATTACTTAATACCTTCTGTGTATTACTTCTTATTCTTTAAAATGAATAAAAATTTAACCCTCCTCACCTTTTTTTACCTCTCACTTGAAAGAATTCTACAAAGAAGATTTATAATTTAAAACCATTTTTTTAATGTTTGTTTATTTTTGAGAGTGAGTGAGAGAGAGAGAGACAGAGAGAGACAGAGAGAGACAGAGACAGAGTGAGAGCAGTGGAGGGGCAGAGAGAAAGGGAGACACAGAATCTGAAGCAGACTCCAGGCTCTGAGCTGTCAACATAGAACCTGACGTGGGGCTTGAACTTGTGAACTGTGAGATCATGACCTGAACTGAAGCTGGATGCTGAACCAACTGAACCACCCAGGTGTCCCTAGAAGATTTATAATTTAAAAGCTAGTTTTTAATAACTTTTGTGTGGTGTCATTTGGATGTGTCGATACACCTAAAGTTATAGTTGGTTATGAAGCCCAAGAATATATACTAAGCCTTAAGAAATTTACTTCTTTGTCAAGCTTTCCAATGTCCTAAACCCATGGTTATGGATTGGGCCTTAACTGTAAGTACATTCTCCAAGAAGTTTGCTGTCACTTAAGACATTCTTTGTAATGTGTTTTAGAGTCAAGTCATGAAAGTTAAATTTTCTACTTTAACTTTGAAGCAGTTAAGAAATATTTGGGGATCCAATATAGAAAATCCCCAAAGTTAAGTGAAAATTGGAGCAGAAGGGAAATCCCTTTTTAAAAGAAGAAATTGATTTTTAAAAATATCATTTCCACTGATACCAAAATAGAGCTACAATCAAAGTACAACAGGATATATTTTCATATACAAGCATAGTTCAAAGCCATCTAGTTCTGGTTTCTGCTCCTATCACAGTTATGAGGACTCATTTTTGCTGGAAATCCAAATCTCTATAGAGTCAGTGTAGTTTGGGGACAAATATAAGGCTTTTAAAGTTAGAATGTAGTCTGGATTCCTAAAATCTTCAGGACCATGTATCTTTCTTTTGAAAAGATACTTCAGACCAAAGTATAGTTTGTTGTTGTTCTTGTTTGTTTTTGTTTTTGTTTTGTTTTTTAATATTCTATTATAGGTCCTGTGAAGCTTAAAATTACCTAGTCTAGGGACTATAGTTTATCAGTACAGGGTTAAGGAAGAGATGTTTATACTCTTATTATACCAGATCACTGCTCACCAAAACAAACAGCATATGCATGTGTACTAGAACTTGAAGTAATTGAAGCCAACATGAAGTATTTATATACAGTAAGTACAGTCTAAGAGGAACATACTTTGGGGAAAATTATAAGAAGTTAGGGTTGGAAAAGACGATCATGAGGAGCCACTTGTCTCACAGTTTGTGGAAGGTGGAAATACTGGAGAAGTTTCAGACTTGTTGTGTGCACAACCCAGCTGGGAAGAGGCATATTAATCAACTGAATGATTAGGCGTTGAAGTTTAAGGCCATTAGGGATTTGGAATATTAGAGATGAAAATTCTGAAGCATCAGCCAAGAATTTATTGAGTTGGCAATTCTGTGGGAAACTACAATACGATTCTGGGATATCTGACATATGAAGTAAAATTTGAGACGTTTTCGGATACTTGTCTTTTGTATTTTCATAGAGATATAAAAGTGTGGTGTTTTCCTTTTTGTTTTGAGAAACAAAGGATCAATCCTCATTTTAAGGTTCATCTCCAAATTCCATGAATCAAAAGAGAAGAACTTAAAATAGGAGCTCTATTCAAGCTTCTTGTTTTGGTTAGGGGTTCAGGGCTCATAGAGTAGGAAGATGTGATCTATTTCCTGGAAATGATCACACCAATGGGTAGATTTTCTTTTTTTAATGTTTTAATTTAAATTCTACTTAGTTAACGTGCAGTGTAATATTAGTTTCTGGTGTACAATATAGTGATTTAGTATTTCCACACAACACCTGGTGCTCATCATGACACGTGTGCTCCTTAATCCCCATCACCTTTTTAACCACCCTCCCCCACCTCTCTTCTGGTAACCATCAGTTTGTTCTCTGTAGTTACAGGCCCGGGGGGTCCTGGGTGGCTCAGTCTGTTGAGTGCCCAACTTTGGCTCAAGTCATGATCTCATGGCTCATGGGTCCAAGCCCTAGGTTGGGCTTTGTGCTGACAGCACAGAGCCTGGTCTGGATTCTCTGTCTCCCTCTCTCTGCATCCTGCCCCCTTGCACTCTCTCCCTGTCTCTCAAAAATAAACTTTTTTTTTTTTTTTAAAGAGTCTGTTTCTTGGTTTGCCTCACTTTCTCTTTTTTTTCCCATTTGTTCATTTGTTTTGTTTCTTGAATTCCACATGAGTGAAAAAATTGTCTTTTTAAAAGAATTTTTATACCAGGATGATAAAAGGCTCTCATTTATTAAGGTGGCATGACTCATTAATTAATCAAACTTTGTCTTAGACTAGAAAGTAATCGTGTGCTCACTAGTAAAGTTACCTCTGTTAGTAAGAGCTGTCTCATTCATAAACAACTAAAAGTAGGAGCCAAATACATGATACTAAGTTGGATGTAAAACAAATTCAAGATCCTTAAAATGTAAGTGAACAGCACAAGCAATGTTAATCTTGGGATGTAAGCAATGATTGTATCAGGCCTCTTAAACCATTTGTGCATGAGTAAAGTGTTAGGCACAGGTGAATTCACAACCATATCTGGGAAAAAATGGCTTCAGATGAGACAAAGGGAGGAAAAATTTCACCTAAGCCACCAGAAGACATAATGACTCTGCACTCCTGCACTCGTGTCTCTAACATTGCACATCTTAAAAAATTTTTTTTTAAGTTTACTTTTTGAGAGAGAGAGAGAGAGAGAGAGAGAGAGAGAGAACAAGCAGGGAAGGAGTAGAGAGAGAGAGACAGAGACAGACAGAGGATCTGAAGCAGCCTCTGTGCTGAGAGCAGAGAGCCTGATGCAGGGCTCGGACTCAAATTGTGAGATGACCTGAGCTGAAGTCGGACACTTAATCTACTGAGCTACCCAGGGACTGCTGCACATCTGTCTTGATCATTCAAAATAGAAAATGTAAATCTCAGTTCAGGCTGAGCCATTGAACATGACCCTGTTCCTATGTTGACTATGTGTCAGAGATCCTTGGACAAACTCTCCTTTCCTTTCCTAAAGGTTCCATTGGAGATAAGTATACCCAACCCCTCCCCCCACCAACCTGCCATGTATAAGAATAACAGTGTAGTTTAAATCTTCTTATTTTGTTATCTTATATGGGATAAGGGGGAAATTGTCCTTGTTCTGCCTCCCATGAAATTAGTCACCAAAGTGAAATACTGGTGCCAGAGAATCCAAAAGCAGCATCATTGGGTGAATAGCAGCATAAAAAGCCATAAATTTAATTGTCTCTGTGTCTACCCTTTGTCTTCTCAATTGTACTCTTTTACAGTCAAAATGGATCTTTATTGATTTAGTTAATGCCTCTTTATATTTTGGCTTCCGCATCTGATTTCATATTTTCTTAGGAGAAAAAAAATAACTTCCCCTTAGAGTGGCTATATAAATGATCAAAATGAATGAGTTTTAGAAATCGAATGCTCTCTTTTCTGTCCTCTTTCTATTGCTTTTCAGTAGTCATCTCATGAGATTAAATGGTATGTAGAATATTACTTGGGTGCACTCTTGCCTTGTCACAAGAAATTGTCAATCCTTGAAGTTCAATTTTGTGACAGAATATTTTAGTTGATTAAGTTGTCAGGTCTGCTGTAAGTAACAAAATATATTGAGTTCTTAAGGAGAGGTTTATAATGCTCCTGCATGAAAATATTGAATAGTAAAAATATGTCTGGAAAACATATTTTTTTTCTCCCCAACTCATCACATGATTTCCTCCCTTAAACACACACACACACACACACACACACACACACACACACACACACACCCAAGGAGTTCGAAAATGCCAACTCTGCTTTTTTAATTGACCAGAGGAAAAGCCAGTGTTACCTTCCTGCATCTTACTGAATCCACTGAACGCTCTCCAGTCCTCATCTGGTTTGCTGTCTGTAGTGCTGCACACTTTTACTCAGTCTCCTTCCTTGCACACATCTTCTCCTTTGCTTCTGTAATGTCATACTCCCTTGGATTTGCCTGATTTCTTGGTTTCTCTACAATCTCCTTTGCTGGTTCGTTTTCCTCTGCCCATTCCTTAAATGTCTGCGTTTGCTTCAGGGCTCTGTCGTTATTAGTCTCTCCTCTCATTTCCCACCTCTTCTACCTTCTGAGCTAAGTCTTTAACAGCCCAGGTCATGTAAACCAACTACTCAAATTTTATCATGTGCATTAGTTTTCTATGCTGTATAACAAATAATACAAACTTTACAAATTTTATCATGTGCATTAGTTTTCTATGCTGTATAACAAATAATACAAACTTTATGGCTTAAGACAGACCTTATTTAGTATTTTACAGTTCCCTGGGTCAGAAGTCTGGGTGGGTTTCAATTGGGTCCTCTGCTCAGGGTCTCAACAGCCTGAACTCAAGCTGTTAGCTAGGACTGAGGGCTCATCTGAGGCTTGAGGTCTCTTCTGAGCTCACTGGTGTTGGCAGAATTCAATTTGTTGTGGCTATAGGGCTGAATTCCCCATTTTCTTGATGGCTGTTTGCCAAGGGCAGTTCTCAGCTCTTGGAAGCTGATTACAATGCTCTGCCATGTGGCCCCCTGCATAGGCCCTCTCACGCTTTTAATCTCTGGTGGCAGGGAGGACCTCATTTCCTCTGAAGGGATCGACTGATTAGGCCAGGCCCACAAAGCTCTCCCTTTTGGTTTTGATTAACTCAGAGTCAACTCATTAATAACTAAATCATGAGAATTATATCCCATCACATTTACAGGTTCTGCCCTACACAGGACAGGACATTGTACAAGGTGTGAACATCATGAGTAGGGCATGTTGGAGGCCATCTTAGAATTCTGCCTGCTATACCCTAGTTCTGCCATTTACTAAGTCTGTGAATTTGGGAAAATTCTATAATTTCTTTGTGCCTTGGTTTTCTCATCTTTAAAATGAGATGATAAACAGAGTACTCTTTATGGGGTTATTGTGAGGATTAACTGGATTGAAACATGTGAAACAGAACAGTGACTGATACATAGTAAGAGTCTGCAAAAATTCTGTTATCATTGGGGTACCTGGGTGCCTGGGTGGCTCAGTCAGTTGAGCATCTGACTTTGGCTTAGGTCATGATCTCATAGTTCATGAGTTCAAGCCCCTGTGTCGGGCTCTGTGCTGACAGCTCAGAACCTGGAGCCTGCTTCAGATTCTCTCTCTCTCTCTCTCTCTCTCTCTCTCTCTGCCCATCCCTCACTCACACTCTGTCTCTTTCTCTCTCTCAAAAATAAATAAACATTAAAAAAATGGAGACACCTGGTTGGCTCAGTTGGTTGAGCACCCAACTCTTGGTTTTGGCTCAGGTCATGATCTCTCAGTTTCGTGAGTTCAAGCCCTGCATTGGGCTCTGTGCTGACAGCTTGGAGCCTACTTGGGATTCTCTCTCTCCATCTTTCTTTGCCCCTCTCCTGCTCACACTATCTCTGTCTCTCTCAAAATATAAATGAATAAACTTGAAAAAATTCAGTTATCATTATTACTCTATTTTCTCCCCATCCACTCTCATGGCATCAGTGTTACTGATATTCCTATGACTTCCAAATTTATGTCGCCAGTCAAGATCTCTGAGCTTTAGACACTTAAAATATCCTAATTCATATCTACACTTGTATATCTGATAAGCAATCTAAGTGCAATTTGTCTAAATCTAAGCACATGATTTCACTTGCAAACCTGATCCTGGCTAGTAATTCTTATCACAGTAAATAGTACTCCTTCATGAAGTTCCTTACACTCCCCAATTTCTTCATATTTTCCTACTATGCATTCATTCAAAAAACATTTTTTTGGAGTATCTACTGTGTGCAAAGTATTGTGGCAGAGGATATAATGGTCAGTAAACATTGAGGTCTCTACCTCATGTAGCTTACAATCAAGCGAGAGAGACAGATTATAATCTATCCCTCCAAAATTATTAAAACAAACCAATTTTATCAATTTATTTTGCAAATATTCTAGTCCAAGGCACCATCTTTCTTTCCTGAACTAGAGCAATAGCCTTTCAACTGGGTTTCTACATTCACTCTTCCTCCACTTTCTCTTTCCTCACCAGAGCTACCATCTTCAAGATCACACTACCACACTCCTGTGTATAAACCTTGCAGTGGCCTCCTGTAGTCTGTAAGATAGAAACTCATCTTCGTCATAGCCTGCTATGGCCCTGCATGACCTCGCCAGCTTTATGCACCCCTACACACTGCTCCGTTCCTGTTTCCGCTTTAACAGCCTTCTTCCTGCTTCTCAACACTGCCACACTTGTCCTGCCTCAGCACCTTGCACCTGCCTGTCCTTCTAAAATGGGCATTCTCTCCTTCTTGACAACTCTGTCTTTACCTGGTAACTCTCAGCTCAAATTTTATCCCTCTCCTTTATCCTCCCAGTTTACTAAGTGAGGATCCCCACTGGAGTCAAGGTACTTTATGAGTCTTCTTCATGACATTTAATGTGGTACATAGTTATGTATGAAGTTGAGTCATTACCTGATTAATATCTGCTGCCATTCTTGGAGAGGGGTGTTTGATGCAAGATCTAAAAGATGAGCTTCAGCCATATGTAGAGCTAGGTTTTACACCTATGTTTTGTTTATGAGGGAATATGACATGAGCTGCATTTTAAATGGAAAGACTATTCTCAAAATGTGTATTTGATGGGACAAGTTTTCTACCTCTGTGTCGATTCAGCCAAGCTTACCCTAACAGTATTTGAGAGGAAACATTTGTGGTTATGAGGGTTACTAAAGACCTGGACAAGAATGTGAAAATATTCTGTAAACTGTAAGACTTAACACAGAATTTTTATTGCATTTACTGTTGTTAATATCTCCGAAGTATCAGTTTATCCAAAACCTGAGCTATGTTGAATTTAATCCATTTGATTTTACCCAAATATTTAGTTTCCTCTGTGAAATGTTTTAGATTTACCTGTTTTTTCCCCTTAAGTTTGTGTGTATGTGTACGTATTAGTGTACTGTCAATATGTATACATACGTATGTAATGTGCACACACAAACACAGTATATACAATGTGGGTATGGTGTATATACAGGCTTCTCTAAAATATATTCCAATCTAGTGTTCAGTATCATAAAATGGGACCAGCTCAGCAGCTATTACCCTGTTTTATTTAAAATGTTTATTTTTAGTTCAATTTAATGATGGTGAATAACAGGATATTTGGACTCTGAGCCATCAATAGGCTTTGCAAACAATGAAAAAATCAAATCCCTTTAACTTAAAAGTGCTTACTGATTTTATAAATGTATTTTGCAAATATGCTAAAATTTTACTGTGATGGTGAAAGCAACAAACAAAAGCTTGTAGAGGATTAAAATGCAACTTTTTTTTTGTAGAAAATGTTAAAAATCATTGCTCAAGTAGCAATACCTTTGTCTTCAAGCTAATTGACTATAATTTCATAATTATTGATTTGTAGATATCCAATTTGGATCATTTCTGAAGCTGAATTCAGAACAATCTTAAGGTAAGGTGTTTACTTAGAGAAAGAGAGATTGTGTGTGTGTGTGTGTGTGTGTGTTACAGAATAAAAAAATCTGATATTGAAAATGATATTCCATTTTAACTTATAATATTTCTCAACTTAAAAAATATATCAAAACATATGATAAATAGTTTGATGACTACTTAATAAATGTCCTCTAAGTGTCCTTTCTGCAAATGCCCATATGAGCAAATCACTGTGAAAATATACAAAACAATTAGAGTACAATTAATACTAAATAGCGTAATGCTCGATGTTGCTGAGTTAATAGATGTTGGAATGAGCTATCAGATGTGGGCTGAATAATAGGGACGTATCATGGAATTAATAGTAATAACAGTAACAATAACACCAACAGCAATAATAATACTATTTACTTAACATTATAATCCAGTCTTTCTACTAAATACTTTATAAAAATGCTTTATGTCATACAATCTTTACAAATTTCTGAAGCCAAAGTATTATTATTCTCATTATTATTGTTAATATCATTTTATAATGAGAAACCTGAGGCATGTCTAGAGTCATGTAGCTGGTGAGTGGCATGGTTACCAGCTGAGGTCTATACCACACCAAGTTTTGGTTTCCTACCAGTATATAAACTGCCTTGGGAAGGTAAGAGTTAAGCAGCATTTTGTGAACTTTGGATTCAGAAGAGAATGAGAAGGGAAGTTTTTGCAGTATGAAGGCCACTTAACAAAAATGTGAAAGGTGATCTAGATATTCACTGTGCTTGAGTGACAAGTTGGAATGAAGAACATTTGAGGAAAATGTAATAAAAATCATGTAGCCAGAGCAGATGGAGCTTATGGACATATTTTGGTGGATAAATACTGAGTGTTCCAGTTTCATCTTTATTGCCCACTACCCGAAAACTACTAATCTGGATTTTTGCTATTATAGTTGAGTACAGTAATCTACAATCTGGTCAGGGTAACCAGTTAAAAAAAATCAATTAGCAATAAAATACTAGAATTAGGAAGGATCATTGAAAATTATGTAGTCCTGTTAAAGCATGAAATGACAGCCTACTCCTGATAGAGGCGTTAGAAACAGAGAGGCATGCTATTACCAAAAGACATGAAAGTAAATAAATATTACAGGTCTTCATGGTAGATTAGATAAAAGGAATAAAGGGGAATGAAGAGCAGAGATGGTTTCAAGTTTATTATAGCAAAAAAGAAAAACTACAAAACTGATGAAAGGGAAATATTGTTAGACAACAGAGTAAGTTTGATTTTTCTTTCTTGCATCCAAAATGTCAATGGAGCCCCATATTCATGTATCCTATAGGATACAGAAAATTACCTGAAGAAAACAGGTGAAGATTGGGTTCTAATATCATTAAATGTATTTTTTAAGAGACTTTAGAGTGGATGATAACTGTGGAAGGATTAGTATAAAAATAGAAGCACATGGGCTGATTTTTTTCTTTATTTTTTATTTTCTTTTTAAATTTTTAAAAAGTTTTTAATTTTAATTCCAGCATAGTTAATATACAATGTTATGTTAGTTTCAGCTGTATAATATAGTGATTCAACAATTCTATATAGTACTCTGTGCTCATCATGATAAGTGTACTCTTAATCCCCATCACCTATTTCACCCATTCCCCTACCACCTCTCCTCTGGTAACCATCAGTTTGTTCTCTAGTTAAGAGAACAATACTTAAGGAGTGTTTCTTGGTTTGTCTCGTTCTCTTTTTTTCCTTTGCTAGTTTGTTTTATTTCTTTAATTATGCATATGAGTGAAATCATGTGATATTTGTCTTTCTCTGACTTATTTTGCTTAGTCTCTAACTCTATCCATGTCATTGCAAATGGCAAGATTTCATTCTTTTTCATGGCTGAATAATATTCCATTATATGTATATCCTGCCTCTTCTTATCCACTCATGTATTGTTTGACACAGGGTTGCTTCCCTAATTTGGCTATTGCAAATAATAATACAATAAACAGAGGGGTGCATGTATCCCTTTGTATTAGTAGTTTTGTATTTTTTTGGTAAATATCCAGTAATGCAATTAGTAGACCATAGGGTAGTTTTATTTTTAACTTGTTAGGGAACCTCCATAATCTTTTCTACAGTGGTTGCATCAGTTTGCATTTCCACCAACAGTGAATGAGAGTTCCTTTTTCTCCACATCTTTGCAAACACTTGTTATTTCTTGTGTTTTTAATTTGAGCCATTCTGAGAGGTGTTAGGTAATATCTCATTGTAGTTTTGATTTGTATTTCCCTGATGATGAATGATATTGAGCATCTTTTCATGTGTCTGTTGGCCATCTGTATGTCTTCTTTGGAGAAATATCCGTTTGTGTCTCCTTCCCATTTTTATTTGGATTATTTGGTTTTTGGGTATTGGGTTGTGTAAGTTCTTTATATATTTTGGATACTAACCCTCTGTCAGATATGTCATTTGCAAATATCTTCTCCCATTCCATAAGTTACCTTTTAGTTTTGTTGATTGTTTCCTTTGTTGTGCAGATGCTTTTTATTTTGATGTAGTTCCAATAGTTGACTTTTGCCTTTATTTCCCTTGCCTCAGGAGACCTCTAGAAAGAAGTTGCTATGGCTGATGTCAGAAAAATTACCACCTGTGCCCTTTTCTAGGATTTTTACGGGCTCAGGTCTCACATTTAGGTCTTTAATCCATTTTGAACTTATTTTTGTGTACGGTGTAAGAAGGTAAAGTGGTCCAATTTCATTCTTTTGCATGTATGTAGATGTCCAGATTTTCCAATACCATTTGTTGAAGAGACTTTCTCCCATTATGTATTTTTTCCTCCTTTATCAAAGGTTAATTGACCATATAACTGTGGATTTATTTCTGGGTTTTCTTTTCTGTTCCATGGATATATGTGTCTATTTTTGTGCCAGTACCATGCTGTTTTGTTTGCTACAGATTTGTAATATAATTTGAATTCTGGAATTTTGATGACTTCAGTTTTGTTTTTCTTTTTCTTGACTTTGACTATTCAGGGTCTTTTGTGGTTCCGTTCAAATTTTATGATTCTTCAAGTCCTGTGAAAAATGCTGTTTGTATAGGGATTGCATTATATTTGTAGGTTGCTTTGGGTGTCACATTTTAACAACATTTGCTCTTCCTCCATGTGCATGGAATGTCTTTCCATTTCTTTGTGTTGTCTTCTGTTTCTCTCATCAGTGTTTTATAGTTTTCAGAGTACAAGTATGTCACCTCTTTGGTTAAGTTTATTCCTCAGTATTTTATTCTTTTTGGTGTAATTGTAAATGGTATTGTTTTCTTGATTTCTCTTTCTATTGTTTCATTATTAGTGTATAGGAGTGTAAACGATTTCTGTACATTGATTTTGTATCCTGTAACTTTACTGAATTCATTTGTCAGTTCTAGAATTTTTTTTTTTTTTGGTGGAATCTTCAGGTTTTCTATATGTAGTATTATGTCATCTGCAAATAGTGAAAGTTTTACTTCTCCCTTACCAATTTGGATGCCTTTTGGGGGCTGATATTCTAAACACCATTTTCAGTTGAACATTTTAAAAATAAAATATAACTATGTAATCCTGAAAAATGCATGTGAGATAATGCAACCTGATAATAGTCCGACCTTCTATGCCTAATTCTAAACTTGTAAACTTTTTGTTTGTTGGGGATTTCTTTGGCAATATAATGTTGATTTTTTTAACTAGGTAAATGCAAATTACTTAAAACTCAACTCTGGAAAACATTTATTTTAAATGCTGACAATATTGATTGACTTTCATTGAGTGTTATCTTGTTAATTATGCTTCAGGTAAAATACAATTTAAAATCACTTTTATTTCAGAATGAAAACATCCATTGTGTAATGAAACATGTGAATTAGACGATAAACAGGAAGAGAAAGGAAGAGAACAAGCTCAACTTAGGCTACAAGTTAATTCATTTGGAATGAAGTCTGATTAAGGCTGGCTTACAATACTATAATATTTTTTATAATACCATAACCGTTTTTTCCTAGGATTAGTAAAAAAAGGACAAGTTGAAATGATATGTACTACAGAATTATAAACTTCTTACATTTTACTAACCATTTTCACTCATAGGTTAAATTCATCAGATATTAATTCAGGACCTAAATTTAGCGTTAAATTCTGGGTCTACCACATTTTCAATAGATACAGTTCCTCTTTTCAAGATGCTCAGAGTCTAGTTTAAAAAAAACAAATATGTAAACAAGTTATTATAGTATAGTGTAATTCCTTGCCGTAGAAGCAAAGGGATAGGATTACTTCTGATTCAGTGGATCAGGACTGCTCATAAATATCAGCAAGGGAATGTGGAGCTTCATAAGCCTGAAAGAAGATATACTTCTGAAATTTGGATTTAAGCTTAATCATGTTTTAGAAAACTCTAATGTTAGTGCAAAAACTAACAGTAGGCTTTGAATTTCTTAGAATTTGATTCTCAAAGACTGTGATTTTTTTTTTTTTTTTTTGTTTTGATTGCAGTCTGGAGGAGAGTCTTCATATAATGGACCATCTATTTTTAGCAAGTAGGGATTTAACATGTGAAACATATTGCCTGCGATTTGCTACTGATTTTCCTTGACAGCCGTACTATCAAGAATGTTACTTGTTAAATGCATTAAGAAGCTGACTGGGAAAGCTATCACTTTGTTAACAGTTTTACTTAAGTAATAAAACCTTTGTTATATAAGCAATGGGATGTATTATTTCAATTTATAAAAATAAAGTTGGATAGGTTTTAAAAAATAGGGAGACAGTTCCTTTTCTGGCAGTTGTTAAATGAAAAACTGTAAAAATATAACTACAAAACCCTTCTTTTAAAATGCTTTTCTGAGATGGTAGGAAAGTAAAGACTCTAAAGAGAATAAAAACAAAGCAAAAGCAGCAACCCTCAGAGGAAAGCAAGGCCAAAGCTGGGGAGACAAGGTGAAGTCTAGGGCTAGTCCAAGTTGGAATCTGATAGATGGTTTCTCAGGAAACCAGGATCCTAAGAGTAAGGATGCACAAGAAACCCACCACTGAGAAGGTGCATCCAAAAATTGCCTATCTAGACTTTGACACTGAGTGAAGTGACACAGATTTGCCCTTAGAATTCAGAACTTTTGGTCAGCGTTCACTGGGATTTGGTGGCAGATTCACCTGTGTTATCCAACATATTCATCCAATAATTTAGAATGTTTCTGGATTCACAATTGGTGGGAGGAAGCAAAAGAAATAATTTGCCACATGAATCTAAATTCAACGTTTTCAAGATAAATTTCTAGAGAAATTAGTTAACAAGTCAAAAACTACAAAACATAAAGAATAAAATGGATTTAAAAGAAGGCTGGGAAAAGCCATGACAGAAGATACAGTTTTAAAAGGTATATTATGCTACAATGAGCGGATTTGGAAGAAAAATATGTTTAATACTGTATTAATTTTCTATTGTTTCCATACCAAATCACCACACACTAAGTCTCATAAAACACACAGATTTATCACGTTACATTTCTATAGATCAGAAATCTAAAACGAGTGTCACCAGATACAAAGTATATCCAGGATGCATTTCATTCTAGAAGCTCCAGAGGAGAATTGAATTGGTTTCCTGTTCACTTGGCTTCCTGGCAGAATTCAGTTCCTTGTGGTTGTAGGACTGATCTCCTTGTTTTGTTGCTGGCTCTAAATTGAGGATTTCTCCTAGCTTCCAGTTGTTATCTCGTGCCTTGCATTGGTCCCACCTCCCCTGCTTTTTTTTTTTTTTTTTCCAAAGCCAGCAATAGCAGGTTGAGATCTTCTCACATCACATCACTCTGACCCCTTTCAGTTCAAGTTGGCAGTATCTTTGGTTGTATAAAATTCTCTAGAACTCTGTGGGTGTTCCGTGGATGGAAGGATGCTATGGAGGATTCACCCCATTAGATAAGAGCCTCACCAACAGATCTTAACAAGAAAATTTCTTCACTATTTTTGGCTTTGGCTGAGATGGCTGAGGGTGTCTATGATCACTTCCTTAATCTCTTTAAAGAGTCTTTTTTGCTACAGAATACTTTGCTCTCTTGGTTTTTCTGAAGAATATTAGAAAACTAATCACTTAGTTTTAAATAAAAATTGCATTAAAATAATCTTTTAATTTTAGCATCTTTGCATATTTGTGATACAGATAGGTTAAGCATTTCCAAAATCCTCAAGCCCTGGTTCCTTTTTGTTTAACAGCTTCTCCTTTTATTTATCTCTCTCCCCTAGCATGTTACTCTAAAGAGAAAAAAAAAATCAGCCTGCACCTTCAACATTTTGCTTGGAAATCTTTTCAGCTAAATATTCAAATTTATTGCTTACAAGTTCTGCTTTCCACATAACTGCATGACACAGTTTTGTGCCACTATGGAAAAAATTCCTTTCGTCTGGTTTCCAATAACATGTTTTCATTTCCCTCTGAGCCTTCAACCAGCAGCGTGCTTAAAATCTACATTTCTGTTTAGTCTGTTCATGACCATTTATGTTTTCTTCTGAGAAAATATAGAATTTCTCTGTAATGCTTGCACTTCCTTCTGAGCCCTCATGGACAGTCTTTAAAGCCCTTCTTTCTGCTAACACTCTATTCAAATAAATGTCAGCTTCCTCCCCACCCCCCCCCCATGCTTCTCAGAATTCTTCTAACCTGTGCCTGCTGCCTGATATCAAAAATCAGTGCCACAGTTGTAGATATTTGTTACAGCAACACCTCACTCCTGATACTGAAATCCATATTATTTTTTTACTGCTGCTAACAAATGACTACAAACTTAATGGTTTAAAACAACACAAATTTATTATTTTACAGTTTTCTAGATTAGAAGTCCACTATAGTTCTCAATGGATTCAAACTTAAGAGTGGCAGAAATATATTCCTTTCTGGAGGCTCTATGGGAGTATCAGTTTCCTGCTCATTCAAATTCCTGACTGAGTTCAAATCCTTATGATTGTAAGGACTGGGTCCCATTTTATTGATGATTATAAGCTGAAGTTTGTTCTTGGCTTCTAGGGGCTGCTGCATTTCTTGGCTCATGGACCCATCCTTACCTTTCAAAAGCCAACAACAGTGGGCTGAGTCCTTTGCACTTTTCATCTCTCTGACCAATTTTTCTGCCTTCCTCTTCTGCTTTTAAGAACTCATGTGATTAGACTGGGACCATCCAGACTTTTAGGATAATCTTACCATCTCAAGTAAGCTTACACTGATTACATCTTCAAAGTCCCATTTGCCATGTAAAATAATATACTCACAGATTCCGAGGACTAGATCACAGGCATCTGGTGAGGGGGTGGGATGGGGAAGGGGGATATTATTCCAACTATCAAAAGTATATTTAAAGAAATGTTTGTGGGGCGCCTGAGTGGCTCAGTCGGTTAAGCATCCGACTTCGGCTCAGGTCATGATCTCATGGTCCGTGAGTTTGAACCCCGTGTCGGGCTCTGTGCTGACAGCTCAGAGCCTGGAGCCTGCTTCCGATTCTGTGTCTCCCTCTCTCTCTGACCCTCCCCCATTCAGGCTCTGTCTCTCTCTGTCTCAAAAATAAATAAACATTAAAAAAAATAAAAAAAAAAAAGAAATGTTTGAAAATATGAGCAAGAAACTAGAGAGTGTAAAATGAGAAGTAGTTTTGGAAAAGAATCTAATAGAAACATGTTATAACCAAAACTATAAACTTAAAGAACAGTTTAGTAGGACTGACCCAGCTAAAGAGAGAATTAGTGATCCAAAGAAATGGCTATCAAAGAGAGAAACATTATAGGGAGAAAACAAAAAGGAAGAATTTACCAGAGAGAAAATAGACCATGGAATGGATGATGAGCAGAATAAAGATATAATGTATGTAATTGGTATTCTCAATGGAGAAAATAGAAATAAGGAAAAGGAAATATTTGAAGAAGCAATTGCAGAGAATTTTCTAGAATTGTTGAAAAATACTTAATTGTCATATCCTGAAAGTCCAAGGAAACTGAAAGAGCATAAATTACAAGAAAATTACATCTGAACACATAAAAATTAAAGCACAAAATCCCAACAATAAAGAAGAATTGGCAGGAGTTAGAAAAACAACTGCTAAAGGAAGGGCAGTTAGGTTAATGGTTGACTTCTAAATAGCTAAAATGGAAGCCAGAACTTTTGGGATATGGGATCTATTTGGAAGATTCCCTTTCTCTGGGAACAGCTTCTACCTCATTCTACCTACTTTTAGCTTCCAATTATATGTTATTGTGAAGGCCTTCTTTGCATTTCTTCACTCAGCTCTTACTTATTTTCATTTTTTTTAAATGTTTATTTATTTTTGAGAGAGACAGACAGAGTGCAAGCAGGGGAGGGGAAGAGAGATAGAAGGAGACCTAGAATCCAATGCAGGCTCCAGGCTCTGAGCTGTCAGCACAGATCCTGACGTGGGGTTTGAACTCACAAATCGAGATCATGACCTGAGTCGAAGTTGGCTGCTTAACCGATTGGGCCACCCAGGCACCCCTTTTCACTCAACTTTTAAATACTGTGTAACATTTCTAATATCTAACAAATATGAGCATAAATAAATGTATGATATTTTTAACTACCCATTAATTCAACAGATATCCGTTATCAGCTCACTGTGATGCTCCCTATATCCCAGATTCTACTCTAGGCACTAGGGATATTAAAAAAAAAATCTATCCTTCTGTCGTAGTATCTATTTATATCAATTTTGTATCAATTATAAGTTATGAGTATAGCCATACCATTATCATTACTTGTAAGGTGACTTCTCTCATTTGTCATTTAAAATCCTTTACATCTTTATAACTTTTAATTTTTTTTAATGTTTTTATTTATTTTTGAGACAGAGAGAGACAGAATATGAGCAGGGGAGGGGCAGAGAGAAAGGGAGACACAGAATCCGAAGTAGGCTCCAGGCTCTGAGCCGTCAGCACAGAGCCCGACGCGGGGCTCGAACCCACGGACCGTGAAATCATGACCTGAGCCTAAGCCAGATGCTTAACCGACTGAGCCACCCAGGCGCCCCTATAACCTTTATGCTATATGATTTTTCAACAATTCTGTGGACTCTCCCTAAATGCTACAGTTCATATAGGACTTAGTGGCTATCATCAATGAAAAGTAATTTGTTTAGCACCAAATTTGTGCTCACTATTCTGTTTGGCATTTTCTGAACACTGGGAAAAGTTGTAGAGCCCTAGTGTATCTCTCAGTGTCATTAAAGCCTATTTATTGTAGTACATCTTGGCAGACTCTCCTTATTGTTATTTCTGTTAACACATCTGAATTATTTTGGATGTTTAATAACTTGAGTTCCTCATCAATTATATTAGAATGAATTATAGAATACATATTAAAAGCTATTGCTTTATTTTTCAAGCATGACTAATGTAGGAAAATCTCATAACTTTCTATTCCATTTCATCAGAACAAGAACTCCTTATTCAATAAAAGGAAATCCAAGACGGCACAGGGGATTTAGTGTCTGAGATTCGATGAAGAATAAAATAAAATGACTGTAACTTTTCATAATGAAAACATAAGCTTTATTTTCTTTCTGAGTTGCACAGTGCCATTTATCTGGAGTTTAAGAAACATTTTACTAATTATTAGTGAATAATTATTTACTGGGTCTTACTAGATATATAGTTATATCTGGAAAATCCATAATTTCTTATGACATTTCTTTTGTAGAGGACAAAATATTAGTGTCAAACAGAATTCATTTCAATCCTAGCTTTGCAATAATAGCTATGATACCTCAAAGTATATATCTTCTCTGAACCTTTATATCACCATAATAAAACAAACAAACAAACAAAAAAGTGGACATCAAATGCAGTCATGTCTCTTTTATTTATTTATTTTTTTATATAACTCTAAGTTGGCATGCCTGTATTAGCAGGAAGCCCAATGTCTGCATCTTGAGGTCCTTTCCACACCCACTTCCATTGCCCAAGATTCCCAGAGGACTATTCCATCAAATATGGGCTGCCCTGCTTCCAAATCCCAAGCAGAAAGAACAAAGTCCATCTGCTGCTTTCTGTCCCTACACACAGAGATGCTATAGAAAACTGGTTCCCCGGCTCAGTCCAGCTGATGATTTTGCACCGCTACTGGGATGTCCTGCCCGAAACAAATTTCTGCACTCTCTTGGGCTTCATAATTCCATCTGTCAGCCAGAAGAACCTCAGGCATTGTTCCTGTAATGTCCACTGTCATACCATGGCCAGGAAAGGAGAAAGTTTGCCAGCCTCAGCCTTTCCTCAGGAATATCTAAACCGTGGTTCTAAGCTTGGGTCATGGCCATGCTCTCCCTCACCTCATGGTGATCTCTTTGAGGGTCCTGGTATCCTTTCCTGCCCACAACCTCAAACAGGAACAGGAATCCTTCAAAGAGGTTCCAATAATGTTAAGTCACAAAAGGATCATTCCCCAACCCCAAATAACCTCTTGGAAAGTCTATTCAGTGACCCTCTCATAGAGGAGTGAGCCATAATTTAGCAGATCATAAAAGGTCCTATTGTTAACTTCTCAAGGGAAATAGGTATCTACTAGGGACAAATAAAATGACTCTTTAAAAAGTTCTTTCTAGATGATTTTTTAAGTTCACTAGAGAAGCTTCTCTTCCTTTTAGGTTCTGCCTCATGAGTTATGTCATGAGAATTAATGAGGTGACATATATAAAGCACCTATCAGTACCCACTACATAGTAGAGGTGTTAATACATTTTAATTTACTCCTTTGTTTGTATTCTTAAATTTTAGTCTAAACCTTTATTGTTTTTTTCTTTTTTCATATATATATATATATATATGAAGAAAGAAAAAATCTATATCTATATCTATATATAGATATAGATATCCCAAATGAGATTACAAAACATTTAAGGGAAAAGAATTATATCTTGTGCATCTTTAAAATTGTTTTTTTTTTTAATGTTTGTTTATTTTTGAGAGAGAGACAGAAAGCGAGCAGGGGAGGGCCAGAAAGATGGAGACACAGAATCTGAAGCAGGCTCCAGGCTCTGAGCTGTCAGCACAGAGCCGGACACGGGGCTCAAACCCATGAACTGTGAGATCATGAGCTGAGCCGAAGTCAGATGCTTAACTCACTGAGCCCCCCAGGTGTCCCATATCTTGTGCATCTTTAAAACCTCCATAGATTATTCAGCACAATGCCCTATAGATAAATATCAATTGCTATGTAATTATTGATTTAGTGATTACTTTGAGATTGATTTTTCCATATGTAGATAACATAATCAGCTTTTTAAATTTCCTGGTATGATTTTCGGCTGTCATACTTATGTTATTATTCTGAGCAGAAACTTGGCAATGAAAGGAGATGAAATTCTAATCCATATATTTGCATTTTGATTACTGAATCACCTGTCAATAACACTTAAATTGCTTAGAAATTATCATGAACACTTGAAATGATGGAGTTCTTTCTCAGAAATGGTGAGGCAAGAATATATTTGTATGTATTGCAGTGGAAAGTATCTAAAAAAACTTAAATTTGAATTTTAGATCTCCACTGACACCTGTAAGAGTATAGGCAAGCCATTTAATTGCTCCTCATGTGACAAAATGGGGTGGCAATTAAAAGATCTTTATAACAATTAGAGAAAACATGTGTCTAATAGGAGTGATTTAACTTAAAAATGCACTTATTTTGAAAAAATTTGGAAAATGAGAGCAATAACTCATAGTGTCAAATGTCCGAGATAAGCTTTTATTAACATCTTGAGATATTTTGAAGTCATATGTACCTAATTTTTAACATTCATTGTTTTCACTTCATCTTGTGCTGATTTTTGAAACTTTCCATTGTCACAAATTCTTCAAAAAAAATCACTTTAACGTTATACCTTATATAATTTGGCCATTTCTCCTGGCTACATAAATTCTTTTTCTAATGTTTCACTTAAAAATAATTTTTATTTTAACATGCTTTAAATAGTCCCATATTTGTGTATATTTTTTCAGAACATAACCTATGAAAATTTGTAAGATTCTGACTTTTTATACAATACACTCTTGATATTTACTACTTTAACATTGCTTGGTCCATCTAAACTTGAAATAGCTCCACAGATCCATGACTTGTAGACAGCTGTTATTTTGCAGTTCACACTTTGCTGCCCAAGGCTATTGTCAATTACAGGTACTTAATCTATTGTGTGAGTCTGGGGGCTTCATGTTCCCTTGTATTCAGCTTAATTGATCTCTCTGCTCCAGGTCCACGTTAATCTCTCCTTATCATGGTGTTATAATCAATCAATAGTTTTCCTAACATAAACCATCCTTTTACCCAAAGGAGTATTCATTTAAGTCGTTCTGGAGCTTGATTTGCTAGGGTTTTATTTATTGCCTGGCGCCTATGACCACATCTATATTTTTTCCATCTTACCCTTTGGTAGATTTGGTATCAGAGCGGGAATTCTGGGTTTATACAATGAAAGTGGTAGCTTAATTATATTCTACATAGTGTAATGGAAACCTGGGAAAATAAAAGTTAAATGTAACAACTAACTGTCATAATTTAACCCAGTAGCTAATATTTTAGATGACAGAATCAGCATTTGAACCGATTACAATTATAATACCGAGTTCAAACCAACAAGATAAAATATTTCAGAAATAAATACAAAATGTCCTCTTTACACTTGAAGTAGAATTCTATAAATATGGGGTAGTAAGGATCTGACTGGACACCAGTTGTACATTTGGGAAGAGAGAAAAGTGTTATATGCAGCACCACAGTTCACCAGCTGTGAATGAAGCTAGTGTCGATTACATTGTGTTCATAAAGCAGAAAGAGAGTGGCACTTTTCTCAGGTTCTGAGGTTCTTTCACAGCTAGAAATTCCAGGACATGAAAGACTTGTGTGATACGTATCATTTCTGCTGTTGAGGCCCACAATTGGTTGGTCTTTGGCACTTGACAGGTCCAGTTGGTGCCCTTTGCTGCCTCTAACGGTAACACAGATGAACTGGAGGAGCCAGTGAATCTCCCTAGCAGCTTTTTGAGGGAGACAGTCTTACTGGATAGGAAGCCACATTCCTCTCTTAGGCCAAGTGAGCTGTTATCACCATTCTAGTACTATCCCTTCATTCTGCCAGGATATCTCTTATAAGACTTGATCCCTAGGTCAGAACTTCCATTCATGGTCTGTGGACTCCCTAAACTCATAGGAAACTCACAGTTTTCTCTGTGCATCACTGAGTCACCTAGAAAACTAGAGTGGACTTTGCCTTTTTCAGGAAGAAAAGTTTGTGCCTCTTGGCCACCTTGTAGCAGTTCAGTCCCCAGGTCCTAGTGGCACTGGAAATACCTGGCTTTCTTCTGTTCGGTTAACCTGCAAGCAGGAAAGGAGAGCCAGCATCGCACATTCAAAATCCCTCACAAACCTCAAGGGTGAGTTTTCTGTTTACCTCTCCTACCCCTGCCACCACCCAACAGAGGAGGGGGAGCAGTAGGAATCTCTTATTTCACCATAAATTCTTCTCTGCAGCTCTATTACTGAAGCTTCTGTTAATTCTTTTTCCCTTAAAAGATCCCATAAAACCAGTTCTGCCTGTTGCCCAAAAAATGCCTTCACTCAAATTTGAGAGAGGCTGTTTTGCAGCAATTAGGGGCTGAGCCTTTATTCTCAGGTAGCCCTTACCTCCACAGAATCCCTGCCTTTTTCTTTTAGACACAACGGATGAGAGAGGCTTTCCACTACTCTATGGCTAAGGTTAGGGAGGAGCATTTTTCTCAAGTTTTTATTTTGTATTATTACAGCAATGTTTAATACTTATTGCAGTTAGATCTAATTTCCTACCCTAAGTGCCATATTTGACAAATTTGAATCATTTGTACACATTGATGCATATGGTATGTATGTAATTTATCAATTGGTTCCTGTTTACATTTTAACACATGAAAAGGTGATCACTTTTAAGATGGCATCAGTTACCTTTGATTTTGCCTAACCTATGTCATTGTACTGCCTCCAGAAATGGTTTATCACCGTATTCTAGCAGTAATTACAGGTGGTTGTATGGCTCACCTTTATTACCTCTCAATACATCCAAATTCTCTATTGTAGTGTGAAATTCCGCCCGTCTCACTTACTAAAATGCTCTTTGTGACCAAAGTTGGGCCATTTTCTCTACCAGCTCAATTAAAATACATATGGCACTGATTTCATTTTGTTTTCATTTGAAACAGGGACATCAACTCAATTGTCAGATTAGCTCAGGGATAAATTTGGTAGGAACTAAGAAACACAAGTAGATTATTTCTTTAAATATTATAAACATAAACCTATATTTCATTGCTCTAAAGCCTCTATCATTCATTTACATACATAATCATTTTTAAGCTTCATAAAATGCCTGTGAAATAGGTAGCTTGTGCATGTTCATAGACCATTAGTAGTACAACTACAAGGTAATACAGATACCACTTTGTTAAGATATATAAGAATTGACTCTGAATGCATACATACTATATATTAAAAAACAACCAACCTATATGTTCCCACTGAGCACGGGCAATAGTTGATGATTCATTCGGGAAGGGAGAGTGTTATATTAAAGCAAAATAAGGGATGAAATTCCTGCAGATACAGCCTAATCAGCCCACAGATGGTATGGGTTATGCATAAGAACATAAAATGTGATTCTATTCATCAAAGATCTCATAATCCATGCAAGAGGATAGAATTCACCTTGCAGAAGTATTAGAAAATAATTACCTGTTAGGGTGTAGCATGCTGACCTTAGGAATGCAGAGGATGGTGGCCTAAGGGAATGATTCCTCTAAAAGATAACGTGAGCTGAGCTCAGGAAAGAGGAGACAGAGCTGGGCTGAGCACGCAACTCCTCCACTCACTCTTTTTATTTTTGGAAGAATCTTACTTAACCTCTTTGAATCACACATAGCCATAGGGGTGAAACAAGGAGACAATGTCTACTTTACTCACTTTAAAAGCTGTGAGGATTAAATAAGATGTTTTATGTAAAATACTTAGAATGCTTGGCAAAAAAGGAAATAAGACATTTAATCACCAGCATTTCTCTTTCTCCTCTTTTCTTTGCGATAGGTAAAATCTGGGTATGTAAACAAAGGAACTTGAAATAATCAAATAGGTAGAAAAGGTAAAATACTGTAAATCCAAACACAAAGTAGGAATGAATAGAGTAAGCCTAGACAGCATGAGAAACCAGCTTACCTATGGAACAATGGAAACAATATATTCTTAATTTCCAGAGACCTCCTCCACATTATTTTCTATCCTTTTTAAACAAGTTTTTAATGTTTTTTATTAAAATTTTTTTTAACATTTATTTATTTTTGAGACAGAGAGAGACAGAGCATGAACGGGGGAGGGGCAGAGAGAGAGGGAGACACAGAATCAGAAGCAGGCTCCAGGCTCTGAGCCATCAGCCCAGAGCCAACGCGGGGCTCGAACTCACGGACCGCGAGATCGTGACCTGAACTGAAGTCGGACGCTCAACCGACTGAGCCACCCAGGCACCCCAAGTTTTTAATGTTTTTAATTGTTTTTGAGAGAGAGAGAGAGAGAGAGAGAGAGAGAGAGAGAGAGAGAGAGAACAAATGGGAGAGGGGCAGAGAGAGAGGGAGACACAGAACCTGAAGCAGCCTCCAGCCTCTGAGCTATTGGCAAAGAGCCCAAATGAAGGACTCGAACTCACAAACTGTGAGATCATGATCTGAGCTGAAGTAAGAGGCTTAACTGACAGTCACCCAGGTGCCCCTTCATTACTTTCTATCTTGATTTACAGTTAATTGTCATATTTCTCAGTAATGAGGTCTTAACTGCTTTTGTTTTTGCTTTATTTCTTAAGTTATAGTTGTTTGTTTTTATTCTCTATAAACCTTGGCAATGTTTCTTGCATCTGGATTCTTAGGAAATGTTATTCATTTATGTATTCATTAAGTAAATATTTATTGAGCACCTACTGTGTGAATAAATTTAGGTTATATAGATAACATGAAACCAGATCATGAAGCACGTTGGACTTGGACATAAAATCTGATACTCGTGGGGTGAAAGGAGTGCCTTTCTCGTCCACTCTAAGGTATACTTCATTCCGTGTGGTTCTTTAAACAGCATGTGCCAGGCTGGGTCATTCCTCAGTGCTCTTAAGTGGCCTTCTCTTCCTGGAATAACTCCTCTGTTCTCCATCTTATCCGTTTGGAAAATATCTACTCTTGTCCAGTGCTCAACTGAATGAAACCTTTCCTGACCTTCTTCCTCACCTTCTCAGTCGATTATACAGTTATCCTTTCTGCTTCCTCTGAACTCAGTACTTATTCTCATCATTGTACCTATAATACATTATTGCATCTGTTCACATCTCTCCCTATTAGTTTACAAATTTAAACACTGAATGGGAGAGGAGTAGGGAGGAATTTCATATGGGTAAATTTAGATCATTTTTCTTATACATACCTAATAAGTTCAACAATTCAGGATTTTACCTAGATGTATGTAAAATGAGAAAATGTTCACTGTCTTGACAAAAATAATAAATTTAGTTTAATGTCTGTATCATTGCACAATGTAGAAACCAACTGAGATAAATATGCTCTTTGAGCAGCACTTTTTGTGAGTATTTTTTAGCTTAGCCTGTGAGAGACAGCAACATTATTTTTGTATTGCTGAAGTGCTTTGAGAGCAATGCCCCGGTGACAGCATAAACAAAATACAAAGGCCAGTTTGTTTTTATATCTAAATGGGGGATTGTTGGTGAAGAGTTGTGCCAGCCAGTACAGAGTGGAATAGTGTTTTATTCCTCTCAAGATAGATGGATTGCTGAATTGCCTGAGTTCCTGCTGTTTTATACTCTGCCCCTTGAATTTGAAAATGAATAACTGCCCTTTTTTTCTTGAATGAGAGTGAGAAAATATATAATTTAAATAAAACTGAACTCATAATATTGTCATTAAAGAATATGTCCACCTGGTACTTTACCCACACGGTATGTTGCCAAAATGTCTTATATGTTAAATGTTTTATTTTTTAGTAAATCATAACATTATTTAAACTGGAAATGCACAGTTTGCCAGTGTGTTACACTATTAAAATGTTGTTCCTTCCAGTGAAGTGACTTAAATTTTATATCATTGATACAGCCATTATTTGAAATTTTTTGCTGGGAGATAATAAAAATTAAAAACTTGTCTTTTGAGCACCATGGTGAAAAGTCTGTGTGGGAGATAGAAATAAAAAGAAAGTTCCCCCAACCAAGGAGCTCTCAACAAACAGAGAAAAATTATTTCATGTACAGAGGATTACAACACAGAAGGATACGGGAAAGTTACAATAACTATGAGAACAGCGAAAAGAAAGTACTTCCCATGGAGATGAATAATTGGCTTCACAAAATGATGGAACTTGAAAAATGAGTCTCACAAATGAGGAGGGAGGAATTAGAAGAAAGGAATGAATTAGATCATGGAAATCCGTAACTACCGAGAGAAAATTTTATTTTTTTCTCTAGATATAAAGGAGTTGTGGCAGTTATTTTTTCTGTGTGCCAATGGACTAGGCTGTAGTGCCCAGTTTTTTAATCAAACATTAATCTAGGTGTTGCTGTGGAGGTATTTTGTAGATGTAGTTAGCATCTAAAATCAGCTGACTTTAAGTAAAACAGATTACCATCCATAAGGTAGGGGATTTTATCCAATCACTGAAAGGCCTTCAGAGAAAACACTGAAGTTTTCCAGAGAAGAAATTCTGCCTTAAGTCTGCAGAATCAACTCCTGCCAAATTTCTAGCCTTCTGGCCTACCGAGGGATTTCTTGTCAGCCACACACCTATAATCACGTGAACCAATTCCTTGAAATAAATCTCTTTAAATATATTCTATACATTACACATATATATTTTGCATGTTATACATATATATTCTATATATTATACATACATGTCATACATATGTGTAGATATAAATATATTGACTGTGGTCAATGATTAGTGAGCAGAATATAGAAAGCAGAATATATTAACTGTGGTCAATGATTTGTGATCAGAATAAAACTATGTTTTTAAATATTCATAAAAGATAACAAATAGCCATGTTTGTTATAGAAAGACTCTGTAGAAGGAGATTGATGGCTTAAACAGTAAAAGTAGAAAGGCAGCTTAGATGGTGATGACAAGATCCTAGAAAAGGTAAAGCAATCATGGGATTTTCAAAACCTGACAGTCAACTTCCACCTGACTTTAACAAACTTACCTCAAACTATTACAGTGATGCTAATCAAAGTATGATTCTGTGTGGCCTGAGAGACTGTTAGAAATGCAAATTTGGGGGCTTTACTCCAGGCTTAAAATATTTTTTTTAATGTTTGTTTATTTATTTTTGAGAGGGAGAGAGCAAGCAGGGGAGGGGCAGAGAGAGAAGGAGACAGAATCTTAAGCAGGCTCTGTGCTAATAGCACAGAGCGGGGATTGAACCCACGAACCATGAGATCATGACCTGAGCCGAAACCAAGAGTCAGATGCTTAACCCACTGAGCCACCCAGGCACCCCTACTCCAGTTTTTGTATATCAGAATTTCTTAGAGTGGGGCCTGGGAGACTGTGTTTTAAAAGAACTTTCCAAGTGGTCCATGTCATGTAAAGTTGGAAAAGAACTGCACTACAGCAACAGGGACCAGCAGAGAAGAGTCTTGTGATGCTGAGGTGAGCTTCGCTAGGAAAGCAGAATGAAGAAATCAAGCTGGAGCTAACTAGAATTAATAATGGTTGATCAGTGTTCCGTCTTGGGCTGAGATGCAGTATGGGAATCTGGGACAAAAATAAATTTGAGGGAAAGAACTTGAGTAGGGTCGTGGAGATGATGAAACTCTCATTCAAGTGAAGATGTGTTTGGACACAGGGTCAGGCTACACAGCATAAGTGAAAGAGGTCAAGATGATATATATCAAATATCAAAGTAGAATTAAAGATTAGGGCAGACTTGGTAAGGCAAGGAAGCAAAAATCCTGGGGAAAAGGAGGAGTATTTTAGAGAGAAACTAAAGATATAAGGTCTGAAGATATAGCCAAAGGTCTGAAGTCGATTATAAACTATTTGGTAGCAAGCATCCCAGATATATTAGGACAACCCTATGACAGTTGCCAATTCTCCATCCTAAAGAATCAGGTCTTAATAGCTAATACAATTAATTAGTAACTAATACAGTCACAGATTGCACCACTGATTCATTCATTTATGAATTCAAAAAGTATTTTTGGCATCCTCTATATGCCAAATACAATGATCAATAAACAGAGATAAAATGTAAGTGACACAAATGTGCTCTCAGCCATCAGAAGAGTTAGTCATTAAATAAGCGATTATACAAGTAGGTAATTCTGATTGCCATAAGTGCCATCGAGAAAAAATACAGGTATTGTGAGAATGAGTCACAAGATGCCTAACCTAGCCTGAAAGGAGGAAGGTTAAAAGGATGCTTTCCCAGAGGAACATTTCCCAGGGAAAATAAATTTTTTGAAAAAAGTTTCTGAAATTTTTTGAGAGAGAGAGAGGGAGGGAGAGAGGGCATGCATATGCATGTGCAAGCCAGGGAATGGCAGAGGGAGAGGGAGGGAGAGAATCTTAAGCAGGCTCTTCAGCGTGAAGCCCAAAGCAGGGCTCAATGCCCTGATCTTGAGATCATGACCTGAGCCAAAATCAACAGTAGGATGCTTAACTGACTGGGCCACCAGGTGCCCCTCAGAGGAAGTGAATTTTAAGGTACAACCTTAAAGACAAGATGAAGTTGATGAACTGTTGAGGGGAAGAATTCTAGGCCAAGAGAACAGTCTGTGCAGAATGCACACCTTAGGATAGAATAGGAGGATAACCAGTGGGGTTGGAATGCAGCAAATGAGGGGAAAACAGTAGATGAGACTAGTGATGATAGAGATCTGCTATGTCCCATTACAGACATAGAATACGATGCTAATTGCAGTAGGTAAACATTGGATGATTTTAAGCCAGTAAATAATATGATGACATTTTCACTAAAAATTGTATCCTTCCAGGTGCTATGGTAGGGTATCTGATATGGATTATGCAGGAAAATCTTTAGGATGTTACTGTAATAGTTCAAGCAAGGGATGTTTTGGATTAGGTTTGTTTGGATCTAGGTTTCTGGTATAAATAGAGACTGGTACCATTAACTAGATAGAACAGGGAAAGTTGGAGGAAATAAATTTTGAGAGAAAAGTCAGGAGTTCACTTGTGGACTACTGGAGCTATATAATACAGAGGCTCAGAGTATTAAAGCCCATATTCCATCCACACTAATTTTGAGTCAGAAGCTGAAAACAGTCTGAACATAAGCTCAAGTGTCATTATAACCTATTTTCTAACTTTTTATTTATTTATGGATAAATGTCAGTAAATTAAATTAATACAGAAGTCTAAAAGATAAGAAGTCCATAGAGATTGGTTGCTGGAATTATTAGATTTGATAAATCATGTAAAGTATTAGAGAAAATGCTTGGTGCAAATAAATCTCAATGTTTGTAAGCCATTATTATTTGATAATGTGTAATCAAATTCCTATTATCCATTATCTATAATCTATTTTGATATATTATACATATTTGGCATTTGTATGCACAGTAAAATCTATTATTGAGTAGTTACTTCTATTCCTTCTTAGAATTTGAACTAAGTTGATCTGTTTCACCATGCTGGAATATAAAATAGGTTCATGTTATGTTCAATATTTAAATCACTTTAAATCCCTGGTAAGAAGGTTTTTTCCTCTCAGCATTAAGGAGTTAGTAAAAAAAAATTTTTTTAATCAGTAAACACTTTAATGTGTTTGTATCATTTTTGGCAGAAAGTAACCCTTGTGTTTTTAATGAATGACTTTCCTAGTGGGAGATAGTATTTTCTGAGTCATTAAGACCTGACAAAGCAGAAGTACTAAGAAAGTCTGGTTGAATTTATTGATCGATCAGTAAGCATTTATTATAAACTTATTTTATGTAAGCCCCATGCTGTCTACCTATCTATCTACCTATCTATATGATCCAGCAGCATAAAGCATGGTGCTAGCATTCAGAGAGTTTATGCAATAATAGTAACTAACAACTTTTAACCCTTGCTAAATTGGGGTACTAGACTGTTCTTGCATTTAATCAATTCTCACAGTATTCCTATGATGGAAGTATTATTGTTAGTAATATTTTTATTTGACAAAGATATTGAGATTTTAGGAGCTTAACTATTTGGTTATGGAAAAACAGCAAGTATAAAACACAGAACTAAACACCAGGATGTAAGAAATGAAAACTTATTCTTTTACCTGCGTCTCTCTCTTTACAACTCATTGGGGAGGCAAGGAAGATATAGTTGAAAATATTAATACAAGATAGGAGTAAAACACTCTTAAATTTTTCTTTTTGTAACAATAATCTTTACTTTTAAGCATTATTTATGAAATTATTAAATTAAAAAAATATTAAAAAGCTTATTTACCAGTTGAGATTTCTGAGTTTTTATGAAGGAGGAAAGTGATAGTTTAGTTATTAAGAGTACAGAAATAGATCACACTTTGGAAACTAGAAGTCAGAAAAGCTAAAGACATTAGGGTTTTTTTCACATCTCTGGCAATCATTTCTATACTAGATTTGAACACATTAGTTTTAAACTACCAGAAGTTTATGAGCCGGCTAAGAAAATTCTCAAAGGGCTGAAGAGACTCTCCCAGGAGAAAACAAAATGAAAACAATAGCTAGAGTTATTAGAATTAATAACAGTTAATGAGTGTTCTGTCTTAGGCTGGAAATATAAGACAACTGAGAATTCAAGTAGGTCAGGATGTAGGTAGGGTTGTGGAGAGAATAAAACTTTACCACTTAAGAACAAATGAGTTTGAACACCAAGTCAGAGCAGATTGTCCAGCATGGGTAAACACAGGTCAAAGTCTATTGACCTGTACAGGTTTGACAAGCTAGGGAGGCAAAATCCTGGGACAGAGACAAGTAGTACAGAATTTTTAAGAAAAGTTTAATACACAAGTTTTCTTAGCCAAAGATCTGAAGTTGGAATTGAACTATTTATTCAAAGGCAGGCAGCTCAGTTCTGTCTGGTTAGCTCTATCACAGTGACTGATAATTCCGACCTAAAGAATCAGATCCTCTGATTCAAGCATACACTGTGCCATTGATTCATTCATCCATGCGTTCAGCAAATATCATCTATGTGCCAGTCACAGGGATGAACACCAGACCTATGATAAATGAAAGGCAAATGAGACAAATATGGTCTTTACTGAAGTGAAAATTACATTATACTGGAAAATTAGGGATTAAATGCATAATTAATTACAATTTGGGTCAGCTGTAAAGGAAAGTTACTGAGTATTGTGAGAATGAATCACAGAAGGAACTATATCCTTTTCAAGGGGTTAACTAAAAGATAGAGCCTGAAAGATGAGTCAATTAGCTAAGCAAATATTTGGAGAAAAATCATTCCCAGCAGAAGGGGAATAACTTCTTGAAGTTAGGAAGAAACAGAGAGATGACCTGAGGGGAAAAGAGAACAGTTGAAGCCAGGGGATTAGTTAGGGGGCTGTAGGACATTATATGCAATGCTGAAGATTTTCAATATTATCTTCATTGTAGTGGAAAACACTGAATGTTTTTATGCCAGTAAACAACATGATGACATTTGCATTTTAAAAGATTCTTTTAGGTGGTCTCATAAGCTATTTCATATGGATTAGCAGGCACAAGAGTGGATCTGGGGAGAACACCTATTTCAGTAGTCTAAGCCAGAGATGATGATAGTTTGACCTTGGTTATTGACAATAAAGATAGAAAAAAAATAGATGAATTCAGTGTATAATTAGGAGGTAGAAAAGAGAGGTGCAGCCATAGACTTTAGGCATGAGTACATAGTGTAGGGTGGTGCCATTCACCAGGATAGGAAGGCCTGGAAGGCAACCCACTTTGGAAAACAATATTGAGAGTCTAGTTATTTCAGAGTGATAGAACCAAGTAGAAATATAAAGCTTATGTGTCTAAACTTCAGAAGAGATATCTTGCCTAGAGACACAGTTGGAGTTCATGACCATATATATGATCTTTCAAGTATTGAAAGATGAGATCTCAGCTTCTGGCATGAGCAGATGAGTGGATGGTGGTACCGTTTTCTAGCATAGAGAGGTAAAAAGGAAAACCAAATTTAGAGAAAATAAGTTGATTTCATTTGTGAACTGCCTGACTTTGAAGAGGATTATGAGATACCCAAGGATAAACATGAAGCATATAAGCGGGCTGATGGACCTGGTGTTCAGAAAAGATCTTTTAGCTAGAGATATAAGCTTGAATTCATTACACATTATCTGCTGAGTTATGAGAGTGGATGAGACTACTCAGGGAGAGCACAAAATGAGAAATGGAGATGGGAGGTGGGAATAGGGCAGGAGAGAGAAATCTTTAGGGCTACAGATAGTTAAGGCGAAATACATGAGCTGATAATGAGACATAAATGCTAGAGAAGGAAGGAAGGAACCAGGAGAGTATGCTGTCCTAGTATTCAAATAAAGGGATGTTCTGGTTATTAGAGATTGGACAGGACACTGAGGAGTCAAGAAAGGGGAGGTGAAGTAGACATATGTACTTCACTGTTTTCTGTCATTTTTGGATAATCAGTTTTGGCTGTTGTCAACGCCCACTGATTTTTTAAGGTAGAAACCTTGATATTATTCCCAACATTGCTTCTTCTATCCCCCACGTAGAATCAGTCAGCAAACTCAGATAAGTCTTTGATCTCTTCTTGCTTCTTCTTCTTTTTTTTTTTTCCCCCTTTTTTGGATCTCTGTGGAAATTTTATTTTCAAGTAAAAGCACATTTGTAAAAGTTGATGACTCACTGAAAGACAGGAGACGTGCTGGCCATTAAAGCCCAGGATGGCCACAGTGCCACTGAAATGCTCAGCACAGCACCCATGGCTCACAGGGGAAGCCAGGACCTCTGCTCTGTAGTGTGCCTTGGGTTGCTCTTGCGGTGCTGCTGCTGGTTGCAGATGGTCTCACAGCTGCTCCTTTGCAGCTCTCCAGCGTGGTGTTCAGCTGCTGCATCTGGCTCACCAGGTCGGTCTTCTCGCCCCTCAGGCGCTTCCAATCGGCTTTCATGGCCTGCGAGGCTTCTTTGGCTCGGGCTAGCTCCTGCTCCTTCTGGGCCAGCTGGACCCTGAGCTCAGTGGTTCACAGGGCCTCCCAGGACTCGCTGCCCTGTGACTCCTCCAGGTCCTTCGTCAACATCTGGCGGAGAAGGTGGACTTCTTCTTGGTCTTCTTGCTTCTTTATGCTTACAGTCAGTGTCTCCTTTCAGACTCAGTTTATTTATCTTCACCATTTGACTACAATATACATTTTTTTTTCAGTTTATTTAAGTAATCTCTGCTCCTAACATGGGTCTTGAGCTCATGGCCCCAAGGTCAAGAGCCACATGCTCTAATAACTAAGCCAGCCAGGTCCACCTTATTTTTAAGTGACTATAAAATACATTTTAAAGTCTCATCTCCTCAAACATTCTCCAATCTTAAAATATTCTATGTCCCTATATTATTGAATCTACTCCTACTTTACTCTTTACTCTCTTGATATGGGACACAGTTTCTTGTCTCTTTTGATATCCCACAATAGTTTTTTATTGTATATTGTAGGTTGTGTGTAAAAGGAAAATAAGGACTAAAGTAATAATATTTATCACCAGGACAAAGCATGCTCCTTCTTTCAGGTCACCAGTCTGGACATCTGAGTCAATGTAATTTATAGTAGATCCAGATGGAGGCTTTATTGCCACTTTGGTTAAATTTAATTCACAATTAATTTAAGGTATTTTAAAGGGTAGGATAAAGACTTTAACTATAGTAGCGTTTGAGATATGAGTGTACAGAGTTCCAGCAGAACTCTGATGTTAGATATTTCCAAACAGCTAGCTTAAGAAAACTTAAAGATGGTGTGAATCTGTCCAAAAGCTAGTGCCCCTCTCTTATGAAGTTGAAGCTTTCTGCTGTACCCAAATAAAAGCGTATCAATTTCAAAGATTCTGAGGTAGTCTGATAAGTGGATTTAAAGATTCTAGTTAAGACTGACTTTAATTTAAAGTTAATTTAATTTAATTTAAAGGAGGGATTTAAAGATTCTAGTTAAGACTGACTAGGAATGGACCTCCCAGCATCCTTCTCATACACTGGCAGAATCTCATTATCATTCTCTATCCCTATATATGTTTCAAGTCGAATCTGTAATGCTTATTTTCTCTCTCTCTCTCTCTCTCTCTCTCAAAAATAAACAAACATTTAAATAAATAAATAAATAAATAAATAAATAAATAAATAAGTAAGAGAGAGAGAGAGAGAGCTGGTGAAGAGTTAGAGGGAAAGGGAGACACAGAATCAGAAGTAGGTTCCAGGATCTGAGCTGTCAGCACAGAGCCTGATGTGGAGCTAGAACTCACCAACCTTGAGATCATGACCTGAGCTGATGTTGGATTCTTTACTTGACACACCCAGGCACCCCTCTATCTTACTCTTTTAAACCATTACACTACACTTAAATTTTTGTTATATATTTTTAGGTGGCTACCTTAATAATCTATTCAACTATAGCAAAAATGCACATCTGGAACGTATGGTATATATGCAAATTTTTATCATTTAAAAAATCTTTTGGGGTGCCTGGGTGGATCTATCATTTGAGTGTTTGACTCTTGATTTCAGCTCAGGTCATAATCTCACCGTTTGTGGGATCGAGCCCTACCTCTGGATTTGTGCTGACAGTGTGGAGCCTGCTTGGGATTCTCTCTTCCTCTCTCTCTGCTACTTCTCTGTGCTTTCTTTCTCTTTCTCTCTTAAAAATAAAGAAATATTAAAAAATAATCTTTGGGCACCTGGGTGGCGCAGTCGGTTAAGCGTCCGACTTCAGCCAGGTCACGATCTCGCGGTCTGTGAGTTCAAGCCCCGCGTCAGGCTCTGGGCTGATGGCTCGGAGCCTGGAGCCTGTTTCCGATTCTGTGTCTCCCTCTCTCTCTGCCCCTCCCCCGTTCATGCTCTGTCTCTCTCTGTCCCAAAAATAAATAAAAAACGTTGAAAAAAAAATTAAAAAAATAATAATCTTTTAGTATTATTGTGGAAGAAGGAAGGACAGTCAGATGGTTAAAAAATATATATATAGCTAGAATTATGTAACATTTCTATAATTTGATAAAGGAATATTTCTATAATTTGATGAAGGGAAAGGTAAGTTGATAAACTATTTGTTTACCTGGATTATCTAACTACCTTTGAATGTATCTTGACTGTTTTTTCCAGTTCTTAATAGGGAAAAAGAACAGATCTTTTAGGATAAATATTCTCAGACATTTCTGTAGTTTCAATCATTGTACAATTGGGTAAGAGAGGTTACCAAAACTCAACTTTTCCCTGTCCATACTGGTAACATTAATTGAAATTTTGAGGGAACACTGTTAAAATTAAAATTGGAAAATAGTGTTGTTGGAGTTGGTTGGGCATAATTACTTTTCCAACTTTCTATACACTAAATTCCAAGCTGAGGTATGCTGCTAAATGTTTAACAACTGGCTTTTCAGGGGAAAAGAAAAAAAAACCCTGGGTTTTAGCATTTGCTGATTTCAGCCCTGTAAATATTTTCACCATGGTTGATTTCAAGTTAGCAACATGATGTCATTGAACATGGAGTTAGAGGTGCCCAATAGAACACTATTATATAGCATTTCCACCATACAGATAAAATATGTATAAACAATCTTTAAAGCACTGACAATAGTAAAATGTATACGAAGTGATATATTTTGAGTATTTATCTTTTTAAAATGTAATTTATTATTTATTTATTACAAAAATTAATGTTATTTTTGAGAGAGAGAGGAGAGACAGAGTGCAAGCAGGGGATGGGCAGAGAGAGAGAGAGACACAGAATCTGAAGCAGGCTCCAGGCTCTGAGCTGTCAGCACAGAGCCCAATGCAGGGCTTGATCTCACAAACCGTGAGGTCATGACATGAACTGAAGTTGGACACTTAACCAACTGAGCCACCCAGGTGCTCCTAAAATATAATTTATTTACATGTAGGTTTATATCATTAAATTATTAATAATGATTATATTTAAAACTGGCTTGCCAATTTCCCAAAAATTAAAATAGACTCTTAAAAGCTGGTATAGGCTGGCTCCAATGGACCACTGATTCCAAACCTTTTGGGATAAGGATCATTAAATTCTCAGCACTGAGCTGGATTTGGATCCATAAGCTCCATCAATGAATATTTGTTAAAGAGCTCAAATCAATGGTATTTGGATCAGAAAAAAAACAGGTTTCTTTACATTCACACTTGTATGCCCCAGACCCCTTTTTTTCTCCCCTCTGTTTCATAAACCTGTCATTCTTTGTATCACTAATTAGGAGTAGTTTTCGAACATAATTATTATTGGCTTATGTAACGGCCTCTGTACCCAAGGGTTTTTTGCATTTGGTAGTTTTGCATTAAGAAGGCAGTCTAGGTCATAGGTTATCCTTATAAATTAGAACTTGTTCCTATTTTAAATTGCTTATCAATTTTTAATTTAAATCCTCATGCATTTCAGTAAAGTATCACTTTGTTCAGAAAGATCCCTATATTCACTCCCTAAAACTAAAATATTAGTTATATTTTCAAGATGCTTTTATGAATGCCTCTTTAATTTCATAGGACAACCATCTGTGATAAAATCTTATCCAGGAAATTACAGTTGCACATTTAAAGATAAAACTTCTTATGAAAAAGTAAAGTTGATTGCCTTATGTAATAACTCCATGAAAACAAATATTTCACAAAAGAATTTACTGGTACATTAATATCCTGCTTTGAGACTTAGCTCTTGGTAGAAAATAAAATGTGTTCTGAGGTATTCATATCAAAAGGAACTTCTACAAAATTGCTTTATTAAATGAGAGTGTAAAAGTTACCTTTTATATTTTGAAACTATGGTCAAATAAGAATGGGAAGAGTGTGAATACCAAACACTTGTGCAACTTATTTCTGAAATAGCTCTCGATCTGTAGAATTCTGCATCACTATAGATTCATTGTGTAAAAATATGTAACCTGTCTTGTTAGCAGTCAGAACAGTGGCTATTTTGGGGAGGTAGTGGAGGGTGGGCCTTTAATTACGTATTGTTTGTTGATCGGAGTGCAAGGGACATAGCTGAGTCAGTTTGTGGAAATTCAGCAAGTTAAATGTACATTAATATGAACTACAGTATAATTTAAGTTTTAAAATATTTGTGTATATATGCAAATCCCACGTGAATGCACACAATATATACTTGTGCTTTATAATCATGATGTGGTTATGTTAAAAATATATCTATTTAGTAATAATGAGGCTAAAACTTACAAAAAGTCTACAAAAACAGTTTGTATTTTAAAGTATCATACAATCAGATATTATAGTAAATGTATCATCTATTTTTTGTTGGCATTTGTTCATTCATAAATTCATAAAATCAACCTTTTTTCCCCATTAAGCCTGCTTGAAGAAGTTACTTATGGGTTGGATCATTCTTTTCAAAAGCTTAAACATCCTAAAAGACCTAAGAAGGTACAGACTTCTGTTAAATAAAAAATCGAGACATAGTGAGGTAGGCTTAAATTACCTTGAGACTAGAAATATATTTGGACCAAAATGTTTTGTAAGTATTTAAATTTGTTACTGGAAGAAGACAAGCAGGATATAATTTTTTTTTAATGTTTATTTATTCTTGAGAGAGAGAGGGACAGAGCATGAGTGGTGAAGGGACAGAGAGAAAGAGAGAGAGGGAGACCCAGAATCTGAAGCAGGCTCCAGGCTCCATTCTGTCAGCACAGACCCCGATGTGCGGCTTGAACTTACAAGCTATGAGATCATGAACTGAGCCGAAGTCAGACGCTCAACCCACTGAGCTACCCAGGCGCCCCTAATTATTTTATTTTATTTTATTATTTTTTTTCCAAGTAGGATATAATTTTCAAAGCTTTTCCCTGATGTGTATCTAGAGACAGATTGGCATATATCCAGAGCTGTTCAGTAGATCTCATGGGGTAGAATTGGTTGCTGATGTCTTTACTTGAAGTTAAATATACCTTCAAGAGCTTTTAGTCACTTAAAAAGAAAAACTACTGTAAATTGGTGATAGGGATAACTGTGCACTTGTGATGAGTACTGGATGATATATGGAACTGTTGAATCACTATATTGAACACCTGAAACTAATATTACACTGTATGTTAACTAACTGGAATTTAAATAAAAAAAACCCCTGCCTCTCTTAAAATAACTAAAAGTAAATATGATTAAATAAGGATTATAATAATTATTTGGGAGATATTATACCTTCACAGACTTGAAAGGCTTTACATTATATTTTTCAATTATACTTGTAACCATTAGTAGGATTCTTAGTACCTTTATTTTACATGGAGATTGAATTATAATTGGGTCTTTTTTAATTATTATTTTTAAAAATTTACATCCAAGTTAGTTAACATTTAGTGTAATAATAATACCAGGAATAGAATTTAGATTCATCCCCTACATATAACACCCAGTGCTCATCCCAACAAGTGCCCTGCTTAATGCCCCTTGCCCATTTAGCCCATCCCCTCACCCAAAACCCCACCAGCAACCCTCAGTTTGTTCTCTGTATTTAAGAGTCTCTTATGGTTTGTCTCCCTCCCTGTGTTTATATTATTTTTGCTTCCCTTCCCTTCCCTTATGTTCATCTGTTTTGTATCTTAAATTCCACATATGAGTGAAGTCATGTGTTTGTGTTTCTCTGACTTATTTCGCTCACTATAATGCACTCTAGTTCCATTCACGTTGTTGCAAATGGCAAGATTTCTTCCTTTTTTATCGCCGAGTAATGTGATGTGGCCAAATTTCTTAAGTTTCTTTGAGCGGAACTCCTCATGGTAAGTAGAAGTGCTACTTATTTCACAAGGGCTGTACTGAGCATTGTTTATTCTTATGGGATATGTTTAATATATACTAGAAGTTTTCCCTTTTGCAATCAATTTGTAAATGATGTCAAGATAGCAAGTTAACATAGGGCTTTCAGTTCATTTTGTTTCCTCCATCTCAGGGTATCCACCTTATTTTCATTGCACAATTTCAAGTCTGAGTTATTTCTTTGACTTCCTTAAACAATTCTGTTTGCTCCCAAACACCTAGTGAGCTACAGTTTTATTCTCAAAATGTCTGCTGTAAATTTTTTAAGTATCCAATTCTTTACCAACTCTTCATCTTGTTGGTGGTTTATTCCCCCCTTGCTGTGTATAATATTATAATCTCATTTCACCATCTTCTTATGATATCAGTCATTCTTTTATCCTTTGGATAGGAGTGAGAGAAGGACACTGAGTTACCCAAGTCCTGAAAGCCTTCCAGGATTCCTCCCAACCTCTTCATACTACTTAGTTCTACTGACTCTGATGTTTAAATATCTCTAGAATATTTGCCCTATGTCCACATCCCTATATCTGCCTTGTTTAGATCCTTATCACTTCTGGTAGATTCCAAATAGTATTCTCTTAAACATATTCTTTTCATCTGTTTACTGCTTCCAGTCTATCTTCCAGTCACAAAATCTAGTCATATTCTCTTGGTGAAATCTTTAAATATCGCTTTCTCTGCAGAATAGCTTCAAACTTCTTAACAGTACTAAAAATGTTCTATATAGTCAGAATTGTAACAAAGTTTTTAAAAAGCCTTATATAGGGGCGCCTGGGTGGCGCAGTCGGTTAAGCGTCCGACTTCAGCCAGGTCACGATCTCGCGGTCCGTGAGTTCGAGCCCCGCGTCAGGCTCTGGGCTGATGGCTCGGAGCCTGGAGCCTGTTTCCGATTCTGTGTCTCCCTCTCTCTCTGCCCCTCCCCCGTTCATGCTCTGTCTCTCTCTGTCCCCAAAAAAAAAAAAAAAAAAAAAAAAAAATCCTTATATAAATCAGATTTCATATAATTGTGCCTTATCACCTGGCAAATGTCTATTGTATTCAGATTCTCATAACATACACAATTCAGTTTCTCAAGCATATTATGTGATATCCTACCTTGCCACAAATGCACATGGTTCTCCTTACTGAAAATGAATTTTCCATCAAAAATATTCTCCAAGATTAAGCTTTGGGGAAAAATTAATTAATGTTTCTAAAGTCTTACTAGGTCAAGAACTGTGTTAATTGACATATAGACATTGCAATATTTGAATTTCCTAATAACTCTAAGATGTTGATATCCTCTCCATCTTAAAGATGAGGAAATCAAGGTGGAATTTAAAGTCTCATCTGTATGACTACAAAAACTATATTTTAACTCTTGTGCTCTAAATTACTTATTTAATTTTCGCAGAAAGCTAGAGATGGATGTTTAACTTGATTTCTATATGACACGAATGATATAAAGTTGCTCTTCATGGAATATGGGTAGCATGTGCAAAGTAACATAAATTCAAAGAAGCCTGAATTTATTTTCAAATTTGTCAATCATTAAAACCCATGTTAGTTCCTTTATACCACTCAATTTCTTTAACTATCACCACCTCCATGAATCATTTCCTCATGCCCTATGGGCAGTTGGTAATGCCAGTATTTCTTCTGTTACTATACCTCTATGCCTCATCTAGTGGAATAAAAATTAACAATTAACACTTACCCAGCAGTTATTTAGCATGGAGACACAGTGCCCTTTAGTAATTATCTCATTTGCATATCTTAAAGTATATCAAAGTGATTATATTAATCACTCTGCATCTATGTATTTACCTGTTTTCATCATTAAAGTATGATTACTTTGGAGGCAGCCACTGACCTGTACATACTTGTTTTCCTAGCATCTAGCACAATTCCTTTCTTGTAGAAGGTACATAATAAATATGTTTAATTAAACGAATGTGCTATGATTAGGGAATGATTATAGTATTGGTAGGACAGAGCAAGAAAAGAAGGAGTGTCTTAAATCTCAGAGAACAAATTCAGTCTGCTCCTACATTCCTTGAGCTCAGGAATGTAGAAACTTTGGTAGCCTCAGTTATTTTCCTAAGGTTACATGTCATTATGTTTTCTTATAATGGATGTAAATTATGCGTTTTTTCCAAATGACAGTAGTCAGACAGTCTAGTTATATGTCTTAATAGATATCACAAGTTTAGTAGACTAAATATGCTTTGATTTATTTCCAAATTTTGATTCATTTTAATGACCCTATCGTACATTACGGAGTTTATATTTTACATGCTTTATAAATTCAAAATATTGGAAAGTCTCTTGATCTGCAAAGAGATGAAATTCATCTCAAAATCTCCATCTCTGTTTTCCATCTATTTGAAAAGATCGGTCAAGTGTCTTTCTTATGCATCGCTGGACTTCCGGAAAGTGGAAATTGGTTCTTATTATCACCTTTGGGTTTGTTTTATCTAAGAGTATAATTGGCTACTTTTCCTGAGTTGTTTTGATTCAAGGCTTACTTGTGGCTCCCACTCTGATGTTTTAGGGATTTACCACCCCTATAACTTTTCTCATGCCGTATTCTTCTTTGTAGACTTCTAGTGTTGGTCTCTTCTAGGTTGATGAGGTGTTTGTGTGTGTGTTTCTCAGGTCTCTCCCCACCTTTAAGACCACTGATAGTGAAAATTCACCAAGTAGATACAAAGTTGCTATCTTCATTGTAGACTTGGGTCTTGAGTATGTATGGGAGAAAAGATACTGACTTTGTCCTCACTCACTGCAGGAGGGATGAACTAAGCTTTTCCTATCCACCTGGTTATGCATTATTGAATCACGTCATCTCAGAGAGGTTAATTTTCTAATGCTTACATGAGTAATTATTTTAGTTTATGTCAGCAATTTATATCTTCAAAATGATTGTACTCTATATCCACATACCTGATAACTTACATTTTAAAGTTTTCAATTTCCTACTATTTTTAAATGAGATGTTATCTTCATACAAAACTGCTTCTATAGGTGATTAATTTGATAAAACTCATGGCAAGATATTAATCCTTAGCTATAACTTCTATGATTTTTAAAATGTTTGAAGACTTTCAATCTTCTGTTTAAAGAATAAAGAATGTCACTCAGATAAGTATTTTAAAATAAGGTCTAGTATGTAGTTCACTTGAAGTTTATTAGGTTAGAGGCAATATATATAAATGTGCATATAGTCTGCCCGGGGTAGGACAAAACATTATGGAATGTGGGATATATAATAAACATAGCAATTGGATGGTTAATTTCTCAGACTGCCATTTAGAATATTTTAGCATCATTTTGATCAGTTAGGTGCAATTATCTTTTCTATGACCTAGTAGGCACGCTCTCACGTGCATTAGAAGAAAGAAATGTTTCCCCGAACTTCTGTGAACTCCATCCATGTTGTCATCAGCACTCCTCCTACCCTCACAGGCTGATATCAGTTGCTCCTGGTTTATTGACTGGAAATCACTGACCATTCTTCCTCCAAGGCTGAACTGCTTCTTGTGCAGTGTAACTGTTAGATGGCAAACCTTGGTTATATTCTATTCTTGGTCTATATCTTGGTCTATATTATTCTCTAGTCTAGTCTAGCCCTGAGCTGTGAAATTGCAGATTTCACTCAGATCTTACAAATAGTCAGATGTGATAACACAAAACTATGATACTTGTATGTGTACGTGGTACCTATGTATATGTAATAAAGAGAGGCTTTGGAAAGACACAGTATTAGGCTTCTAAATGATCTTAATAACATCATATTTAGTCTGCTTTTGGTGGAAAAAGAAAGTTTAATTAATTTTTACACTAAAGATACTTTGGGAAATTGACAAGTATTTGTATACATTTGCTATTTTACATGGCTCTCTCACTCTAGTGTTTGTTGTAAATATTATTATGACATTTTAAAATGCTATGTGTATTTTTACTTGATGAATATCAGCCTAATGAAATGAACATTTTGTTTTAAAGCTTTCTTTTTTGAGGCACTGAAAAAAGAGCAGTAGAGACCATGGTGTGTTCTTAGAAGCTTAAATTCTAAGAGAAAGGGCTTTCAGAACTATTGACATTACCAGAAAAAAAAGGTGCTTACCATCCAAAATACTTAGCAGTAATGAACACATGTACCCACTATGGTGATTAAAAAAATCTCTTCCACATTATTCAAATAAAAGTTAATTATTTTTAAATTAAAGTCTTCTAAGAAAGGTTATCCACATGAATCCAGGAAAGATCTCCTATAATTTGTAGCCATACATCACTCTTTATGTTTTATTTATTTTTTCTTAATTTTCAGTTTAGCCTGTTGATTTTCCTGAAATGGTAAGGAAAAAAAACAACTCTGTATATCTCACTTATAATGTAAAATATTCAGTCTAAATCTGCAGAAAGTATGTCTTTTGAATAAAAGAAGCAGATAGTACAGTGTTTCTGCCAAAGAGAGTCCAGTTTAAACATTCTGCAGTATGCAAATGTTATCTCCTCGATGTGAGTGTTTTCCCTGAGTAGATGTTGCAGAGTTGGAGCCTTCTGCCTGTGATTTAGGTTGTAATTTTATTTGTGGAAATAAACCAATTGCGGAGCTTCAATTGTCTTAGCGATGAGGTGATCAATAGCCCATTACTGGATAGAACAGCAGCTACAGGAAGTGCATTGAAGATTTTAATGCATGAATTATGCATGCGGTGCTCATTCTTTAGTCTCCGAACAGAATGACAGGGTTTGTGAAGTCGCCTCAGATAGTTTCTTGCATTAAGTGACTGCAGTGAAATGCTTAATATTTTCAGGCATAGAAGCAGCATTGACTCAGGCCAGCCGAATTTGGAAGATGTAAATCCCCCAGCTCCCAGCACAGAATGCTTTATTTGAAAGTATTGCTATGTAGAGAGCCAGCTTCGCTGTCATCTAACCTGCTCTTCCCAGAAGGTTGGCTGAAGGATGGGAGCGGCTGTGCCTGCCTCTGAGGTCACAGCTTGAAGTCCTTTTAACTTGCTTTCTGCTGCAGGAGAGAGGCGTATTGTGGTATAACTGTCGCTGCATTTATTCAAATGGACAATTTGCAATAAATACTATACCCAGCACAACAGATAACTCAGCATATCAGGTAAGCACAAGGTTTTTCTCTAGGTAATTGTAAGTGAGAATGTGCTGAGTTGGGATAACGGTGATGCGGTATTAGTAACGTTGACTCAGACCTCAGTATTGCGATGCAGCATCAGGGTTCTGAATTGTTTTGTTCATTGAAAGGTGACTTTATTTTATATTTTTGACAGTATTGTGCCGTAAGGTATTTTATTTGCATGCAAAAGCTATTCAAGAATATACCAGAGCTCCGATGTGTGTGTCTTAGATAGCTAGCCTGCAAATTGGGGAGGGGCAGCACTGAGCGTGAGCTGAATCAATAAAAAAAATTATCTCCTTCTGGAGAAGTTTTAGCAGGGTTGTGGTATTCCTTTGGCTCAGATTATTTCCTTATTGTCAACATTTTCAAATTATGGTGAAAGATGTTGATAGACACCAAAAATGTTCAATCCTTCTACCAGAAGTAGAGGATGGCACTGAGGTACTCAAACTCAAATACTGTGTTGCATACAAATTGAACAGATGGAATTGAAATAATTTGGAATAGCATGTCCTTGAAGGAAGACCTTGGTGTCAGAAACAAAACAGTTTGACTTCTACGTGTTTTGTTTTCTTTCTTCCTGTCCAGAATGCCTTACTTTAAAAAGAGTGGGTAGATGGCATATTTTGAATTTACTACCCCCCCCCGAAAAGTTTTATTTTTTTTTCTTGATGTTTTCAATTAAGCTTATGGAATTATAGAACCCACTGTAGAAAAGCCAAATAAAATCCACAAAAACTCTGAAAAACTGAACAGTAAAAATAATGTACTACTATATTTATCAGTCTTTGTGAATTAAAACTGCTTGTTTAAATATCATGGCAAATAATTAATAAATATGCAAATAATGTGCGGTATGATATGAATTCCTTGACCTCTCTTCAGGGTGGGAAAATGGCATTAAATATAACATTTTAAGGATAATTTTAAACAGTAAATATGCACTATTAATGTATATATATATATATACACACACTATTAGTATATATACACACATGCATATATGTACACATATGTATTTCTACACATATACACTATAATATATAATTGATAGAACATAATATATGCAATATAACATGTATGTATATGTCCTTCCTCAAATATGATGCTAAGTTTTTAAAAATATGTTTGCTAAATAATCTATCAAGAACCGGTAATAGATAATGCTAAGTATGCTTTGTGAATAAGCATCACCTATTAGAAAAAAAAAGGAGAGAAATACAGAGCAATGATCATAAGAACACAGGGGAACTACCTTTCAAGAATTTCACAATGCATTTTATTCTGTTGTGGTATTACTCTATTATATTTGAGTTTCCTTTCAACTGCCTGGTAGTATGGTGGCACAGAACTCACTTTATAGAACGTGTTTAAATCTGCAAAGCTGAGCTAGTTTAGGCACAGGAGGAAACTCACACGTTGAGTTTTTCCTTAGGGAGGGGAAGATAGGAAGGAGAAGTAGCTGCCCCTATACATTTTAGAGTCTCCTGATGCTGAGTCATGGTGTTCATTCCTGCTCAAATGCCTCCTGACTGAGGTGGCCCATTAACAGCTAGTAAAATGGAATAGAAATGAAAATGAAAAAGAATGGAGGGGGCAGAAACTAAAAGATATTTATTGCCCAAAGACATACTAAATTCTGAGTAATGAGCATAATGGCAGTGCTACTTGTTTGATCAGGCTGAGGTGACAGTAGAAGAAAAGCACCCATGCTGGATGACAAGAACGTAGCAGTAAAATTAATGGGCTAACATGGGGAAATTGTATAAACAAAGGGGTCTGAGTAGCACTGCACTTGTTAAATCTCTCTGTCATTGTTCTAGTCTCAACTCAAACCATTACTCAATATCACTGAAAATATGTGATGGTTAGATAAAGAATATTTCCTGGATCATGTGAGGGAAATCTGGAATGAGATGTGCTCTGCTCCCAGTTCCCACAGTAGTTGTAATTAATTTTTATAGATTGTCAATTGGGAGAAACTAACAAGAGATTAATGAGAAAATTTGAATATTGACCACAATATATGAAGTGAGACGCCAAAATGAGTTTAAATAATGATTATTATGGCAAAGCATAATCATATTAGATAAAGTTAGAAAGGAGACCGAGGACATACAAAAAGGGTATGATAAATGGAAAGAGGAAATGGAATGAGAAACCCATATAGCAGTGAAATATTAGCTATAAGATTTTGAAAGAAAAATGTACTTAATGAATAATTGATATACATAATTAATGCCCCTTAAAATCAATTTATAAGAATTCTGAAATATTATGATTCACTAATGTAAGACTTTGTAATTTACTTTAAAAATGTATTTTAGAGGTGACAGTAGAGTAAGAAATCAGTGAAGTGTATTTTAAAATGGTAAGCTGTCCATTTTCTTTTTAGTATAATACTTATACTAATAAGGGTTGTTTGTACATATGTTATAATAAATCTAAGTAAAAATCTATCTCTATATTTTTATATATCTCTATATGTCCTATATTTAACATTAGCCATAAACTAGGGTTGTAAAAAAGTTACGAATCATTTAATAGAAGATTAGGAGACCAAAAACATTTGAAGAGAGATAATATGTCCATTTTCCAAACTTAAAACACTCATAAAAGTTTTTTTCAATCTGAGTTTATTTTTTTATGATAAGGAAGTCTCCCCTGTATTTTTTTAGTGAATAGTTCTGAAGAATTGTAAACTTTGTCAAATTCAGAAACTTTTTTAAGTATGAATTTATAACAAAGAGTGACACCAAGAAATTGTATCTTCTCTTTTCTCCCTTTGGAAAAATAGTAACATTAATTTCTCCCTAAAATATATTTTCTAAGAAATTAGTGTTTGAATTATTTTACTTTTAAAAATGCTCCTAAAATTTGACTCTGAGGGGTGTGTCATTTTAATATAGCTTCATGAATGTTTCAGCAATGTCTTCCCTCTGATTATAAATATAAATTTTACTCTATTTTTCATTGCTTTCTAGTCACTTTCCTCTCATAAAACAACTCAGTGTAATGAAGAATTCACTTAAAGATCTTCCTGTGTGCTCTTGCTAGGGATTCTGGCTCTCTAGATGTGAAAAAAGAAGAGGGGCGGTGCTTTCACTAGAACAAATAATTCAAATGTAGGAAAAAAAAGTACAACATAGTGTCATCTAAAACATTTGGTAAAAGTTTAAGTGTCATAGGACAAATAAGGAACCATAATCAAAATTTTTAAATGGAGCCCAGGAGAAGAATGTACATAAAAGCATGGAAGCAAAAATTAATATTTTATATTCCAGTGTCAGGGTTGAAATAGAGGAATTGGACTGGTAGAGTTGAGAACAAACACGGTGGGAGCAGATTATTAAGACCCTAACCACTAGAATAACATGTTTAGACTTAGTTTTATAGTGATTGGGCACTCACATCTGTTATTCAATCCCATTGGGGGCATTTAATGCTCAAAAAGTTTCTGACCCCTGAATCAGATGAATGGTGAACATTTTTAAATGATTGTTCATTCTAAATTAAATATTGTATTAATCTTGCCTTTTATTTTCTATATTCTAATGCCTCGCTTTGCTGACCCTGGGAGGATTGCCCTTCCTGAGGTTAGCCAATTACTAGTTAGTAAACCAATGACCCCTGAGTGAACTTTTCAAGTGCAAATCAAGCAACCTGGAGTGCACACCTTAAACCATCTTCTTTATTAAGGTTTTCACACTCTGGCCAATTTCTTCCTGCCCTAATCACCCCTGGGACCTGTACCAGACAACTAGGGATGCTCTGGTGCTTACCCAGAGCTTCTGAAGTAATTCAAACTAGCCCCCGTAAATCCACTTTTATCCTCTCTCCTTCCTGAGAAAATCACACTGAAGGCTTTTTGCCTATAGTCCCCCCTCTCCTTCTGCCTCTTGATTGACCCCCAAGCCCTAAGATTCCCTGTGTGCCCCCATGCATGGTATGCCCCCTTCTCTTGGGATCTGTGAGTATAACAAGTATCCTTTCAGTGGCAGTTATCATCAGATCCATTGGCTTTACCATACTCAAATAATAATAAAACCTGTATTAAAACAAACATGAAAAAGTCTTAACACCAATTAACATCAATGGAAATTATATATTCCCAGTATTTAAAATAAATAGATCTAAGTCTTTAAAAATAATTACCATTTTATTAAATTGCTATATTATTTCAGATTTAAGGGCAAATCCTGAGTGAACCTCCTCTAAACATAAGTTTAGCTTTTTTCTAAGCTGTGGTTGAAAGAGGGAGGGGATATTCTCTAGAAATATGAATGGACAATTAGAAGTTTTTAGTCTAATGGCAAGCTACATAGGTCTAAAGTTTTATCATTTTCCTGAGTCTGCTTTAACTTGTAGCATTTCTGTTACATAAAAACAAGCATCTACCTCATCCAGCGACTAAATCAATGTCAAGGGAAAATGCCACCTTATGCTCCTAAAATATCAAATTCTGAAACTGTAATTATCAAATGCTAGTGTTGTTTATATAATGTGTTTGGTATCCAGTAAGCAACACACATCCTAATTAAGAAATATTTCTGCTACATTAAGCCTACAAAATTGAATTGAATTGTCTTGAAAATGTGGTGTCCAAAAAAAGGTTTTTGGTAATCAGTAAATGCCAAACTTTGGAACAATGAACCAAACACAATTAACTATAAGACTAATAAGAATTGGGCCACACAGAGGTAGTGCTCTGAAGAATATATACCAAAAGACAGTAATGATCTCTTTCGGTGGTACACTCTATTACTTCAAAGTACCATCACTGAGAGAAATTGAGAACATTAATTGACTTTAAAGGGTAGAAGAATTAAAACATGAAATGCATGTTTGAACCTAATGGTTTTTAACTTCCCTTTCTACTTCAAGATTGTATGATATGTTATGATTGCAATTGCAGTAACCCTTTAAGAGATGAGCCTTTGATAAAGAAATTCAAGTGGAAAGTTGAAGACAATTTAGATTGATAATAGGTTAGAAAAGACACTAGTCATGCTAGCAGATGGAGGGCAGCAAGGTAGGTGGCTGGGAGGGAATCTGGAGGCAGAGCTGTGCCAGAAAGAACATAGGAATTTAAACAGATGGAAGATGATATATTAGTTGGCAAGAAGAGAAGCTGGGTGACAAACAGGAGGATCTATTGAAGAACTGGCTGAGCAGACAGCCAAGAGGTGAACTGGATGGGCCAGTAATAAACAAAATAGGTCAGTATGAGGGCACCCAAGTTCCAGAACAAGTAGGCAAGAATAGTGGAAAACAATTGCAGTTGTTCCCTTTACTCGAACCTAGGAAACGACTTTTATTATAATTTTTTAATGTGCTTTGAAATCATGATGAATGATCTTCTATGGAGGGAACATTTTAGTAGAAAATTCAAAGATGCTCACTACTGAAAAAATTTATTCTGTAAAATTATCGAGAGCATGAAATTTATTTTTTATTTCCTAGTTTTGTGTTTTCTATATTTGAATTCTGGCCTTGGATTGGCTAGTAAATGAGAAATTGGCTGGAAAATAATGCTGAAGGTTAATGTAAGTAAGTAAGTAAGTAAGTAATTATGTAGAGAATCAGAACTTTAACCCCTACCAAAAAGAGAACTTTTTGGTCTATGAAAAATTTGAATTTAATTGTATGTTTAGAAAAATTCCTTATATTGTATTGCCTGTTTAAAAAAAAATTTTAATGTTTATTTCTTTTTGAGAGACAGAGAGAGATAGAGCATGAGCAGGAGAGGGCAACAGAGAGAGGGAGACACAGAATCTGGAAGCAGGCTCCAGGTTCTGAGCTGTCAGTACAGAGCCTGATGCAGGATTTGAACCCAGGAATCATGAGATCATGACCTGAGCGGAAGTCGGATGATTAACCCCACTGAGCCACTCAGGTGCACCTCCCTGTATTGGCTATTAAAAGCAGTGATAGCAGTGCCTCAGCGAACATAAAGATGATTACAAGTCATTTGGTCTCTTTTCTGTCTTCAGACTTATCTACCTTTAAATCACTATATTCTTAGATAATTATTTGTGCTTACAAATTAAGTAGAATTGTTTAATGTAATTAAGTACTTTTTACATGACAGTTGCCACCATGAAAAAGTGCCAGGCATAGTAACATTCATAGGAAGGTGCTGACTTTACAGCTATTCTAATTGACCTTCAGATGGGTACATGGGTTCTAAGCAGAAGAGATACTTCCATTTGCCACATATATAAAGTTTGAATTAACACCATTGTTTCCTTTGTTCTTCCATCTAAACGATAAACTTATTTTTCTCATACATCAACCATATTTCTCAGGTCAATCTATTGCTATCTATTTTACTAGCCAAAGGTCTTATGCCAATATGCCTGAAACTTTGATATTTATTGCTGGTGTGATCATTTCTAAAATATCTGCATTCCAGAGCACCTGGCTTGCTCAGTCAGCAGAGCATTGACCCTTGATCTTGGGGTCATGAGTTCAAGCCCTATGTTGGGCACAGAGTTTACTTAAAAAAAAATAAAATATCTGCATTCCAATTAATTCCACACACAGAAGCAAAGATGATTTATCAAGGGTTATCTGGGCTTTATGACTCTTCTTTTCAAGTGAAGCTTTTAGTTGCCATTTTAATCCTCTGAATTAAACTTTTGAGCACAAGGCTAATAGCAGCATCTTCCCAAGTTCTAAGTAATTCTCTTCTGCTGGGGAACCACATTTGCCAAATTCTACACATATGTCAGCCACTATGCCAGACTTTGGGGATACAAGGATGAATAGAACATGAATCTTTCCATCAAAGAGTTTATATTCTAGTGGAACAAACAGATTTTTATATGTTAGATACTATGGCACGATTTAATAGATGGAATAATGCTATGTACATAGGTAATAGATATGTCTCCCACGCTACATAATTATGAATCTCTTGAGGTCACAGAACATTCTAATTTATTAATTCAGCAAATGTTTATTAAGACCCTTCTCTGTGCAGTGGTTATGCAAAGGGAAGTTTATTCCCCGTTGCCATGGGAAAAAAAACAGTCTCTTGAAAAAAAGAGAGGAGCAAACAAAGTTTATTGGACAAAGATAGCTCTTGTAAAGATGTAAACCAGGTACAATAGTGCATATAAATTGGGCTCTAGACAAAAGTAGGGGAAGGCATCAAGAATAATCTCCTGGATGCAGCAATCAAAGGACAGTTAGGATATTTTAAAATATTTGTATCATTGTTTATTACTTATAGTTATAAATGATGTTCACTGAAAAATTTAGAGGTTCACACTAAAAAGAGGTAGTTAACACAACTTGAAAGGATAGAGGAAGCAAACTATGTCTATAGTGCTGAGATAATTGCTTTAATGCATGTTCTCATTTAATCCTTTCTAGAAGACGATGAGATTCTCACTTTAAAGGTTAGAAAACCAAGACTGAGTTTACCCTGTTTTTAAAACTATAGGTTCAGGATTAAGAGATTAAAATTTCTCTGCTATATTCCCATAATTTTGCTATTTTTTTTTTTTTTTTGCATGTTGCAGGAACCTTCAAATGTCAAAGCATGGATGCATTCAATGATAGTTTGTACTCCTATGTTCATAGGTGTGTTCACCGATCTTTTATTGAACTAAAATGGACATACATAATGGAACCAGTGCAAAGTTACAAATTTATTTTATTAAGATGTCTGTGATTAGAAGAAAGTCAAGTATAATTTGGAAAGTAAACTATCCATAAACAAACTCTAAAAGAAAAAAAGGTCACTTTGCCCAAGTGTGGAAAATTTGAATGATGGATAAAGAACAAAATGACACCTGAGGAAATACATACATTTAACAAGATGCCCAATACATGGACCAGCTTAAATGTCGTTGAGTAGATTGATGAGTAATATGTTTTTAATAAATTGATACTACCCAGTTTATTGTTTCCTCTAAAATGTGAATTAGTGATAAGAACTTTTTTTACTGCTTTTCCTTGGGAGGATGATTTCAGAAACTTTTTTCCTTCTTAACTCCTTTAGGAGAAAATGTGGTATTAATCAGGCAAGTTTTCTGTATATAACTAAAGAATAGAAAGGGTATAACTTCTGTTTTATTGATCATTGCATTCCTGGAGTCTAGAACAGGGCCATGAACATAGTAGATATTCAATAAATATGTGATGAATGAATGGTCACATGAATTAATGTTACCACATTTTATTAATTCTAAGACACTATGTTTGAGTCACACTGTTAAATTAATAGACTTTGAGGATCATATTATGTAAATGGACATATCAAATGTAAGATGAATCCTGTAGTAGTAGGAATTTTTTTTTTGTAGTAGGAATTTTTTATGACTATCTTGGCCTAAAGTATACCTGTACCTGGAGATCTGAATGTCAAGTCAACAATTTTAGCTTCTTTACGAGTATGGTCTTCAATCTCAATGAAGACCAACTTTGCTATGACTTAGGGAATATGCCTGGCTACCAAGATTTACATATCTTTATGTCTTACAGCACCCTCTCTCCCACCACCATGATCCATGAGTATATTTTGTGTTAGTTTTCACAAGGAATATGTTGTAAATGGCAAGTTCAGGGATTTGGAATGACCATACTATGTGGTTTCTTTCTTCTTTTTTTTCTTCTTTTTTTATTTTTTTTTACTGATTTTTATTAATTAGAAAATTCATATAAAAATATTTGGTGATTTAAAACATGAGAAGATATTCTGTCCAACAAAAATATTTTGAGTATTTTAATAAAAGATAAATCATGTATTAGGTAGAACTTACATTATGTAAATAGCAGGGATGAAAATAATTGAACTCTTTTAAACTATTTTACATAATATTAAAAATGTTTTCAGACTCATGGGCACAATCATCATTCTGTTTATGTCTATCCATATCCTCAGCATTTAGCACATTGCCTGATCTATTGTAAACAGTTGCTTAATATTTGTCACTAATATGTTGATCCTAAGGTCTTCTTGACTTACATATTTAAGTCATAACAATGATAATAAAATAGTTCACAATGAGGCAGTAGCATTGTTAAGAAAATATTTAAAAAGTGGTGAATATATTCCATACTGTGGCCTATTCATAGCTGAATGACAAAGTATATAAACAGTGTGTTTAGAAATAAATGACCTGCCAGATAAACAGAGACCTAGGGCATAAAAATGTGTCTTATTGAGTCTGAGTTGTCTGATATTGTTAAAGATGACTTGAAATGCAACATTGTTTCACTGGAACTTAATGAAGATGTTAAATAAATAGAAAATTTATGAGGGGAGTAGATCAGGCATAAATAATAATAAATATTTTGAGAGACATGGTTATTTGTACCAGAATACTCAATTAGAAGAGAGAAAACATGGCCAATCCTTTACATGGATATATTTGGATGAGACCTGTGCAGGAGAGCATGAATACCAAATAGTGTTGATTTTTAAATAAATCATTTTTTATAGGAAAAAATAAAATTCTTTGGCAAAATGATTGTTTTGAAGTTATTAAATACAAAATAGTATTACAAATATTATTTTATATGGTCTTTATTGTAGTAGGATGTAGCCCTCACTTATGGAAATATTAATGTCTTTAAGTGACACCCTCCTTTCATTTAAATTGAACTTAAATAGATGCTTCATGCAGTAATGAAAAAAATATTTTTGGGTAACCTAAGAGAAAGATTATTTAGAATTTGTTGGCCATTCCCTTATCAAGGATGAAATGAAATCTTAGAGTTGGAAGGGGTTAGTTTTTATAAAACTGTGACTAATCCTTAGTTTTTACATGTGGAAACTGAGTTTCTGATGATTGAGACTTATTATCTAAGGATCTACTATTTAGGCATACCTACATATAGAAAAATAAGTTTCAAAGCATACTGGTTAGAAATTTAATAATAATACAAAAATTACAGTATTTTTTCCTTAACTGTAGGACTCTTGATTCAGATTTAATGTTCTTCATGTAATTAATTTCTTAGTTTAAGGGAAAATTTTCTTTAATGAATTCTTTAGCTTCTCTAAATTATCTATTTCGAGAAACATTCTTAAGAAAAGAAAGGAAACTTCAGTGAAAGAAAATCACTCCTCTGTGATTCAAAACAGAATTCTTAGATCTTAACTATAGAAGTATAATGTTGCAAGAAATTCATGAACATTGATTAGGAAATGGGTACTCACTGAAACATTCTCAGAGTCAGTATAAAATTAGTTCTTTAAAAGAACTAGTCATTTGTCAATCAATGGGTTGAAAATAAGTGCTTTGGTTATACTGTTAAAAACAAAAATTTCAGTCACTTGTAATTAGGAAGAAATGAGTAAATGTGTTAAAATGAAATGGAGATTGTATAAATCTCCATTTCTCATATACAAAGCTGATTAGGATTAAATTAGTCCAGCAAAGTGTAGATATGCAATAGATACTACACGCAAAGAACTATGAAGAGTCCACTGCCTAGCAATTGGTAAAATAAGGAGAATGAAGAACAGAAATTTAATTTGTTAATTGCCTGAAGATGTTATCACCTGTGTCAGGGCAAAATTACTCTATTTTGCTGACAAAATAAAGCACTATTTAGAGGGAGAATTGGTTATACCAACATTTGTTCATTTTGTACTTTGTGCTAGGAAGTGTGATAAGTGTTTTGCATATTCATTAATGTCATAGACTCTAAGTCTAAAGTTCTCTTTTGACCAGCAAAAGAGCAGACGCAGGATTAAAGTGAGAGATGGCTAATGTCAGGGAAAAGACAAGAGCCCTGAATAAGGGTCCTTGCTTCATACTTATTAAGATCAGAAGGTTTACAAACATGATGGGCATGTGCAAAGAGACAAAGAAACTGGGAGCATTAACTTGGAGACATGAGGGAAAAGGGGGTTTTTGAAGATATACAGTGTTTGGGGTTTGGGTCAATATAAAACAAAATCCTGGTGCCGGGCAGATGGGTAGATGGTTGTTAATGGCAGACAGGAGGCACCATGTCTGTTTAAGTTAGCTAGCCTAGAGGATAAGACAGATAGGGGGAGTAACCTCAGGGTTAATGAGGCACTTTTTCTTTTGTTAACCATCTCCCCTCTGGGCTGCTTTGCCTGCAGTACAGTGGTTCATAGTCCAATTCACCAATTTACTTAACCTGGCCCTATCCTCCTGTGAAAGCAGCTTTTCTGCTATAGTACTAAATTGGGGGTGCTTCCACCCTGAATATCTAATCCTGTTTATTTTATATACCTATATATTGGGTACCTTTGCACCATTCCTATTTTAGGCCTTTGCCTCTCCCTCTCTATTCTGGGGGCTCTGCACCCCCTCTCTATTTTGGGGTGCCTTTGCATCTCCCTATTCCTGGCACCTTTATGCCTCCCTATTTTTGGTGTGCCTTTGCCTCCCCCTCTATTCTTGGGGTGCCAATCTGGTTTACCCAAACTCAGGTGTGAGCATTTTATGACTTTGTATTTCTTTATGCTTTGTTAACTCATTGGTGTAAACTCGGGGGATTCCTGAGCTTATCCCCCACACATTAAAATGCTATCACTGGTGTAACAATAAACATGGCTTTTTAAAAAATGTTTATTTATATTTGAGAGCAAGAGAGACAGAGCGCGAGTGGAAGCGGGGCAGAGAGACAGGGAGACACAGAATCGGAAGCAGGCTCCAGGCTCTGAACCATCAGCACAGAGCCAGCTGTGGGGCTCAAACCCATGAGCTGTGAAATCATGACCTGAGCCAAAGTCGGAGTCTTAACCTAGTGAGCCACCCATGTGCCTGTAAACATGGTCAACTGTGTTAATAAAAACCAATATTTTAATTTTGTTTAGGAAATGATATTTTTTGTCATATTGTGTCATATATATGATTAGTTATTTAAGATATAATTTAGGATTTAATCTTCATAAACCATTACATAATTGCATATGAAACAAATTACAAAGAAATAAAGCCCCTATTTATTTATTATTTTGTTAACGGAGTGATTAGGCGCACCTGGGTGGCTCAGTTGGTTAAGCTTCTGACTTTGGCTCAGATAATAATGGTTAATGAGTTTGAGCCCTGCGTCAGGCTCTGTGCTGAGAGTGAAGAGCCTGTTTAGGATTCTCTCTCTCCCTCTCTCTGCCCCTCCTTACTTGCTCTCTCTCTCAAAATAAATGAATAAACTTAAAAAACAAAACTTAAAAGAATGGAGTGATTAGGTTTAGGCTGTAAAGAAACATAACAAAAATGCATATGAGTAGAATGGAAATTAAATATTCCGTGTAGGCAGTAAAAATGATTATATGCAGATTGACTAAATTGAGGAAACAGAATCATGTGATGAATTTAGAGCCTGATCTAGAATGAATTCAGCAAACAAATCAATGGAAAGTTTCAGTTTATAGGTGATAGAAGAATTTACTTTAGCAATGGCATGGCAGTAGAAGTTAGAAAAACCACAAAACCATAAGGACAGTTGATATGAAAAGAATAGAGGAAATCTATCAGTAATTGCAAAAAAAGAGATGGCAGCAATGGGGGTGGATGGTGAGAGTATTAAGGACTCACATGCTTCCGTGAAGTCTCCTGCAGACTTAAGTATTCATTTCATTTCTTCCTATGCATCATCACCCCATAGAGCAGTTTTTATTGTCAAATATCTGTAACAAAATAATTCAAATCAGCCACAGATGTGTTTTTTTTTCATGTGCATATTTTTGAGAAAAAAATTCAAATCCACTAATGGTTACTCCTTTCAGTTTGTGTCACTTTCAAACATTGTGTGACCTATTTATGACAAGTAAAAGTGTGAGCTGAAAATTATTTGAATTTTCTTATTTTCATACATCTTAGAGAAGAGATGAAACAATGAATTGATAATGTAGACAGCAATTAGAGTTGTATCTTACTAGCTATGCACAGGCACATGCCTAAATAAGGAGCAATAGTGTGAGTTCAGCAGGAAGGAGTGAGTTGTTACTCTAGAACTCCTAAACTCTACACATATATTGTCATAGGACAGTAAGCTTTATGCCTACATAGGATGGATTCTCAGAGCTGCAGTTTGATATCAGAATGAACATAAGAATTGTATATAAAGAATGCTTCTAATATTCATTGAAGATTTTATTTTAAATTGCTTTTTTTTTCCCAATGACGTTTCTGTAAAGTCAAAATTTCTCTTAGTGTTTAATTTTGGGAAAATGCTTTAATTCAAAGTTATTCTTATTTCTTTTATTCAGTGTGAGCTGTATAACTGATTGCCTTTACTTTCTTTTTATTTTACTTTGCATTGGGAGCTAGGCAGCTTATAGCTAAAATTTCTATTCAATTAATAAGTAATGTGCCCTAGGCTAGTTTACTTGATTCTCTTCATACTGGAGTCTCATTCTTTTATCACTATGTTGAAAGCTTTATTGACTCTATTAGCTGCCACAAATTCTTTTCCTAAGTATTAGTGCATATATAATGAACATGTAAATATGTAAATAATTTGAATTAGCATCTAGACCCTCACCTGATTTGATGAGTCAAGAGATCCAAATGCTGTTTTGGATTTGGGGTAAATACTAATCTGACTCCTTCCAGTTCTCTTTTAAAAAGATGCAGATAAAATAAAATGAATAAAGGATATTTCGAAACCTTCTCCAGCTGAGTTATTTTTTCAAGGTCTTTCAAGAATGCATGTCATATACCTGGTGGCTGGTAGCTAGTCCTTAGGTCTTCTCAAAGATGAAACTCCTCTTTTATTAAATGACGTATCATAGTCTTGTAGTACAGACGGAATCTAAAACATCACCATTTTTATTGAAAAGAAAAGGGCAGTAAGATTATAAAGGAGAAAAATCACTTCCTTCTCCATGAATTGGCTTCCCATACAAAATAATCCAATATAATGTGATAGACTTTGTGATAGATTCATAGTAGTAAGCAATAGATAATGAAGAATCAAAAGAAAACGTCCTTGCACACTTAGAAAGATCAATAAATATTAATGGGGTGGTGTCATCAAACTACTGAACAAAGAACCAGCAAACCTTGTAATTTATCCCTTGAGATTTTAGACAAATGGATTAATCCCTCTAAGCTTCAGTTTGCTAATCTTTAAAATGGGGATTAGAAATATCTGCCCTCATCAATTCTCAAACTGTTTGTGAAATACAGATAAAGCATTCCTGGAACCATTAATAACTTTTACGCCTCTAAAAGGTATAAGGGCCAAAGAAAAGTAAACTTAATATTAATAGCAACAATGAAACAATCAACCTTTGATTAAGAAGGTAAATTTTACTTTATATATAAATATAAATAGAAAGAAAGAATGAATGGACAAAAGAAAGAAAATCATGCATTCAGGGAAAGTAAAACAAATGCAAAAACTACATTGATGATCGACCCCATGGAAATAATATTCAATCTTCAAATCATTTCCTGCAAAACTGACTCAGACAGTTGTGCTCCAATCTAATCTATCCATCTATCCTCTTGTTCCATAAATACCAACAACAAAACTTGGTTGGGTAACAGTGGAGAAACACTTGGAGAAACAGAGTTAAGTAGTGCTAGGCATTATGCTGGAGTCTCTGATTTATTCCTCTGTCATCTGGAGAATTTCTACAAAGGAGACTGAGTCTCCATAAAATACAAAATGCTAACAACAACTTCTATGATACTTTTGTCATATTTGTTAATGTCTAACAGTGATTTGTATCATTAAAGTATTTTCAAACAATTTCTTAGCCATGTCATGTGCAACTAAAACAAACTTAAATTAGGAAGAACCTCTTTATTTTTTTCTCTGTGAGACGTAGACTACTACCTTAGTGGATATATGAATCCAGTAAAGAATTAATCAACCAACTAATCAACTCTTTAGAAAATAATATTGAAGTAGTATATTTGTTAATGCTTACACCTTTAGCATTATAAATACTGTTTGTAGATTTCTATTTAAATTAAAGGATGTTTTATATAAAGGCATCTGCCAATTTGCTCATTTTTTTCCTCAACTATCTCTGAGCACTGTCAGCTTGCTCAAATCATCTAAGGACTGGGCCAGAATTATTATTTTTCTTTCTCTCTATTTTTCAGTCAAGACTCTGAACTTATTCAGTACTTTTCAACTGTTATGTTAGATGAATCCCAAACAGTGTCCTGAGGGGCTACCTAGAAGGAGTGTGGTAGGAGGAGTAATAGTTACTGAAAGTTCTGCTCCTTTATGTGTCGTAAAACAAAATGGAATTGTTAAAGCTTCCAATGTATTCCTTGACCATGCTTTGTATTTTAGGGAAAGCTTTCAGAAGATGCAGACACAGTCTGAATATATTATTGTTACTGTTTCAGCTGACATAATCAAAATTATCCAAAGTGATGATATCAAAATATGAGCTAGTCTTGAGTAACTTGCATGTCTGAATGAATAAGCACAGATAGCTTTTGTATTATTCAGCTGTCTATGAGATTATGATTGATTCAGATAAATGCCAATTGATTTGAGAGTGTTTTTTTTAAATTACTTCTTAGTGTTTATTTATTTTTGAGAGAGAGAGAGAGAGAGAGAGAGAGAGAGAGAGAGAGAGAGAGAGAGAAGAGGGGCAGAGAGAGAAACGGAGACACAGAATCCTGAAGCAGGCTCCAGGCTCCGAGCTGTCAGCACAGAGTCCGATGTGGGGCTTGAACTCACAAACCGTAATATTATGACCTGAGCTGAAGTTGGATGCTTAACTGACTGAGCCACTCAGTTGCCCCCAGAGTGTTTTTTGTTGTTGTTGTTGTTAATGGGAATTGTGGATGAGGCTATTTGTTTATCTTTGCATTATTACCGTACTAATAATTTACTAGCCCTAATAATTTGTATGTATCTGCATGTTTTAAGTCATAATTCACAAAGGAATAGATATTTCATGTGAAATGTGTAGTCAAATAAGAATTTCCATCAACATTTTGGGATCCCTCTGGGACATCTTTCAACCATTCACATTTTGGGTTCTCAGGGGTTAGTCGTGCTTACAGAACTATATGCTCATTTTTGTTAAACATTAATTTGCAAAGTTGTTAAACATATCTTATCCTCCCATAATAATGCCTTAGTTATTCTCATGGTTGATGTGAAAGGCATTTCTATTACCATGTTACGGCTGGAAACAGATTCAGAAAAGTTGGCTTCATAAATATCACCAGACTGAGCACCAATGTTTATTTTTAATCTAGACCAGCTTTCTCTGGGACCACTGCTTTTTCCCTACATGGTATGATTGTGGCTTGGCTTCAAGATTTTTACCAGGTTCCTTGTATTTCATAGTTTTTATCCAAAATGTCTTATTAATATTTTATGAATCACATGTGCCTTTTTTATAGCAGCATATTTTTTCAGTTCTAAATAGCATATTTCTCTCAATTTAATGTTATTGAAATTAAGATGCCACAATAGTTAATGTCACAAGGATGTTTTCACAAAATCTGAAATTAAATTGATAAAACAAATGTAATAGAACTGAGAAGGCAGTTTTTTGTGTTCCATCCTATGTTTAGAAAAATTGTATATATATATACACATATACATATATTTGAATTACCTTATTCCTGGAAAAAAATTCTCTACTTTTATGTGAAAACTTCATATAAGATTCAAATTCAAATTCTATTTCATTATTTCTGTTCTTACAATTTCCCCAAACCACTGGCAAATCTTCCTTTATTAATTTTCATAATTTTCTAAATGTATATATTGTTTATTTATTTTGAGAGAGAGAGAGAGAGAGAGAGAGAGAGAACATGACTGGGGGAAGGGCAGAGAGAGGGAGACACAGAATCTGAAGCAGATTCCATGTTGTCAGCACAGAGCCTGACGTGGGGCTTGAGCCCACAAACTGTGACATGATAACCTGAGCTGAAACCAAGAGCTGGAAGTTCAACTGACCGAGACACTCATGGGCCCCTAAATGTACTTTTTGAAGCTAGTTTCCTCCTGAGAAGATAATTTTCATTGTATAGTTTTCTGAGAGAATTTGATTTAATATATATCAGTTTTTCAATGTTCTCACTAAATAGTTACTGAAATGTTTCAGTAACAGCCTGATTTATTAAATCTTCTTTTCTCCATGTGTTAATGTTAGTATTACTCTGTCCTCAAACTTACCTATACTTCATGACACCTCCCCACTACTTGTTCAACTTAACGAGGAAACATATATGTGAAAATTGAGCTTCATATTTTTTGCTCAACTTTTCTACCTTAAGTCGTTCAAGTTGTTACCAGGGATGTCAAGGACTTGAGCAAAGTGAAAGTTGGGGTTGAAAAAAATTAAACTGTCAAAACCACTGCCTCTAAGAGTTAAGGAAAATGTAGAGGTAGATAACATTCCAAAGGGTTATGTTCACTGTAACTTAAAAGAATGGCTCCAACTTTGCATGGCAAATTATAGAGTAGGAAACTGAGGCTGAATCCTTATTGAATGGACCTAGCCATTAGTAAAGGTTAATGAGAAACTCAAGTGAGGACTCAATCCAAGGCCTACTTTGTATTATACCTATGATATCAAAAGTGTTTTTCACAGTTAGTGAAACAGCTGCTTATTTGTTCCTTGGCTTGATATGGTTTCATTCACTCATTCAGCATCCATGTATTGAAGGCTCGCTGTATGTGAGATGCTATGTTTCACATTGGAAGGTCAGTGGTAAATCATAGACATACAGTCCTTTTTGTCTATAGAGATTGTTAGCTTGTTACAAATGCTAGGAAGGAGTTTGCAGAGGTATAGAATTTCCTCATCAGATAAGAATGAGTGAAAGCTAATTTATATGACAGTGGAAAGACTCTTGGTGGAAGAGTGATGTATTTTGAATCCTTGAGAGTTAAAGATTTATTTAAGCCAGAGCATGGGGGAATAATCAAGAGGTAGCCTCAGCTCATCTCATGTTTCTAGAATTACAAATTTGGTCTTATTTTATGAAAACGTGAATTACCTTAAGTTTATATGTGTACAAATCTGGATCAGAAATTAGCTGAGAATGTCTATAAACCTGAATCAGAAATTAGCTGGAGAAATAAGAAAATAAAAAACACGCTCATGCAAACATCTAACCATTTAAAATATGAAGATTCAAGGAGACAAAGCAAGATGAACCAAGGGAAAGCTTTCAGCTTCCATTATAATTTATGTTTCTAAATAAGAATTTATGTGCTGTGACAACATAAATTAAGGGGATTTCTAACTCAGAATTGGAGGGCCAAGGGATATTTATAAAACAATGGATATCAGAATTGAAATCTAAGTGATGTAGGAGTTAATCAGGAGAAAGGCAGATGGTGGAAGGAGGAGAAGTGGAGGGAGGGAGTGAGGATGAGTCAGAAAAAGAGAAAAACCTCAGTAAAGGCCCAGAAGCAGGAGGCTGGGAAGTATTGTAGTTCAGTTTCCATAGAATTGATGATAAAGCGCAGCCATGACAAGAGTCAATGGAAGGGTACACAAGGAAAGACAATGAGAAGATACTGCATTATATTAAGTAGAGAAGTCACTTGATTGATTTTTTGCATTTAAAGATCACTCTGTGGGGCACCTGGGTGGCTCTGCGCTGACAGTGTGGAGACTGCTTGGGATTCTCTGTCTTTCCTTCTCTCTGTCCCTCCCCCACTTGCACTGTCTCTGTCTCTCTCAAGGTTAAATAAACTTAAAAAAATAAATAAATAGGGGCACCTGGGTGGCTCAGTTGGTTAAGCATCCGACTTTGGCTCAGGTCATGATCTCCTGGCTCATGGGTTCGAGCCCTGTGTCGGGCTCTGTGCTGACAGCTTGCTCAGAGACTGGAGCCTGCTTGGGATTCTGTGTCTCCTTCTCTCTCTGCCCCTCCCCCACTTGGGCTCTATCTCTCTCTGTCTCTCAAAAATAAACAAATGTAAAAAAAAATTTTAAGATCGCTCTGACAGCATTTTTGAAGACATTTTTGAGTAGAGCATGGATGCTAGGCAAGAAAAATATTAGAAGGTATTACAGTAACCTTGGAAAGAGATGATAATGGCCTAAACTAGTGATTTTCAAACCTTTTTCCTTAAAAATCTCCAAGAGAATATATTAAAACTGTACATCCTCCCATATACTTATGAATTGACATACAGATTCATCATAATTTTAAATAGCAGCAAAAAAAGTCATTTTCAGCATATTGCAAGTTTTGACATTTTAAAATAAATCTGTTATATCACTAAAATATATCCATTAAAGTCTGAATAGTATTGAGATTCCATGTTCATTGTTATCCACTTAAAAATATTTGAAATAGCTCTTGCAGAACTTTAAAACATTTTATGTAGTTCTCATTTCTTTTGAACTCATATTTCTATTCCCATGGAAATTTATCCTGTTATTATATTATGTTTTAAAGTATTTAATTCAGTACCCTATCATATTTTTAGTTATATAATTTGATTTTTTTCAGCTTCTTATAGCTGTAAGGTTTAAAGGTTAATTTTTCTTCTAGAATTAATCATCATGGTTTTTATTAATGCATAATTGACCAAAACTATATAACTGTATTTAAAACTCTGAAAAAGTTGTTAGTGACAAAAAAATACAACTTTATTAGAAATGCAGTGCTAAAAGTGACAGATGGACTTCTTTATTTTAATTGATTCCTCTACTTTTAGAACAATGTTATTTATTGCCAAAATGAGACAGAATTTGGTATTTATTTGGACTTTTTATTTTCCTACTCTATAAAAATGAACTAAAAGATGAAGAATTGAGTTATAATGATGCAATTTAATTATCTGAACTCTTTCTGATTATATGTAAAGAACTACATGATGATCAATTACCAGAATTTATCTTTAGTAATCTATTAATTTTGTGGAAACCAAAGAGTTGGATTTACAAAATAATTTATTTACTGGTCATTCATTTTTTTCAATAGTAACATTAGTACTTCTTAACATTTATCTCAATTCTCCTTTTGTTTGGTGCCCCCATAAGATTTACTGGGTCAATGCACATAAAATTGTGGATGGGTAAGAATCAAGTTTTTAAACATAATTTATTTATTTATTTATTATTGTAAAATAGGATAATTTATTTATTTATAATTTTACTTATTTATGATTATAAAATAAGAGAAAATTTTATTTATTTACTTATTTAATTTATTTATCATTGTAACATAAGAGAAAGGTAACTAAGAGAGGAATGGTTGGAAAATAGAACCTATACCTCTGTTATAGAGGTACCTTCACTTCTTCCTTAAATTTCTTTCTGGGAACACCATGGAGAGGATTTTTGTACTCTCAAGAGCATGTATGTATACATGAGTTCAAAGACTAGTAACTTAGATTAGGGCAGTAATAGAGGTCATGGAAAAAAGTAGTAAAACAAAAGAAATAATGAAAAATATGAGGTGGAAAAAAATCAATGACTTTTGGTGCTTTATTAGATTCGATGCATGTGTAAAATTTCTAGAATTTCAGAAGTGGAGTACATTTTGAATATTCTTTTAGAGCATGGAAAAGAATTGACCAGAGAAACAGAATGATTTGTCTGATAACTGGAGATAAGGTCACTGACCTACAAACTGTGCAATTTTTTTTTTTTTTTTTTTGCAGTCATTAGTTACCAGTGTGAAGGTACAGAGAAGGCATAGGTTGAAGGCTTTTAATTTTAATTTCAGAAAGTTGGTTTTGGGAAGCCTGGGTGGCTCAGTCAGTTAAACATCAGACTCTTGATTTCAGCTCGGGTCGTGATCTCATGGTTCCTGAATTTGAACCCTGCATCAGGCTCTGCTGACAGAAGAGAGCCTGCTTAGGATTCTCCATCTCCCTTCTCTCTGCCCCTGTCCTGTTCACTCCCTATTTCTCTCTCTCTCAAAAATTAATAAATTAACCTTTAAAAAAAATAAAGTTGGTTTTGAGGGATATGGATGGATTGAATTATTAACAATGGAGTTGACAAGCTTTTTTCTCTTTGTGTTGTGGAGATTTATGCCACTGGAAACATCCCACAGAAAGGAGTCAACCAATTACAAAGAGGAAGAAATGGCTGCCTTGGGAGGGTTTTTCCATAATGGAACAGAATTGTACATAATAGTAGCAATAGTAGTTTTATTTACGGAGAAGGGTTAATCTTACCTGGAGCTCTTTTCCTCCATTAGCTTCTTCTTAATAAAGTAGGCATTTGACACTGTTAGGGATGTTTTTTACTTTCATTTACAGATTAGGTAATTGAAGCTCACAGAGCTGAAGTCTCATGTGCAAAGCTGAGAAGGGGTCAAATCTGAATTGTAAGCCAGGTTTGTGTTCCTTATACTACACCAACAATATACCAAAAGGCCTTGTAGAAGGTTTTCTCTGATCACCCTTAGACGGTTTTGCATTTATTCAGTTAATTACTTAGTGAGCACCACTGTGTGCCAGGCCTACTAGAAATTAGGGAAATAGTGATAATGGGGAACAGTACATGGCTCGTGGATCCTACATTCAGGAGAAAGAAGCAGATGATAAATGGAAAACACAGCCTAAGAGGATGCTAAGAAGACAACATGATGCTGAGTAAGAGAATAAATAGATGTGAAGAAGGTCTCTCAGGAACAGAAAGTGCAAAGATTTTCAAATGAAAGTAAGCTAAATATTTTCAGGAAGCAGTGGGAAGGTCATTGTAGCTGGAGTAGCAGTCAGTAGAAAGAGTGTAATAAAGGATGTGATTAGAGAGCTGGGCAAGAGCCGTACCATATATGGTCTTAGTGATCCTGTAAGGACTTTGGATTTTATTGATTATTTTTTCCCTAAAGCCATTGGAAGGTTTTAAACTAAATAGTGATATGTTCGTGAACGAAACATGGGCAAGCAAGAGTGAAGCATGGAGAGCTATCAGTAGGCTCTTGGAATAATCCAGATCAGAGGTTATTACAATGTTTGAACTAAGGAGCTGACAGAAAGGATGGAGACAGCTAATGATTTAAGGTGTGTTTTGGAGGTAGAGTTGACAGGACATTCCTGGAGTATTAAATATGAAAGGTGAGGATAAGAAATGAGTCAAGGATAATTTGCAGATGTCTGGTTTGAGTAACTGTATAGATGATGGTGCCATTCAGTGACTGAAAGATGTGGTGGGTGTGAGGGTGGGGAATCCAGAGTGATTTTCTGTCTAGGTTAATCTGAGGTTTTTGTGAGACACCAGAGGGTAAGTCAAATAAACAACAAATATTGTGGTGAAGACTTAGTTATCCACCAAAATAATTCTTCTCTTTGTTGGCCATACACCTACATTACACTACATCCTCAGCTTCCTTCAAGTAAGTGTGAAATGTACCTATGATTTTCCCAGTTGAAAGTGAGCAGAGTAGATGTGCACAGCTTCCAGGCCTGGCCTATTAAAAAACATCAAAAAACAAAAAAACAACAAAACAAAACAAAACAAAAAACTCCTTTATGCTCTTACTTATTCTGCCAGCTGGAAACTGATGATCACCAAATACTGGAGAAGGCAAGTTCTCAAGATAGAAGATTCCTGGGTAGAGGAGAACTCTGCTCTATTGACCTAAACATCTAACCAGGACTGTTATAAGAGGGGGAAAAAGTCTTTATTATGCTGACCTTTTTTTTTAATGTTTATTTTGAGAGACAGAGAAAACAAGCAGGGGAGGGGCAGGGAGAGCGGAAGAGAGAGAATCTTAAGCAGGATCCATGCTGTCAGTGCAGAGCCTGACACAGAGCTTGATCCCAGGAGTCATGAGATCATGACCAGAGCCGAAACCAAGAGTTGGATGCTCAACTGAGCCCTTATGTTGAGCTTTTCAAAGAAAAGAATAGAGGTGATGAAATGGGAAAGTAGTTTAGCTTCTCTGAAAAGGATAAAATAAAAGAATACACAAACAGAGGAATTTACTGTTGAACCTTGAACAATGTGGAGGTTAGGGTACTGACCCCTCTGACTATGAAAGCCATGTATCTCTCACACACACACACACACACACACACACACACACACACACACACACATATACACACATTCTATTCCTTTAATGGTAACATCGTACATAATCAGAGTGCTTTTGTTTATAACTAATATTAACACAGTATTACTGACTTTATTCAGAGGTCACCAATTTACCCACACATGTCCCTTTTCTCTTCCAGGATCCAATGCAAGATACCACACTGCATTTAGTGATCTTGTTTGCTTAGTCTCATATATTTTGGATATTAACACCTGATCAGTTATATCATTTGCAAGTATCTTCTCCCATTCAGGAGGTTGCCTTTTCATTTTGTTAATGGTTTCCAAGGTTTAAAAAATATGTTTAAAGCAACTATACAACTATACAATACAATATACACTAAATATAGTGTAAATATACACTAAAATTAGATTCTTTCAAAATATCTATACATATTTCAGTAAGAGTTTAGATACCAACTACTAATATGCAATGCACTGTATAAGTTTTTCTAAATTATTTTATGGAATTCATAGACAAAAACTTTGAAGACCACTGAAATGAAGTACTTACACCTAGGAAAAGAGGTTTAGGGAAGATGCTATTAAATCTAGATGCTGGATAACATAGGATATGATATAATTGTGGTGGTAGTTTTACAGACAAAAATTAATGACTAATCTATATAATTTTTCCAAAGAATTGAGTAACTATAAGTATTCCAAAGGTGTGACCCATTTTAAGAGACTTTTACAGCTGTGGAAAATAATGGAGGGAGTGGAGACATGCTACTTCTTTTAGCAGAAAATTTGATAAATTTGTTTTTATTACACTGTGGCTTGGAGCAGTTTCCTCATGGAGGAGATGCCATGTGAGTCCTTAAGGAAAGGTAATTAAGTCATTCACAGGTAATTAATGACCTGAAAGCAAGTGGGGTCTCAAAAGTAGGCAGAACTGTGGTCTTACTACAATGAAGATACAAAGTTGCTTACTGTAGAAAACTGAAGTCCGAACTCTTAAGCCTTAAAGCAAAATAGTATAAAATTAATGAATTAAATTATTCCAAATGGGTAAATCTCATGAATTTGTATAAAAAATAGTCCCAAGAATGTCAATCACTATTGAATTTCAGATACAAAAGTCTGAGCTCTGCAGATAAAGCTCTTTACAGTTCCTGAGATAACACATAACCATAAACCATCTAGCCAGGCTCACAGCTCCATGGATCAAACTAACAGTTCCTTTGAGGGTTTTTTTTTTTTCGTTTTGTTTTCCTGTCTTTTGTGGTGGCAGTGGATATTACTTTTTTCTGTTCTGCAAGCAAAACACTGCAATTTTGGTGTCTTAAATCTGATTATCTCAGTTTCTGTGAGTCAGGAGTATGGGCACAGCTCAGCTACGGTCTTTGGTTCAGAGTCTCATTAGGCTGCAGTCAAGTTCATCTGGCCCTGTTTCTTTCTGGAGCTGTGATTCTCTTCTGATTGTTGGCAAAACTCAGTTCCTTGCCATTATAGGAAGAAGGTCCCCATTTTCTTGCTTACTGTCAGCTCCTCGAGGCCGCTGGCCCTTTCGTAGGGCCTTTCAACCTCAAAGGCTTAACTTATTCACGTCACATCTGTGGCTTTGCTATTTGGAATGCGTAGCCTCCCAAGCCACTGTGTTAGGAAGAGATGGCTGGAGAATTTTAAGGGCCGGTCTTCTTCACCTATAAAATGGTAATACTAATGGCAACTATCTCATAGAGTTGTAAGGATTAAGATAATGGACACTAAACACTTAGCTCATTGCCTAACTTATAGTACATAAACAATAAGGGTTATTTTTATAATCTTCATCATTGAAGAATTATGCTGAATGACTAAATGAATAACTAGAATTAATCTGCTAAAAATTTTAAGGGCCATTTTTGTCCACATGCCATGGTCTAGGAGCAGTCATAAGGGTCCAACCTTATAAATGCAGAACAGAAGAATAGCACTTGCAGTCTCTGCCAATCATTAAATCATTTTATAATAATGAAATCAATATGAATCTACTATTTTTCCAAAGCCTCCTTTCATATCCTGGAACTGCCAAACAATGCTGGCTTTCTGATCTATTCGTTTCTTAATGCTTTTATTCAAATAATATTTATTCAATGCATGTGATATGCTTAGAACAGTAGAAACACTTAGAAAACAAAGACATATTGGACACAGAATTGTGGATAATGAGAAGGCAGTGTGCTCTGTATGTTATTACCAAAATGCTAGAGGGATACAAGGAGGGACAGTGTTTAACTCTGCCTTGGGCAGTCAGAGAAGTTCAGATTTTAATTTTCAGAGTCAAAGAGAATGACACATGAATCTTGTTTTGTTAGATAGAGAAGGGATAATGGCCTTCCAGACTAAAAAGAATTGGAACATAGTCAGATTTAAAAATAAAAAATCAAGTTAAATTTTAGTTATTCCTAAATGGATCAATTTTTGACTGTGCAGTATAAATTACCTATACCTAATAGCAGCCCATATGTCTAATTATAATTACCCTGTAAGCCTTAAGCGAATTTCCCTAGTCACCTTGATAAGAGCATATGGAAATATATGTTTTAAAAGGATCAGTAGTTAGTAGGATAGTATCTAAGATCCGTATGCTCAGAATTAATTTTCTTCTAATGTATGTATATGATTGCTCTTTGTTACATATTTAAAAATATAAAATGTATGAATGCTCATTCCCTTATGTAAAGGGGAGACAACTAGAGCTGGGCTTTCTGGATTCACTTACTTATTTATTATAATGTATTTTTGTGTGTGTGATATCTTTGGTGGTACTTTCGTGTTTGCTTCAGTATGGATGAAAAAACCTTTGGATTACATCTTAACTTTGGACATTACTGTGGGACTGCTTGTAATTTGTAATTTTGCCTTTATTAAAAACTACCGGAAACAGTATTTGCTTTGAGAAGTTAAAAGTTTCATTGATAAGTCACAACTTACTAAGATTTTTTAGATCCTTTTTTTTTTCTTGCATTGATGGCTCCTGTTTCTTTTGTTTTCATGTCTCATGTAATTCCTTTCTCATAGTGTATAAGATTTTTATCTCAATAAATCAAAGTAATCATCCCCATGGAAATCTCTTAGTTATTAGAACTAAGTTGCCACTTGAATGCTAAGTTTTTTTGTTTTTTTTTTTTATATAGAAGCCATTAAGATTTTAATTGGGACAGAAATTTGTCATTTGTAATTAATGTTTCAAAATGAAGCTTATGATCTAGTTTATCAAACAGGATTGAGTATCTATTTCTATTATTTTTGTCCTTTGAAAGAATATTAGAAGTTATATAGCCCAATTTCCTCTCAGAGTAATGTCTTGCCAAGAGATTCTTGATTATGCACAAGTGCTTACTGAAATAAATGTTTTTAAATCTTTATTATTGCAGGGCTACAGGCTGTAGCAACTATCACTGACATGTTGAACCATGAAAATATCAGTCAGAAAATTATATTTCTTTTGTGCAAGGTGTGTAAGTTATATATGGAAAAGTTAAGATATCTTTTTAAAATCTTTCCTTTTGCCTCGTAAGTGTGATAGTCTATCTGCTACAGACTGTTTATTTGCCTCAAAATTTATGTTAAAATCTAGTAACTAATGTGTTGGTATTTGGAGGTGGGGCTTTTGGTGAGTGATTAGGTCCTGTTGATGGAGTACTCACAAATGGGGTTAATGCCCTTATAAAAGTGTCCCCAGAAAATTACCTTCACCTTTTTCCCATGTGAGGACACATTAAAAAGACTACCATCTATGAAACAGGAGATGGTCCTTCACCAAACACCAAATCTGCCAGTGTCTTGATATAGGACTTTTGAGCCTTCAGAATGATGAGAAGTACATCTCTGTTGTTTTAAAGTTAACTAGTCTATGATATTCTTTAACAGCAGCTCAAATAGACTAAGATACCATCCGTCTCTAAGTATTTTCAAATAATTCAGCTATTCCAATATTTTCTATGCTTTGCCTCATAAATATGCCAGTATACATGGAGATATTTCCACATATCAGTCAATCAAAATAGAATATGTGCAACATTTCTAATCATCCCTAACTCAGACTAGTTTCTTAAAATTAGGAAGGACAAATCAATATTGAGAATTCTATAATTCAATTTATACAATTTGTAGGTCTGAGAGTATTCAAGTAGCCAAAAATTGACCTGCATTAAAAAAATTGGTGACTTAAATCTAATTTCTAAAATATATCAGGGCATAATTCAGAGAGAATGCAAATGTGTAAGTGAAAACCGGAAAATCTGAGGATCGTGTAACCAACTACATGGAACATGTCATTACTTTAGGTAGAAATTTTTCAATTTATTAAATTAAGAAATGTCCATGAAATTATAAGTATATTCCTATATTTTTATGGGTAAGAAGTTTAGATTTTTCTCTGATTTATATTGTTACATGCTGCTAGATTAGTTTTTTGTTTGTTTGTTTGTTACCCCTTCCATCTACGGCATTAACATCTTCTGAAGGATCCTGCCCTCTTTCTTGTTCATGCTGTAAGGCTTAAGTAAGTTAATTACGTAGAACACTTGAATCATAGTGAATGTTTATTATTATTAATAGTGTTCAAAAATATATTAAGTGAATTATAAAATAATTTATCTAAATTGGATTTTGCCATTGGCTGTTTATTAACATCCGATTTATTGGTCCTATTAACTTATTCTTCAAACACCTTTGTATAAAGCACTATGCTAGGTAGTAGGGCTCTACCCATATGAATATAGCCATATCTGACCTAAAAAAGTTTATAAGCCATGGCAAAACAAAAAGATAGTTATTTATTTAACAGAGTTTTTGTTTTAGGTTACTGTGTCTCCCGTATGTCTTCAGCTATGTTCCAGTTTCACATTTACTGGGCCATTTTAGTTAAGTAATTTTCTCCTGAAAACCTCTGTTCAAATGTTAAGATGCCAAATGTAAATAACAATTATTGAAGCCATCATGATCTCTTATCACAAGAGCACAGATGAGTTCATTATACTAGCCAGCATCCCCACAGAGTTCTGAAGAATGGAACATAAATCATTATACTTTCATTAGAAATGAGTATAGAGGGAAGAGAAAAGCAGTGACATAAAATCTTTACCAATATGAAGAAAAGTTTAAGCCCCCCTTGTATGATAAAATTTTTACTTTCATTTAATTTACAGTAAAGCTTGGTACTCCTGTTGACTCTTGGATCTATTGCAGTTATCTCTCGTACTCTCACGGTCCACATTCTATAGGTTGGGACTCACTGTGCAGTTGGACAGTACTGAGAGATGGGAGCAGATATTCAGGTTGAGTGGGCATCTACCTATAAGACTATGAATCAAAAACCCAGAATGCCTGAAGTACATTAGCCATAACAATTTCTATAAAAGCCACAAAAGGGTAGTATAAAGATGCCCAAAACAAACACTGACCTCTGCAGTAGCATCTCTCTATTCCTTATTTCCCATCCCTACCAGCCCTGCACTTCTGCTCCAACCTGTTGGAAATACTTTCACTTCCTTAAAAACTGTGCACTTTGCTTGTCTTGATGCTTTTGCAAATGCTCCTGTTTAATTTTTATGTGGCCACTGATCCTGCTGCTGCATTTCACTCCTCGTAGTGGACACGTGTTGCTGATTGTTGCCACTTACTTGCTGATTGTTGCCACTTACTTGGCCGTACGACTTGTCTATACAACTTGTCCATAGTGGATTATAGATCCCATGTGGATTGAGATCAACTGTGTTATATTTTGTCAGCAGCTGGAATCTCATGAGTCCCCATTATAAGTTTTATTTTGGAATGCTTAAGAAAAAGTTGTCAAATGAATAAAACTCAAACCAATTCACAGCTTTGTTTGAGTTGTGGATCTTGAGGCTACTTGTTATTTAAAGATTTTTAACACTACCATATCATAATTCACTTTAGATTCGTCCTAAAAATATTAAGGTCCATATTTACATAAAAATTGGAAAACCTTTCAGATTAAATTTATGATTCTGGATAATTTTGAATAAGATGTCACATTTTATGGGTATTCATATAATTATAATCTAAGTGATATTCTATGAGATCTGATCCTGGGACATTTAAATACATATTTAAATATTTAAAAAATCTAAATAACAGGATACTAAAATTTATCACTTCATTCCTTCTGCATATACAACATTATTATAATCAATCAGAATGAACTATAGAAATATATTTCTAGAAAATATTTTACATATAGTTTCTCAATTAACGATGTTTACTATTATGCTAAAACTATTGAAAAATCTATATACTGGCTTTTCATTTCATATTGCTATCATAGTTTTCAAACTAAATACAGATGAACTACCACTGATTATTTTGTTCCTTAGGGAAGATACTGGAATGGAAAGGACATTATTTTGAACTGCAAATACAAATATATACTTTGAAGACAATGGTTATTTTTTCTCATATAAAATTCTCATATTCCACTGTAATTATTCAAGGAATGAAGCAAAAAGAAATTAACAAAAAATGACAAAATTATGGAAAGAAGGAAGTACACAAGGAAGAATCCATTAATTATAGCAAAAATGTTTACACTTTGTCTAAAATGCTACTTTACTGAAGATTTTTTAATTCTTGGAGCAAAATATAGTGTGATATGTACATTAACTTGTTTTCAGCCTAAGGGAATTTGGAATTACTTTAAGTTCTTAAGGTTGACACTCCAGTCATCAAATTTCTTTCTACTTGCATTTCTGATGTAAGGTACTTATGAATTCACAATCGGACAGATCATAGATGGTAATTCTCAAGCTAATATTTCTAAGTTCTGAGCATCATTTTTGAAGGGAACTAATAAATCAATTTTTATTCAGTATGTATTGAGTACATACTATGATGGATGCTATAGTAGGGATACATATGAGTAAAGGGATGCCAGAAATTTGTGAAACAATTCCTGATCCAAGGAAGCTTGTTATCTGGTTATATAGATTACACACACACACACACACACACACACACACACACACACACACACGTATAAAGCTTAAAATATCATTGAGTTTGGTCAGATCATAAAGGGTTGGTCTGAGTAGAAAGACTAATGAGAGAGGTGCCTGGGTGCCTCAGCTGGTTAAGACTTCAGCTCAGGTCATAATCTCATGGTTTGTGGGTTTGAGCTCCCTTCATCAGACTCTCTGCTGTCAGCACAGAGCCCAGCTGGGATCCTCTGCCTGCCCCCTCCCGCCCCCTTCTCCTCCCTTACTTGCACATGTGCACGCACTTTCTCTACATCAAAAATAATTAAACATTAAAAAAACAAAAGACTAACGAGAACTATAATGTTCTGGGTTTAAGGATATTTTCATGTTAGGTTGCACAGAACTAGCAAACAAGAAGCTAAGTGTACAAGTGAGTAAGTAGATGCACAACCACTTGCTGAGGCACACCTAAATTTGTGGTTCATCTCTCAGGAGGAGAGAGTCAAAGGAGGATCCTGCTAGGCCACAAAGCAAAAAGCAAGGTCTCAGAATCACTTGTACTCTTGACTGACTAATCACCATTCATATTTCTACCTGCTACCATAAAAGACAATTCCTTGCTAGGAGTAGGTGACATACTAGTGCAAAGACACTAAGGAAGCACTTGGATATGTTAGAGGAAGTAAAAGAAGCTGGAGGATAATGACCCAGGAGAAAGTGTTATGGGATATGCTCTGGGAGTAGATTAGAGCTGAGATAGGTTGAGTCCTACGGGCCTTATAAGATGCCTAATTGAGATGAACCCTCATTGTCTGACTCAAGGGAGGAGAGGAACATGGTTGACCTTTTTTTTTTTTTTTTTTTTTTTTTTTTTTTTTTTTTTTTAAAGATCCCTCTAGCAATGCTGTGGAGAGTAGACCCTAGGGAAGCCAGTTAAGGGGGGATGAGTGGATGAGGATCCTAACAGAGGAAATAGGGCAAAGTATTTAGATTCAGGATATTCTGAAGCTAGATTCTAGAGGACTTGCTAACAGATTGGATATCAAAGGAGAGAAAGAAGTTATCAGTATTTATTTCAATATATTGAAATTTATTTCAGTGTATCAAAATTGAATATGTTATCAATATATTGAAACATTTTATGTAAAGCTTTAAGGTGATGTTTTGCTTTTGACATCACCAAAACAGAATAGAACCAGTTTGGCGAAAATTATTGAGTTTAATGGAGTGAGTCAGACCGACTTGCATCATTCTAAAATAATTGGAATGTTCATCCATTATTTTTATTTGCCTCAAGGTTGTTGTTGGTGGTGATGATTTCAGAGACATTTCAGACATTTTTTTGCCATCCAGGAGGAGTAGAAATTCAGACATACAAAAAGTATGGTTTAGTGACTGATTTCCTGTGTGAAAGGTATTTCTATATTTTACAACATGCATTTATATTTGTTCTTTGTCCATCGCTGATTGCGGTTGGATACTTTTTGAGATGGAATGATGAAAAAATATTTTCAATTTGCTTGGATCCATTTCTTGAAGTTACCTCAGAAATCATCCAGTGAGACTCTTAATTTTACAGATAGGAAAAAATTGAACTAAAAAATGAATTGACAAAAGTCTCACAGGTATTTAATCAGTCAGAATTGGATCACAATCTTGAAATTCCGGTAGTGTCTTGCTGTTGTTATCTTTTGTTTCTTTGTGTTGTCATAATATAGAAAAAATACAATATTTGTTAGTTGCAAATATATTGTAGGTTATGGCTATATCAAGTGTAACAAATCAGTATCAAATAGAAGAACCATTAAATGAATTGGTGTGGATTTCAATAAAGGCTTCCACAATATAATTGGAATGCTGTTTTTATTCTACCTTGAGTATTTTTTATTATGCAGACATTTTGAGAGGTATTAGTAAAATTTATCTGCTATTCATTTGACCTTTAGAAAATAATAATGGTAATTAATAATAATAGTAATAGTTAACGTAGGCACTAGGCATTTTATATGCAGTGTCTTAATGTGTCCTCATAATAGTCTTACGGATGTGGTTCTATTGTCACTTTTTATTTAAAACATTTTTTTTAATGTTTGTTTATTTTTGAAAGAGAGAGAGACAGAGTGTGAGTGGGGGGTGGGTGGGGCAGAGAGAGAGGGAGACACAGAATCTGTAGCAGACTCCAGGCTCTGAGCTGTCAGCACAGAGCCCGACATGGGGCTCGAACCCACAAACTGTGAGATCATGACCTGAGCCGAAGTTGGACGCTCAACCGACTGAACCACCCAGGCGCCCCTCTATTGTCACTTTTTAACAGAGGCATAAACTTCCTCTGAGGGAAGATAAATTACCAAGTGTTACTTAACACCTCCATTAGTGTATCCTCTTTATTAAATGCAATTTTGATAGAGCTTTCCTTGGTTAAACTTCTCATTATAAGACAAGTATGTTTCTCTACTTTGGTTTGATTCTAAGAACATTTTTCAGATGAAAGCATATAAAACTTAGCAATTTGCCTTTGCTGCTTCCAACTATTCATACTAAATTTTAGTATTTTAGGTCAAAGGGCATTTATTATTGTATGAATTATGTTAACTATCTTTGTGGATTCTAGGATATTTGGCCAAGAATCTTGCTTTAAAAACACAATACAATTTTAAAATATGCCAATGTGTTTTAAAGGCTATGTCTGTACAAAACTAAAACATAAATTTAATCCTTCCAGTTTCTTCAACTCTTTTCAATCCTCTACAAATTGTATCCCAGCTTGACACAGTTGGGCTAAAAACCTGCAATGGTGCCTCATTTGCCCCAAACTAAACACCAACCAATAACTGTCAACCATTGGATATTCACTATGTTCTGGACCTTTGTGTATGTTGCTTCTATTCTTGCTAACCACTCTACTATAGATACAGGAAAATTAGGGTTCAGAGAGATAAACCTGAAACTCAGGTCTGATTTCACTTTCAATTCTTTCTACTAGGAAATGATGATTGCCAGAAATTTCATCTTCCATTTAGTAAATGTCTGCCATGTTCCAGGCACTATATTTGGTCTGTCTAGATTCAAATCCCAGTTCTGCCCCTTTCTAACCATGCTCTTGGGTGCATCACCTAAACTCTCTTAGCCTCAGTTTCTTCTTTTATAAATTAGGGCAAATAAGATTACTTTATCAGGTTATAAGAAGAAAAAAGTGACTAGGCCATTTAAAGAGTTTAGTACAGAACACAATATATATAGAAAAATAAATTTAGGTTATTATTGTTATTATAAAACACTTCAGATATATATACAAAAGTTAGAAAGATAATAAAAAATCAAAGTACTCACAGTGAAACTGAAAAGATATATAAACACAGTTGGAACACAGATATACCTATCCCTGATTATGTTCACTCCTATCTTCCACAGATGGAGCTATTTTTTAATTTAAATATCCTTCTCATGCCTACTTTCATACATTTACTACATTTACATTTTCTATATATTGCTAAACAATATCTAGAGAAATTTTCAGATTTTAAAATGATGAGGCCAAGTATATATTTTTTGTAACCTGCATTTTATGATAATTTATGTTTGCAAAAGTCATTATAATTGATACATAAACTTCTGGCTTTTTAAATTTCACTAAATTTCACGAGTATACAGTATTGTATTTTATGAGTGAAACTGGTTTCTTTCATCCATTCTTTTACTGATGTATATTTAGATGTCTTTACAAATTTTTACAAATTTATATTTATAAATTTTATAAATCATAAACTATTATTTTATGAATTATAAAATTTTATAAATGTTTAAAAATTTCCATTCTATTTTTATTTTTTATTTATTTATTTATTTTTTTTTTTTAATTTTTTTTTTTTTCAACGTTTATTTTATTTTTTGGGACAGAGAGAGACAGAGCATGAACGGGGGAGGGACAGAGAGAGAGGGAGACACAGAATCGGAAACAGGCTCCAGGCTCTGAGCCATCAGCCCAGAGCCTGACGCGGGGCTCGAACTCACGGAGCGTGAGATCGTGACCTGGCTGAAGTCGGACGCTTAACCGACTGCGCCACCCAGGCGCCCCCCATTCTATTTTTATAAATTTCTATAGCAATAATATAATGATGAAATTAGTATAAAATACTTTTTTAGTGTTTATTATGTTTCAGACACTGTTCTAAGTGACTTATGTAAGTGACTGAATCATTTAGTCCCACAATAATTTATAATAAATACTATTATTGTATATAATGTACAGACAAGGAAACTCAGTCAACTTTGCACAGCTAGTACATGGTGTTGCTAGAAATCAATTTGACAATAAGGCTTAAGAATCAGTTTTCTTAACCACATGTCTCTTGGGGCATACACATGAGAGTAGCTCTAAGACAGGAGTCAATCCTGTCTGACCATCTGAATTATCTAGGCACTTAAAAATGATATATGCTGGGGAACCTGGATGGCTCATTTTGTTGAGCGTGTGACTCTTGGTTTCAGCTCAGATTGTGAACTCATGGTTTGTGAGTTCAGGCTCCACATTGGGCTCCACACTGACAACACAGAGCCCGCTTGGGATTCTCTCTTTCTCTTTCTCTTTCTCTCTCTCTCTCTCAAAATAAAATAAACTTTAAAAGTATTTAAAAAAATGATGTATGTCAAATTTTCCCTCCAGATCGGTTGACTCAAAGTCTCTGTAGATAGGGTCTATACGTAAATGTCTTTGAATCTTATTATTTTATTTTATTTTATTTATTTATTTATTTATTTATTTATTTTTTAATATTAAATTTATTGTCAATTGGTTTCCATACAACACCCAGTGCTCAATCCAACAGGTGCCCTCCTCAATACCCATCACCCACCCTCAATTCCCTCCCACCCCCCATCAGCCCTCAGTTTGTTCTCAGTTTATAAGAGTCTGTTATATTTTGGCTCCCTCCCTCTCTAACCTTTTTTTTCCTTCCCCTCCCCCATGATCTTCTGTTAGATTTAGCAGGATCCACATAAGAGTGAAAACATATGGTATCTGTCTTTCTCTGTATGACTTATTTCACTTAGCATAACACTCTCCACTTCCATCCACGTTGCTACAAAAGGCCATATTTCATTCTTTCTCATTGCCACGTAGTATTCTGTTGTGTATATAAAGCTACAATTTCTTTATCCATTCGTCAGTTGATGGACATTTAGGCTCTTATTTTAAATTTAACTTTTATTTTGAAGTAATTGCAAATTGACATGCAGTTGTAGAAAACAATATAGAACGATCTCATTTACCCAATTTCCCCAGTGATAATATCTTGTAAAACCATAGTACAATATCACAACCAGGATTGACATTAATAGAGTCAAGACATTTCCATCGCCACAAGGATCCCTCCTATTGTCCCTTTATAGCCACATCCATTTCTCTCCCACCAACTCCCTTCTTAAACCCTGGCAACCATTAATTTATTCTCCATTTCTATAATTTGTCATTTCAAGAATATTATGTAAATAGATTTATAGTATATGTGAATTTTGGTGATTGACTTTTTTCATTTAACATAATTCTGTGAAGATTCATCTAATGTGTTGCATGTGTAAATAGTTTCTTCCTTTTTTTTTTAATTTTTTTTTTATTAACGTTTATTTATCTTTGAGACAGAGAGAGACAGAGCATGAACAGGGGAGGGGCAGAGAGAGAGGGAGACACAGAATCTGAAACGGGCTCCAGGCTCTGAGCTGTCAGCACAGAGCCCGACGCGGGGCTCGAACTCACGGACTATGAGATCATGACCTGAGCCGAAGTCGGACGCTTAACCGACTGAGCCACCCAGGCGCCCCATCTTCCTTTTTATTACTAGTGGTATTTTATGGTATGAATGTACCAGAGTTTGCTTAACAATTCACCTGTAGAAGGACATCTTGAGTGTTTCCAGGTTTTCTGGTTATTATATATAAAACTGCTATAAATATTCATTTTTAAGTTTTCGTTTGAACGTGTGTTTGTATTTCTCTAGGACACATGTCCGGGAATGCAATTGCCGGGTCATCTGGTAGTTGCATGTTTAGTTTTTTAACTTCCAAATGGCCCTGATGTATTTTCAGAGCTCCTCATAATTTGAGCACCATGGTGGTAGGGGTTCTACTTAGGAGGACATAGGGTATATATATTTTCAACATTACTAGATTTTGGCAAACTGGCTTACAAAATCAGGTGATCATTTGTATTCCTATAAGTGAGTGTGTTGTTCTTTCCTCCCCATCACTTAATACTTTAAATATCTTTAAATGTTTGCAAACTGATGAATGTTTAATGACATTTTATTATGGTTTTATTTTACTTGTCTCTACTTACTAATGAGATTAAGTGTCTTTCTATACATTCATTGACTTTGCAGCTTTCATCTTCTTTAAGTTGCCTGGTCAAAGTCTCTGATCACTTTTCTAAGTATCTTTCTCTTTTGACTTTTTCTTTATTGATTACTATGGCTTCTTTTTCAACATATTCTGGATATGAAAATTTTGGTAGTTATGAGAATTGCAAATCAGTTCCCTTGAGCTCTGGCTTGTTGTTTTACTCTGTTTATGGTAAATTTTGATGAATAGAAGTTTTGTTTTGTTTTAAATATAGCCAAATTTATAAACCATTTCCATTTTAATTTGTGCTTTCATTTTTAAAAGAAATTCTTTCCCATTATGAGGTAATAAATATATTTCTATTATATTCTGGAAGTTTTGAAGTTTGTGTTACAAATTATTATTTTTAAAATTTTTTAAAAAACATTTTATTTATTTTTGAGAGACAGCATGAATGGGGGAGGGGCAGAGAGAAAGGGAGACACAGAATCTGAAGCAGGCTCCAGGCTCTGAGCTGTCAGCACAGAGCCCATGCGGGGCCTGAACCCATGAACTGTGAGATCATGACCTGAGTTAAGTCAGCCGCTTAACTGACTGAGCCATTCAAGATGCCCTACAAACTATTTTCTTTATTAAACTTAGAATTAATGTGAGGGTAGGGTCATCATTGGTTGGATCATCAGGTGTCACAGCCTCCAATTATTAAATAATTGATCCTTCCCTTACTAGTTTCAGAGATATTTCTATCATTTATCTGATCTCCATGTATGGTGGATCTGTTTCTGGACTCTCTTGATCTACTGACTTATTGTTCCACCCCTCATTGTTGATCCACCCCGCCTTGTTACTATACTTCCTTATTTATTATAACAGAATAAATCATGGATCTGCTGAAGTAAGGACCCCACCTACTTCTTTTATTGTATTGTCTTGACTCCTCCTCTTCTTCTTCTTCTTCTTCTTTTTTCTTCTACTTCTTTTAATTTACATCCAAGTTAATTAGCCTATAGTGCAACAGTGATTTCAGGAGTAGATTATTTAATGCCCCTTACCCATTTAGCCCATCCCCCCTCCCACAATCCCTCTAGTAACCCTCTGTTTGCTCTCCATATTTGAGAGTCTCTTATGTTTTTTCCCCCTCCCTGTTTTTATGTTGTTTTTTCTTCCCTTCCTTTGCGTTCATCTGTTTTGTATCTTAATGTCCTCATGTGGGTGAAGTCATATGATATTTGTCTTTCTCTGACTAATTTCTCTTAGCATAATACCCTCTAGTTCTGTCCACGTAGTTGCAAATGGCAAAATTTCATTCTTTTTGATTGCCAAGTAATACTCCATTGTATGTACATACCACACCTTCTTTATCCATTCATCCATCAATGGACATTTGAGCTCTTTCCATATTTTGGCTGTTGCTGATAGTGCTGCTATAAACATTGGGGTGTATGTGCCCCTTCGAAACAGCATACCTGTAACCCTTGGATGAATACCTAGTAGTGCAATTTCTGGGTCGTAGGATAGTTCTATTTTTAATTTTTTGAAGAACCTCCATACTGTTTTGCAGAGTGGCTGCACCAGTTTGCATTCCCACTAGCAGTGCAAAAGAGATCCTCTTTCTCCGCCTCGCCAACACCTGTTGTTGCCTGAGTTGTTAATGTTAGCCATTCTGACAGGTATGAGGTGGTATCTCATTATGGTTTTGATTTGTATTTCCCTGATGATGAGTGATGTTGAGAGTTTTTTCATGTGTCATTTGGCCATCTGGATGTCTTCTTTGGAGAAGTGTCTATTCATGTCTTCTGCCCATTTCTTCACTGGATTATTTGTTTGGGGTGTTGAGTTTGATATGTTTTTTTATAGATTTTGATACTAACTCTTATCTGATACATCATTTGCAAATATATTCTCTCATTCCGTTGGTTGCCTTTTAGTTTTGCTGATTGTTTCCTTCGCTGTGCAGAAGCTTTTTATTTTGATGAGGTCCCAATAGTTCATTTTTGCTTTTGTTTCCCTTGCCTCCGGAGGCACGTTGAGTAAGAAGTTGCTGTGGCCAAGATCAAGGAGGTTTTTGCCTGCTTTCTCCTTGAGGATTTTGATGGCTTCCTGTCTTACATTTAGGTCTTTCATCCACTTTGAGTTTATTTTTGTGTATGGTGTAAGAAAATGGTCCAGGTTCATTCTTCTGCATGTCTCTGTCCAGTTTGCCAGCACCACTTGCTGAAGAGACTGTCTTTATTCCATTGGATATTCTTTCCTGCTTTCACTCTTTGCAGATGACATGATACTCTGTATGGAAAATCCAAAAGATTCCATTAGGAAACGGGTAGGACTGATTCATGAATTCGATAAAGTTGCAGGATATAAAGTCATTGCACAGAAATCAGTTGTATTCCTACACACCAATAATGAAGCAACAGAAAGAGAAATCAAGGAATCAATCCCATTTGCAGTTGCACCAAAAACCATAAAATACCTAGGAATAAATCTAACCAAAGAGGTGAAAAATCTATACACTGAAAACTATAGAAAGCTTGTGAAAGAAACTGAAGAAGACACACACAAAAAAAGGAAAAATATTCCGTGTTACTGGATAGGAAGAACAAATATTGTTAAAATGTCGATACTACCTAAAGGAATCTACATATTCAGTGCAATCCCTATCAAAATAACACCAGCATTCCTCACAGAGCTAGAACAAATAATCCTAAAATTTGTATGGAACCAGGAAAGACCCCAAATAGCCAAAGCAATCTTGAAAAAGAAAACCAAAGCAGGAAGCATCACAATTCCGGACTTCAAGCTATACTACAAAGCTGTAATCATCAACACAGTATGGTACTGGCACAGAAACAGACACTCAGATCAATGGAACATAATAGAGAACCCAGAAATGGACCCACACATATATGGTCAACTAATCTTTGACAAAGCAGGAAAGAATATCCAATTGAATATTCTTGACTATCTGCTCTTTAACATAAGTTTTAAAATCATCTCACTAAATTCCTTACCAAAAACTTTGGGGATTTTGACTAGAATTGAATTGAATTTATAGATTAATTTGGGAGCAAATTGAAATCTTTAATATATTGAGTTTCCTTATTCTTGGACATTTAATAATAGTTCTTCATTTAATTAGCAATTCTTCAAAGTCTTTTAATAAAGTTACCAATTTTTCTTCAGAAAGGTCTTATACCACTTTTGTGAAACTTTTCCTAAATGTCTAATAGTTTATTGCTAATGTAGATGTTTTAAAAATCACATTTTAATTGTTTTCTGCTTGTTTATAGGACTACAACTGATTTTCAGAATTGATTTTATATGAAGAACATTGCTGTGCTATTTGTTTTAATTTGTAATTTGTGTTTTATATTTTCTGTTTAGACAATCATATTGTCTGTGCATAATGACATTTCTCTTTCCTCCTTCCTAGTCCTTTTATTGTTTTTTTTTTTTTGACCTTGTGGTACACAGCTCAAGTGTAATGTTGAATAGAAGGAGTAGAGGCAGACATCCTGACTTAGTCTTGACTTGTAAGGAAATTATGTTGATTTACCAATACCTCTCCCTTTAATCACACTTGGAGGTAAAAACGTCTCTCTTAGGGTAAAAATACATATTTTTTTTTATTCTAATGATGACTTTTATCACCAAACTTTTTTTTTTTTTTAATTTTGGGTATGAATGTTATTTCTAAGACCTTGGCAAACATGAAATAGCCACAGGTTAAATACTACTAACATGATTTAGTAAAAAGAGAACTTAATGTTTTAAGGTTTTCCAGTTTGTAATGCATACTACAAGTTTAGTAGGATTGATGGCACTATGCATCCATTTTACTGGCTTTGTTTTTTGGATATAACATGTGAGAGAGAAAAAAAATCAAATGCTTAAACACTTTTGTAGTCTTTTAGAACCAAATTTAAAAAAGCATATATTTGTAATGATGTGTTCATTGACTTAAAATCAAAGTAATAGGAATTTGAAGAAAAATGGAAGAAAAAAATACCCAACAATTTTTAGAGTAACCTGGATATAAAGTTAAGTTTAAACTGTATAGAATGTCATGGAGAAGTTAATTGACTAGCATTGAGTGATGTCAATCCGAGAACAATTTGTCTTCCTTAATAGAAATAGGACTAAACCATCACTGTGGCCGCGTTTATTTTTGAAAGTTGTCAGGATATCAGAGCCAACAAAAATATAGCATAGTATTTTAGTAAGGGAAATATAATTAAATCATCCCAGAAGTAAAAAAAATAATCGATTATACTTATTCAAATATTTTAATATGTTTATTTGTATACAAAAGCATTTCCTATTATATCTATGTAATGAACATATTGTAGTTATCAGCTTTTCTTTCTCCCACATGCTGCAAAAAGAGATTTCTCTGCTTCCTTAAGACAGAAATATAATTGTATTTGTGTAGGACACATTATCATTTTCTAAAAACTTTGATAGGTGACTTTTGTGATGATATCATTTTCATGAGTTCGGTACATTTATAAAGGAACTGAAAAGTCCAATATGTTTGCCTCTATGCATTGTTTTCTCTAAAATGTAGCCTAGATAAATTTGAACTATTTGTGTGTAATGTTTCAAAACCTAAAACTCAAGGGTGTTTTCATTTTCTATTGCGATGAATCACTTGGTTTTGAGATGCTCTGAAAAGTGAATTTCACCAAAATAATTGTGGATGTGAACTTTCTTGTTTTGTGACATTCTTATCTGAACAACTTGCCATATTTTCCCTTCAACAGTTCTCACTGTTGCCAATGTACCATTATATACCTAGCTTAACACTTATATTTAATTATCCCAATGTGGACTCAGTGAAGGTCAGGGATATTTAGTTGAGGTTTTCTACATCAACGTTTCAAGTTTATACCTTGAGGGTATTTTTTTTGTTTTGTTTTGTTTTTTTTTGTTTTTGTTTTTTTGCAATTGCTATTGTGCATTTAGTCACTGTTCTAGGTTAATACCCAAAATGGTATGTTCAATTAAATAGACTCATGATTGATTAATAAATGCACCCACAACATCTTGCAGTGATTTTTAAAAAAATTTTTTTTAATGTTTATTTTATTTTTGAGACAGAGAGAGACACAGCATGAGTGGGGGAGGGCAGAGAGAGGGAAACACAGAGTCTGAAGCAGGCTCCAGGCTCTGAGCTGTCAGCACAGAGCCCGACGCGGGGCTCGAACTCGTCAACTGCGAGATCGTGACCTGAGCCGAAGTCGGACACTCAACCGACTGAGCCACCCAGGTGCCCCCTTGCAGTGATTTTTAAGTCACCTTTAATAGAACATTGGTTTTTACTCTAGAAGTTTTTTTGTGAAAGAATCAAAGTAAGAAACCTAAACATATTAAAAAATGTTTCTGCTCAAAAGAACAGATCATCTTAATCTTCAGGAGCTAGACATGCTTAATGCATTTTCTATGTGTTAATTAGATTTGTCTACACTATTTATCTTCCTATGAGATGTTTTGGATTAATTTTTGAACTCTATGCAGAATTAATACTATTATGGAAATAAAATCAACATAACTGGGGAGTCTGAAGGGCAATGAGGTCAGATCTCCCTTCCTTGGTTTAAGAGATTGATTAGTAAGTAAGCTGTGCCTTGGAGGTGGCTCATTTGCAGGAGCTAAATCAACGTCATGGTTTTCCAAGTTGAGATTTTGAAGCACTATGATGACCTTAATTACATATATAAAATCATTTATGCACAGCATGGTTTGCTCTTTCCGTATAGAATATTCATCAGTATCTCTTTTGGAAGAGTACTCATCTAATCAGTGTTTTATTTACTACCTCTCTAGACGATTTCCCTGTATCCCTTCTACAATGAGGAAAATCCATTTCTTTGGTATATTTTCTCTAGAATCCCTCAGCTTAGTGAGAAAATTCTGAGAAAACAACAAAAATTTGGCTGCTTGAAGAAATACCCAGACACAGGATTCCCAAGAAGAAGAAATAAATCAAAACATTATAAACTGCACTCAGAGTTGTCCTCTTTTTCTCTCTCTTTTCTCTGCATGTTATGCAAAATGAGTCAAGTGACAGAGATTAGAAACAAGAGAAGGAAAATCAGAAAAGAAGTGAGAAGATTAGAATTGAAGAAGGGACTGGTATTATCACCACAGAAAAGCAAGACATTTGTGCCGGGAAACAGGGAAGGAAATTGAAAAACTAACTAGAGGCTGGAAAAAGAAAATCCTCTTAGTCTTGTTCTTGATTTCCTATGCATACAAGTAAAATGCAGTCTGCTATAATAATAGAGGAGCAGAGAATCATAGAGATACAGAAGTTTTTCATCATAATCAATCCTATGTATATTGTGACTTGAGTGCAACTGTATTTCATAGTTTGTTGGTGGTTTCTTGTACATTTTAAAGGTTTGTAACAAGAAAAAAAATAGTTAACTCTTTAGAAGCAAGAAATTATTAGTGATAATTGTACACTATTCGCAAATAAATAACATTATTGAGTAAGCTGAATACAAATTGTAAAAATATCTGCAATAATACTTGTGCTTCAGGGAGTTTGGTGCTGATTGCTGTAAGGAATACAAAGTATTGTAATACAAAGTGTTCTTTTTAGGAGCAGTTTACTTGGTATGATAAATATTCATAAACAACATATTATACAATAGAGAAATTAGAATAGCAGTAAAGGAAAGGCTAATTAGGTGATACATATTAAGATTTTGTATTCATTCATTTAGCAACTATTTGTTGAGTATTACGAAATCTAGAATGAAGTAGATATTAGAGGTTGAAAGATCATTGTCAATTTTGATTTAGGAAGTTTTTTTAGGAAGAGGCTTCTTTTTTGCTGAGTTTCTATGGATAGGTAGATTTGAATAGGTAGTAGGAGAGCATTCTTTCCTAAGTAGAATCAAATACATTTACTAAGTAAAGCAAAGCCATTAAGTTTCAGGGTATAGTACTGGTAAATCACTTGGCTGGACTGTAGGGTACAAACAGATTTTTGTTTAAATGAGATAGAAGTAGGGGTGCCTGGGTGGCTCAGTCAGTTAAGCGTCTGACTTCAGCTCAGGTCATGATCTCCCAGTTTGTGGGGTCAAGCCCTGCATGGGGCTCTGTTCTGACAGCTTAGAGCCTGGAGCCTGCTTTGGATTTCTTGTCTCCCTCTCTCTCTCTTCCCCTTCCCTCTTTGTGCTCTGTCTCTCTCTCTCTCTCTCTCTCTCTCTCAAAAATAAATAAATAATTTAAAAAAACATTTTTTAAATGGGATACAAGTGAAAGTTTTGGAAAAGACACATTTTAGTCACTAGCCAGAATATTTGTATTGGTGTTCTGGGCAAAAAAGAATTTACTTTTAAGCAAATAAATGACATAATGAAAGACTGTGCATTGTGTAATACTCCTTTGCTGATAATTGTCAGGTAACCAAACTATAGCTGACTGAAGAAAGAAAGGATTTGTACATATCACGGAAAAGTTTAGAGGTAAATTGGGTTTCAGAAACATGCTGGGGATGCAGATGATATAATAAGGAATTGGTTTTTATCTTTCTCTTAACTCTGTTTTAAATCTCAAGCTCCATATGGTACTTTCCTTCAGTTTTAGGCTTACATCCTCCTAGGATTAAGTCCAGAATAAAAGAGACAGAAACTTCTGTTGACTCCTGAATAAAGTTACTATATTTTATGCTTGAAATTTCTAGAGTCACAAACTCATCTCTGAGCCAATTACTGTGGCTAAACGAATGGAATTATACAGATTTACCAGGTGTGGATCATAAGCCTATCCCTGAACCATAACTCGTATGGATAAAATAATTCAATAATTTAATATTATGACTGGCTGGGCATTGAACACTCATATCATTCCCTACAACCACATAAATAAGAATTGAGGATGGGTTGTTTCCCAGAGGAATTTTTTTTATATTATGGAGAGAGAGACAGAGACAGGGAGACAAAGCCAGAGAGAGAGGGAGAGGGAGAGAGAGGGATGGAGAGAACCAAGTGTGATTTGGATTTTAGAGGCTGAAATCAACCCAAGTGTATACTTCAGGTTGCTGTATGATAGCAGTATGTAAAATGGTTTGGAAGAAAGAAAGCCTGGAGATAGGAACACGAAATACTATTGCTTTAAATTATATGAATATGATCTATATATGTTGAAATGGAAACAGTGACCTTAAAGTGCAAAATTTTTCAAGGTTGACTTAGTAGAACTTGATGATTAATTAGCTATTGTTGTTGGTGATGATGATGAGGAGGAGGAGGAGGAGGAGGAGCTTGGTGATCCATTAATATTCCAATTTAGGTATTTTCATAGTTATACATGATGTAGAGTTACAATATGGCCCAGAGGTTCCCAAACTTTTCCAAATTACATCACAATTAATATCTCAGTTATTTTTATTCATGGCACCCCTACACCAAAATAAATACCTAAGAGATCTGTTTAATAAATACTTAAATCTATGAAATAATGTGGATGGGTTTCATTTAAAAATTTTTAAACACCCTATGGGACCCCTATTTTGTAAACTGTGGCTATAGCCATTTTCTTAGAAAAATGGGCCATTACTTTTTGAGAGTAATCAGGAAATCAGAAACAGATAACATGAGTTTCACAGACATTTGTTTGGTAGCCTTGCGTATAAAATATTACTATACTCATACAGATCTTGACTAGATGATTACTGTATACAATTTTGTCCAAATTTTGCCCAATTTGAGTTCTGATTAATGGAATCTGATTAGAAAGTAAAATTTGAGAAAACTGATTTCACGTATCAGGCATTTATAGTTGGGGAAAATTTGACTTGTTTTCTGTATATTCAGGTTAGACAATTTGCCCCCTTTGCACAACGTGATTTGGTTTTGGATATATGAAATGATTTTATGTCATTTATAACTTACTGTGAATGATCAGAAAATCATTTTTTGTGGGGAAGAGAGAGACAAAAGTTAGGAGAATTGAACCTTTTTAAAATGGGCAATAGATGATGAGAGAAAGGACACAAGGACAGGAAAGATACATAGAAGTGGAGCAAAGATAACCTAAGATAAATTTGGATCACTTCTTAATTTTCCAAGATTTAACCTTGATTATGATTGGATAAGTCAACAAAAGAGCTAAGTAAGTATCTGGCAAATAGGCATACCAATAAATATTTAGAGAACAGCTGAACTAACAAGCATTTTGAAATACTTTAAATTCTATTAGTGATTCATTCTGATTATTTAGACACATGGGCTAAATAAATCTTATTAATATATTTGTACCTTTTCTTAATTTGATTCCAAGACTCTTACATACAAGAAGAAACATGTCATTAACAATAATAAAAGAGGACATTTATAAAGCTGTGAAGAGTGCAAATAAACGGTATATGTCCTAGAGTATTTTTGCTTTCTGACTCAATCTCCCAGAGAATTATCTATAGACTGACTGGAATGTGCAACACAGAAAACTGAGTGATATGAACACGATTTATTCTAGATTTTCTCTCTTGTAGGACCAGAGGTACTAGTCCTTTCAGAGGACACAATCATATCTGGACCTCTTTCACCTGTTGCTCACCCTTTATACTTCATGGTGTGTTAGAGCTTAAAATTGTATTCCATCTTTAATAAACCCATGTGATATACACACCCTTCTGAAGGAAATACAAATATCAACACACATGAACACATAATCTCTTTATAAAATGATTTGAATTCAGCATAATAAATATGTAGTAAAAGTAAAATATTTTATAGTAAAATAAAGACATTCTAAAAGGTTTTGACTTTTCATTTTGGGTTCTATATGGTTTATTTGAAATTTACCTTTCAATCATAGAAAATATGTATAAATTAATATATTTAAGATAGGCCTGAAGATAATATTTTATTAATTTATTCCACAAACTTTAGTTATCACTTACTACATCACTTCCTACATATGTACAACACTACAGTATGAGGGAAACAAAAACTGATACTGCAGATCCTGTAACGATGCAATGGTTTTCAACTCAGGACATATGTTAGCATCACCTGATGAGCTTTTTTTTTTTTTTTAATTTTTCTAATGTTTATTTATTCTTGAGACAGAGACAGAGTGCGAACAGGGGAGGGGCAGAGAGAGAGAGGGAGACACAGAATCTGAAACAGGCTCCAGGCTCTGAGCTGTCAGCACAGAGCCTGATGCGGGGCTCGAACTCACGGACCTTGAGATCATGACCTGAGGCGAAGTCGGACGCTCAACCGACTGAGCCACCCAGGCGCCCCAGTGATGAGCTTTTAATCATCACTCAAGACAGAATAACTGAGGTTTTCAACCAGGACGTGGGCATGTTTTAAAAAAGTCCCAGATAGTTGGGTCACCTGGGTGGCTCAGTTGGTTAAGTGTCCAACTTCAGCTTAGTGAGTTTGAGCCTCGCATCAGGCTCTGCATTGACACCTCAGAGCCTGGAGCCTGGTTCAGATTCTGCGTCTCCCTCTCATTCTGTGTTTCTCCCCCACTTGGGCTCTCTCTTTCTCTCTCTTTCTCCAAAGTAAGTAAATGAACATTAATTTTTTTTTTTTAAAGAGTCCTGAGTATTTCTAATTTTCATTCAAGGTAGTGTATGATCTAATGAGAAGCCTGCTCTTTTAAGTTAAAGGTATTCCTTAGATTCAGTTGCTAATTATTTCTGGTCTTGAGAAAATAAGGATGATATAGTTATGGTATCTGTTGTTTTTCATTCCAGATCCTTGACAGTTAACAGTATTACTGAAATCATATGACTGAAAAAATTCAAATATATTTTTCCCTGTTTAAAGCATAGGCATCCAAAGTGAATAAGAGAATTCTAGTGATTATGGAATTGATAATGCTTTTCTCACTTTGCAACTGTCTGCTGGCCCAATTTTCATTGTTTATTCACAGGATAAGAGAGATGTTTTTAAGCATTCCCCACAGATACGAGTGATTGATATTAAAAAAGACTCTGGCTTCAAGGAAGTTTCTAGGAAACACAATTCGAAGATGAAATTCCCTACAGAGCAATCTTCCATCCTGCAACAAACAAGTGCAGTGGTAGCATGTTCTGATGTAGAAAATGGAAAAATAGGGGCGCCTGGGTGGCGCAGTCGGTTAAGCGTCTGACTTCAGCCAGGTCACGATCTCGCGGTCCGTGAGTTCGAGCCCCGCGTCAGGCTCTGGGCTGATGGCTCAGAGCCTGGAACCTGTTTCCGATTCTGTGTCTCCCTCTCTCTCTGCCCCTCCCCCGTTCATGCTCTGTCTCTCTCTGTCCCAAAAATAAAAAAAAAAAAAAAAAAGGAAAATAATCTAGTAAAGCTATACCCAGAGGGAATCTGTTATTGGTTTACTTAAATAGCTTCATTTTTGAAATAGTTTTTATTTATGTTGCACTGAACTTCCACATAATTTGTTATTTATTTGGGCAAAGATAAAATTGTAAGCATATAATGATATTTTGTCAAAATAGTCACTTTTAAAAGAAATACACATAAACATAAAAATAAACTCATGGAGAGTGTTAATGCTAAGTGAAATAAGTCATACAGAGAAAGACAGATACCGAATGTTTTCACTGTTATGTGGATCCTGAGAAACTTAACAGAAGACCATGGGGGAGGGGAAGGAAAAAAAAAAGTTAGGGAGGGAGCCAAACCATAAGAGACTCTTAAAAACTGAGAATAAACTGAGGGTTGATGGGGGGTGGGAGGGAGGGAGGGTGGGTGATGGGTATTGAGGAGGGCACCTGTTGGCATGAGCACTGGGTGTTGTATGGAAACCAATTTGACAGCAAATTTCATATTAAAAAAATAAAATAAATGAACTCGTGTTAATTTTAGCTTTACAATTTTTTGACTATTAATGTATCCTTTATCACAGGAAAATTTGGAATGTAGAAAATATAAAGCAAATAATAGAGATCACCCATACTGCCACACAGAAATAACCATATTTTGGTATTACTACTTCATATTTATTCTAAATACTCAGTAATGCTAGCTAAATGTTTTTACAGTTTTTTTAAGTTATGAAATTCCCTGATTTCTGCAGATAAATTAGTTTTATCCATTTATATTTATTATAATTTATTATGTATCCTGGTGTATTTCTAAAATTTTGTTTTATTTCTTTCCTTTCAATACTATTTCTCTTTCTTCTCCCTTCTATTCAATTGAGAATCTTTTGTATACCTTGCATCTTTGAAGTCATAATCTATTATATTTAGTGCTGCTTTTTACATAATAGTATAGTATGAGATTTTGTGATTCTGATTCTGATTATTATGATGCATAATTTTAAGTCCTGCCTGATATTTTACCATTTGCTGTAGTAAAATAGAAATATCTCCAGTTATTTCACTAGAATAGATTTCTTTAAAAACCCTTAATGCATATTACTAAATTATTTTCTCAAAAGATTGTCTTGGTTACTGCTGCTTGTAGCAAAATGAGAAAATATTAATCATTGCATCCATGCCAACAATGAGTATTATTAATTTTAATGCTGTGAAAATTTGATCAGGTAAAATATACATAGCATTTTTTAAAACTTGCATTTTTTTTTAGTCTTTGAAGTTTATTTATTTATTTTGAAAGAGAGAGAGACAGAGCGAGTGACCATGAGCAAGGGAAGGACAGAGAGAGGGGGAGAGAGAAAGAGAATCCCAAGCAGGCTCTGCACTGTCACCACAGAGTCTGATGTGGGCCTTGAACTCATAAACTATGAGATCATCACTTAAGCCAAAATCCGGAATTGGACACTTAACCAACTGATCCACCCAGGCACCCGTTTTGGTTTATTTTTTAATCATTCATATTTTTCCTTCATATAAGTATCTAACCATGTTTTTCATAAATGGATCTATTGTAATCTTAATAATTTTTCATATCTTTTGCTGTGAGCTCCATATAGCTGTGTCTGTAATCTTTTTGAAGCTTTCCCTCAGTTTGTATTTTGAAATTCTCCTCTGCATTTTCTTTTATTCAGAGATTGATATATGCTTTTCCTTTTTCTATTAGTTTTTTTCTTCAGTGGGTTTGATTTTTACGTTACGTTTCAACCTGTAATTTGTCTGAGTTTATTTTGATGTATGAAGTGAGACTGGAATGTTTATTTAGTTTTCCAACTGTCTAATTGCTTCAGTGTCCTCTATGAAATCACATTTATATTTTTATCTGTTAGCATTTTGACAAATGGAAAATATAAGCGTTGTAAGTGTAAGCCTGGGGTCAGATCTCAGCTCCCGCACACAATAACACCACCATCTTCGGCATCTATGTGCCTGAGTTGGTCAAAGAGTCTGTATCATAGGGTAATTGTGAGAGGTAAATGAAATAATATATCTAAGGTATATGGCACATAGCAAATGCCCAGGAAATGTTACCTACTATTGAATCTTTTTATCTTGGAAGAGCATCACACTTTTATAGATGGAGATTACTTTTATAGTTTTCTATCTGTTGGGATTTTCTCATTTTATTAGCTTTGGGAGACAATTTGGCATAGTATTTAAGCATATGAACTCTAGAGCTGAACTGCCTGCAGATAAATCCCAACATCCAAACTAATTAATTATATGACCTTGGATAATTGCTTTACATATTTGTTTTTTTTTTAATTTCTCTATCTATAAAACTGAGATATGTATAGCATTTGCCTCAGAGATTTACTGTGAGGATTCAATGAGGATTAAATATATGTAAAGTAGTTAGTGGTAAATGTATTGCTAGCATGAACTATTACTTGTCTCAAAATGTTCTTAATGTCCTTTTCATCCATTTTTATCCTCTAGTGAAATTGAGATCTATTCTGTCAAGTTTAGAGAAATCCCATTTCTATTTTGATTACAAGTACATTGTTTTGTAAAAGAAATTATAATAGTGAGTCTTCTTACTAAGGGAAAGGATGTATTTCTCCAGTTTTTCAACACTGCTTCTACATCTATCAGTAAATAATTACAGTTTTTTTCTTCACACTATTTTTTAAGAATCCTACTAGAAGGGTGCCTGGGTAGCTCAGTCAGTTGAGTGTTGGATCAAGTTTTAGATCATGTCATGACCTCACGGTTTGTGGGTTTGAGCTCTGCATTGGGCTCTGCACTGACAGTATGGAGTCTGCTTGGGATTCTCTCTCTCTCCCTCTCTCTCTCTGCCCCTCCCCTGCTCATTCATGTTCTTTCTCTCTCTCTCTCTCTCAAAATAAATAAATAAACTTTTAAAACAAATTTTAAAAAGTACTACTAAATAATTATGTTTGTTAATATTATAAATATTTTATATTAAATATTTTAAATAAATATTTTTCTTATTTTTAAATATTTATCATTAGTACTCAAGAAAACCATTGTTTGGTTTATATTTATCTTCTTTGTAGCCACTTTGCTCTTAATTCTAGTATTTTATTTAAATCCATTTTCTTTCCTATTCTTGTATATAATCACATAGTATGCAAATAATAGTTTCGCCTCTTTTCTAATTGTTTAAAATCTGAGTTTTACTAAATTTTGAACTCTATTTGGGTAAGCTTCCATAATAATGCTAAATTCATGTGTTTAACAAATATTCAGTGGGTGGTTTCCATGTTTCAGGTTCTGTGGAAAGAACTTGGGATAAACCAACAGACAGCATAGCCATGGGTCCTTTTCTTAGAGAACTTTAAAACTAGCCCCATGGTTTTAACATAGTATATATCAAATGTTGTGTGTGGGTTTGCATTATTTGTGGAAGATGTTAGATAGGTTTCATTAGATTATCAAAAACAGTTTATCGCCACAAAAGCTTGAGAACCATTAGTCCTAATTTATGGTGACAAATTTAAGCCTTATTTGTATGCTGAATAATTTTACTTCATAATGATTTAAATGTTCTTATTCCCTATTATAGATTTTTTATATTTGAAAGCAACTATGGTAGTAATATCAGTTTCCTTAATATATTCATATTTTAAAAATTATCCACATTCTGAAAAATCGGTTACTAATTTTTCATAGAAATCTGTTAAAATAATATACACATTATAAAAAGGACTCTTTAGAGATACATTAGTTTAAACTTTAAAAAGTAATATTTTGAGTATTAAAAATCAACACTGAAATGCAATTTAAGTCACAGATTTTTCATCCCTGGTTTCTAAGGAAAAGGAATAAACTGGGGTATGGTTTGCAATCTTAACTTATGGTTATTTGTTCCAGACTAAAGATTAGGGGTTTAAAGAAATGTGCTTAAGTGAAAAGTAAACAAATAGGCTTGTCTGTGTTTATTTGTTTTTTTTCTTTTGCCAGTAATTATTCTTTACACATTTCTATTACCTGATTGCTAGGGAAGACAGCAGGACTTTCTCCAGGTTTGATGTAGTGACTATGGGAACACTTTATTGGTTCAACAGAGTAAGAATCTAGCCAGCTAGGTGGTTCTCCACAAACAAAACAAGGTTGAACAGTGTGGCAGATACCCACTCATGTGGACAAAGAACAAGCCTCACTCCCCCAACTGCCTCTCACTTTGCCCCACTATAGCATGCGGTTAAGTACGCAGGCCTGGGCCAGCAGATTATTTGCTTCATGGAGCCAGTCACTTGAAATCCTTGAAAGTACTTTGAATGGAAATATAAAAAGTTAAAGCATTGAAAATTTCCTTCTCAAGTGATTATCTGTAAGGGTTCAATCCACTATCTTAGGAAATTCACTTTCTACCTGTTCGCCTAATTCATTTACAAATAAATTAGGGAGATTTCTTTAAAACGTTGGTGAGAAGTGGCTGGAGTTGTAATTGGAATCACTGACCCTCAGTGAATGGATTTTAGCCATGATGTGAAGAGAAGAGGAAAAGGCAAAGAGAGGGGATGCTATGAGTGGTTTAAAACAAAAAAAATTACCAAGACAGTTAGAATGTGATTGAAGAAAGAGAAAAGGGCAATTGATAGGTTCTTCCTTCTCTTTTCAGTCTCTTCAGTTTATCACTTCAGGTGATGTACAAACATGTAATCATTGTTTTTTAGGTCGATGAAATAATTCTGAAGGCATTTATTAATTTATATATTCAGGGATTTTAAAAAAATGTTTATTAAGGGGCGCCTGGGTGGCTCAGTCGGTTGAGCGTCCGACTTCAGCTCAGGTCACGATCTCACGGTTCGTGAGTTTGAGCCCCGCGTCCGGCTCTGGGCTGATGGCTCAGAGCCTGGAGCCTGCTTCCGATTCTGTGTCTCCCTCTCTCTCTGCCCCTCCCCCATTCATGCTCTGTCTCTCTCTGTCTCAAAAATAAATAAACATTAAAAAAAAATTTAAAAAAATGTTTATTGAACATTTCCTGTGAAATATGCAGGTGGTAGCTTCTAGCTAGAGCTTCCTCTTTGAAGTTTATAGACCAATGGGGGCAAAAGTCATTAATAAGTGTCCAATCATAAAAAGCATACTTGCAATAAAGGGAAGGCACAGGGAACTATGAAAGTGTCATTGGAAAACCTGATTTCACTTGGGAATTGACAGACAGCTTCTCTAAGGAAAGTCAGTTTAAGTCGCATTCTGAGAAACGCTTGAGTTGGATGAAAAGCATGTGATAGGCAAGCAGGAATTAAACAAGGCAGAACCTTATCACCTGCATTGATGCATTTATTATTATTTTAAATTTAGTGGGCCATGAAAGGAGGGGGACCATATCATATCTCCAATATTAGAAAACACTCTAGCTTCAGTTTGGGAATAGTAAAAAGATCTGGAGGGGTGCCTGGGTGGCTCAGTTGATTGAAAGCCCAACTCGATTTTGGCTCAGATCATGATTTCATGGTTCGTGAGATCGAGTCCTGAGTTGGGCTGTGTGCTAATGGAGCCTTCTTGGGATGCTCTCTCCCTCTCTCTTTGCCCCTCCACAGCTTGTGCACATGTGTACTCACTCTCTCTCTCTCTCTCAAAATAAATAAACATTTAAAAAAATATCTAGACATGGGCAGTGGTGATGGTTACAAAATGATATGAACTGTACACTTAAAATGATTAAAATGGTAAATTTTATGATGTGCATATTTTGTCACAATAACAGAAGAAATATACTCAATCTCTCTGACTATATGCCCTCACATAAAAACTGTGGATCATTATATTAAGCACCTCAGTGTGTCATAATAGTATTAAAAGAGGTAACTCAAATCAAGTACTTGACAGGGACCCCGGAAGAACTGAAGTGCTGTATTCATATTCTAATGATGAGCAGATTGAAGATGATCACAGTGCTGTGGATGAAGATGTTAGGATCCAGGTACCATCATTTATTATCATTAATAAGTTGTGTAACTGCTCTTAACCTCATTTTCTTGATTTGTTAATTGGGGTTAATAGCAGTTACCTATTGGTTATTGTGAAGATAAAAGATATGTAGAACACCTGCCCAGTATCTGGAGCATAGTAAGTATTCAACAAATAAGTTAATTTCTTTTACTGGGCTACTACTCATGGGATAATTAGTCCCTAAAACTATATAAAGATTATTAATAAAAATCAAATACAGATGTATCCGTTGTAAATTCTAAGAATGATAAAGATCCGGGAATACTCCTAGTGTCATTTGAAAGGAGTAAGAGTGCCGGATCATATGCTATGAGTATGTGTAGTTTTGTAAGAAACTGTCAACCCGTCTTCCAAAGTGGCTGTATCATTTTTGCATTCCCACGGGAAATGAATAAGATTTCTAGTTGCTTCACACACTCACCGGCATTTGATGTTGTGAGTATTCTGGATTTGAGCCATTCTAAGTGGTATTTTCTTGTTTTGATTTGCAATTCCCTTATTGACATGTGTTGTTGAACATCTTTTCATATGCTTATCTGCCATCTGTATATCTTTTTTGCTGATGTCTCTCTTCAGATCTTTTGTGCATTTTTAAATCAGGTTGTTTTCTTGTTGAGTTTTAAGAGTTCTTTGTGTATTTTGCATAATAGTTCTTTATCAGATATGTCTTTTGCAAATATTTTCTCCCATTCTGTAGCCTACCTTCTAATTCTTTTCATATTGACTTTTGGACAGCTAGAGCCTTTAATTTTAATGAAGTCCAGCTTATCAATTATTTTCTCCAGAGATTATGTCTTTGGTGTTGTATCTAAAAAGTTATCACCATACCCAAGGTCACCTAGGTTTTCTCCTATGTTACTTTCTAGGAGTTTTGTAGTTTTGCATTTTACATTTAGGTCTGTGATCCATTTTGTGAAGAGTGTAAAGTCTGTGCCCAGAGTCAGATTTTGTGTGTGGGTATCCAGTTTTTCCAACTCCATTTGTTGAAAAGATGATCTTTGCTCCATTGTATTGCCTTTGTTCCTTTGTCAAAGATCAGTTAGCTATATTTATGTGGGTCTATTTCTGGGCTCTCTATTCTGTTCCATTGATCTATTTTTCTTTACCCAGTATCACACTGTCTTGTTTACTATAGCGTTATAGTAAGTCTTGAAGTCAGGCAGTGGCAGTCCTCTGCCTTTGTTATTTTCTTTCAATATTGTGTTGGTTATTCTGGGTCTTTTACCTCTCCATCTAAACTTTAGAATTGGTTTTCAACACACAAAATAACATAAAATAACTTGCTGGGATTTTGATTGGGATTGTATTGAATCTATAGATCAAGTTAGGAAGAACTGACATCTTGACAATATTGAGTCTTCTACCTTTTCATCTTTGCATGAAAATGTGCTAAAATACTTGTTTAATGAAACAATAAATTGAACTCTTCCATACCATAGCCATATTGCAAAAGTTTGTCCTTTTTATGCAGCTCAGTTGTAGCCAAGGAGCCAGCTGGCTGATAAAGTTAAAGATCTACCACTGAGAGGTTGCACCTTTGCATCAGGCATGTCTAAAGGTGAAAGGTGTATAGATTAGATGCAATTAGCAGAAAGTGGTGGGAAGGACATAACAGTGTAGTTGAGCTAATCTCAGGTTTAAAAAATCTATGTCACTATGTATACCCCTAAAGATGCTGTGGTCAGTGGGGGTTTTCAGCTTTATGAAATAATATGTATGTTCAGATATGTCAGGGGAGTTTCTTATTCTCAGCAAAACATTAGGTACTGACTTTCAAATAAAAATACTAATTGCAAAAAACAAAATGGAATCCTTCCCAAACAAGGAGGCACACTAACAGGAGATGACAGAACCACCATAATTAAACAATCATCACTCTTGGCATTTTAAAGGAAGACCTGAGGATGAGTATCTATAGTAATCGACAAATCTCCTGCATGTGTACTAGGAATAATACCTGATTTAGTTAAGATATCTTCCTTTGATAAAAATACTGAACGTTTTGGGGGACGTAACTTATCCAATAACTGTATAGTCTTAGTTTCTTAAGAAGCTCACTTCTGCAAGGGCAAGAGATTTGCAACCTGGAATTTTTAACTTTTTACCAGACTTGACTATAAGGCAATTTGCCAACATCTTATTAGATGACGTATTTAAAAGGGAATATAAAAGGCAGTACGTGGTGCTTTTGTTTCTGCTGGAATGCTGAGAGTCAGAGAGGTTTAGTATGTAATGATATAAATCATTCCCAGAAATTTAAGACACACTATTCTAAGCAAATGGAAACAAACACAAATGAAAACAACTTGAGGGCAAATAAACAAAACATGATGAAGCTGGAAGCAAAATATACCTATTGATAGAGGAAAAAATACTTATTAAAATACCAAAAAATATTAAGCAGGGATAATCTGGTTATTGTTGTTATTATTATTATTATCATTATTATTACTAAAGATTTCAGAGATAGCTCAAATACAAGTAAAGTATGAATGGTCACTTAAATAATTTATGTGAAAATATTGCCTTTGCCTAAAGTTTACTACTTAATAATAATAATAAAAATAATTGCCTAACTTTTTTCATCTTAACTGTGGAGATCATTATATCATTTCTGTATGGTCATGTAGGGAGTTTAATTTTCCAGCTAAATCAAATTTCTTAAAATATCAATGATAATTTGAGATTTGGAGATATAAATATGGACATATTGAATTAACCACTGATATTTTCTTGAATAGGACTAAAAGTCTTTTAATAACCTTAATAAGCCTGATGCATTCAAAACTAGCTCACAAAAATAAGAGAGGATGAATTTCTGAAACCTATGAATTTCTAATATGTTTATTCTAAAAAACTGAAACTACAGTCATGGTATATTCCTTAAATCTTCAAAACACCAAGAAGCATTTTTAAAAATCTGTTTTAATTCAGCAAGAATTTTTGAGCAAAAGCCAACAGTATTTCTTCTAAACTCATAGAAACTCGAAGAAAGTAAATAATTCTGGCAATAGAGCAAAGGGCTGCAGGGCTCCTGCCAATATTTACAGCTGTCACTGCTTTCTTCCCTTATTTTATGTTTTTAGTTAGTGAGAGGACCATGCTGGGGGGAAATCATTTTAGGTTTATATTTCTGCTGTCTCTTTTATCTTTGTTTCATTTTTCCACTGCATAATACAAATTGACTTGAAGGTTCTACCTGTTACTGGGCTTCACATAGTATTTCTATGCAGATCACTTCCAGGTACCTATTCCCAACCCCAACCCCCTCCAAAAATTCTGGTCTCATTTATTCAAATATTTACTTGGTATCTCCATTTGGATGTATAATGGGAAACTGAACCCCAGCACATTCAAAACTAAATTTTTGGCCAACTCACTCTCCACCAAAACCCTACTTCCCCTTTGCCAAGTGGCAGCATCTTCCACACCAATGGGCAAGTCAAGAGGTGAGAACTCACCCCTGAGCTTCTCTCTTTCCCTCACCTTCTACTTCCAAACTGTTTATTTCTCACAGGTCTGAGGACCATCGAGCTTGGGTCTGTTGAATCTCTATGGACCTAACACAGGGTACATGATAGACCCTTAAATATTTTAAAACAAATATAATTGCCTATATAACCGTTTCTACATTTGCTAAATAAATTACAAGTAAATTACTGACTTTACATATCTACACTGGAAATTGTATTGGCAACCTCACAGCATTAGAGAATTCATTAGATCTTGAAAGAGAAATGGTGTTGTATCATTCCTCCCAATTGTAGAAATGCATGGAATTATCTTCAAACCAATGTTAACTGTTTAGTAGTGATTCTTGTGCTTAAAGACTTCCAAATGAAGGCAGTTACATAGCCATTCACAGGTATAGTGCTTTTTCTCTTAATTATCAGCTTTCTTCTATGACATATCTTCAGTGGCATTAAATACACACACAAATACACTCGCACATGCGCACACATTTATTGATCTCACACTGTGCAAGGTTTTGAGGCCCCAATAGTAATATGAAGATATGTATAAGGCATGTTCTTTTTACTCAGTAAATTCTAATCTAGTTAGAGATTAAGAAAGAGTAATATAGGTGTCTTATTTACATTTTTTCATATAGTTCTCACAAGTAAGTACGTATTAGTATTCCTACTTGCCAGTTGCTGAAATAATTTGCCCAAATGAAATAGCCATATGAAAGAATTCTCACTGTATCTACATTCTTGTGTTTTAATCTCATTACCTTTTGATAATATAAAAATCTAAAATGCTGTGACCATATGCACAGACTTTCCAAGACAGTTTTATAGTCAGATGTTCTGCTATATTTATCTTCATAAGCCATCAAGACCTGTCAAAAATACCAAATTTTGGCTAAGAAACCACTTCTCCAAAATATTTTTTCACCCCTTAGTTCTTGAAATTGTCTTCAAATAAGTCTTCTAATAAAGCGTCCCTATATTCAGTTGGAAGTGGCCTGGCATTTGAAGATGAACAAGAACCTAATAATAAGGAATCCATGAGTGAGTCAAACAAATGCTCCATGATTTTAGACAAGGGAGAAGCTCTCATAGGACATTGCCAGAGGTTAGATTTTCCTACAAATAGAAAGCTTGATTTAAGTCTTGAAATATAGAAGAGACATTGTTTTCTCATTTATAAACTGAGGTTAATAATAATTACTGTATCATTTGAGTTCATATGAATATTAATAATAAGCTTCTAGAACAGAGTCTGCCTTTCAAGTTGAGAGCTAAAGGAGTGTGGTTATATTAACTATGAAGCTAAGGATTATTTAATTGATCTTTTAATTTCTAAAATATTTCTAATTCTAATTATAGCATATATAATATGATTATAAAGTATAAATATGCTATAGTATTATAATTTCTATAACCTAATATAATGTATAGTATAACACAAAATACTCAATAGATATTGAAGGAAGTATGAAATGTTGTTGTACCACTGACAAATTTTGAGACAGAGTATAAAATAGTTAACTTTTTTGAAGATCAAATTAAACTTTGTATTATTCACTGAGCTTCAGATATTTCGATACATGTTCCTTAAAATAATAAAATTCTGGCATGGATTCCTCTTGGTAACCGGATCACGGATAGATCCAGTGAGATCGTTATGATACGTGTGCTTAAGTAGACTCTAAGTATCTGAAGATTGAAAATTTGCCTCCACTTCTAATACTAACTGAGGTTTGTCTGGGCCCTTTCATACAGTAGGTGCTCAATAAGTACTTGTTGTTTGATAAGACTTGAGTTTGATAAAAAGAAATAATTCCTTACGTTAAGAGAAAATAAAGGCAGTATCAGAAACTGTGGAATCCCTTTCCTTTAGACTTCAGACTTTGCATTAGCCATATCTTTGTTCTGAAATTGTATTTAAGTGGAGGGATATATCCACTCTTGTCTTATGGGAAATTTAATTAATATTTGATACAAATTTGAATAACAAGGAGTAAAATTCAAGACTACATTGTTGTTATAAATCAGAAACTCCCACAAAAGAGCATGAGAATAGGGAGAGAATTAGGGAGCTTCCCCAGTATTTCTTCTGTGAATGGAACACTGAAAAGGAGACTGAAGAACACAGTGTTCATCAACCAGAGCACTTGGGATCAAATAGAATGATGATATTTTCCTGCAGAACAATTCAGCAAGGGAAACTCACTCACCACCTGTGAAATCAAAGTTCAACATTTGGTATTTAAGGTTCCATAATTTGATTCCATTTTCTTCCCACTTATCTTTTTTCTAATTCTCCCATGAGTGTATGCCCTGGCCATATTAAACTCTGCAGAGTTCTCGGACTTTAACCTTTACTTTCCTTCTGTATGCTTTTACTGTTGGCACTTCCACCTGCTTGCATGGATCTACCTGTCAAATATAGACCAATGATTTGCTTTTAGTAATTATTCCATAAACTTATTCAACCAATGTTAATTGTGTGCCTTTAATGAGTAAGGCTTTGTGTTAAGCAATATGGAGTATGGCAAAAGGGATGAGAGGAACTATTGCTGAGGCGTTTACATCTAGAAACTCTGTCACTGAATGTATATCCTTGATTTACCAATACTTTTGCTGTTGCTACAAAATGTTGCTACTTGACGGGTGTTTCATAAATAGTGTGGAAGGAATGAATAATTAAAAAGGATCATCCAGCTATGTTTATATGATTATTTTATAATCTTTAAAGGAAATAAAACAAATTTCTTGATCTTTGAACAGCACCCAATAAAAACTGATATCTGATTAAAGTGCACAAATGTTCATAGATACCCTCTTACATGTGTTTCAAAAATAAATGCTTATTAAATACGTATTGTTTAATTGAATTGAAGTGCATTTAAAAATAATTCTCTTCTATTGTTTCTAGGAATAGGGGCCTAAATTATTTTGATAGGAATCACTCCTCAGTTTAAATACTGATATAACAACCTACAGTTAATGATTCTCCCCTGTTATATGAAAAATAGAATGTCAAGGTTATATCCTGCTCTTTCCTTCTGAATGGTATCTCAACCTGAACAGCAGCGATTAGGAGATACAAGATCATTAGCCTCGTTCTTCAATCATGGATGGGCCTCTTGTCAGAAGACAGTAAGAAATTTTATTCTTGAGCCTTAAGGCTTTATTCTTGAGCCTTTATTCTCAGCCTTGAGGTTGGTGAGGTAGTATAAATACCTGCTCTTTTACATGTAAGACTTACAGATATTGTGGAGCAAGAAGCAGCTGCTTTAGGGAGAATGGCTACAAATGGAGCTTCAGAAAGCAGAGTGGCCGTAGCAGTGAAGCCTTGGTATTAGACATGGCCATGTCTGCAGAGGAATAAAGTCATACAGAGGAGAGCTGACAGCCCAGGAAGTCTTTAAAACTCCCAGTGTAAGTTGAGTGCATGTTTCCATCTGGTATGGTTTCTTCCCAGGTTTCATTCTCTTGCGAGTCTGTGGGAGAGCAAAAGGGAAAGTTCTGTCTTGCTGGCATGGGAATTTTTTTCCTGCTGTCAAAGACTTATTCAATCCTGTTTTGGATTGTTAGATATGATTCACAAGGAAGGTATCATGAAACACATTACTTTGACGTAGTCCAGCTATCTCAGATCAGTTTGAACGGCTGTTAGGCTGCAAGAGAAGTTAATAGTACATTTCAGTCATGTCATTATAGTCCCACAAGTCTCATTTAATAGTAAGGAAACTTCTAGGTGGTAGTCAAAGCAATATGTCAAAATGCCTTATTCATTATGATGCGGTAAAGTAAATCAGATGTAGACATACAGGATATTCAATTCTCACCCAGACCAAAAGCCACAACAAAGTACAGTGCAGACATAATTTTAAGAGATGAGTTATTGAATGTTAAATGTTAGTTATCTTCTGATTTTCAGTGTGCACCGCTTAAAGATGTGGTCTAATGAATTCAGAACACATTTGTTGTCTGTGAGTGTTGGAAATATTTTGACTTTCACTTAATACACTTACTACAATACAATAGTTTTTGAACTATAGTTTTTGTAGTATGCCTACAAATTACCTGGGAAGCTTGATTAAAAAGTAGATACTTGGGTTACTCCCACACTCTAATTATTCTTGGGAGTTTTTCAGAAATCTATTTTATTAACAAGTACATCCAAATACTGTTAAGGTAGCTGGCCCCTAGACCATGTTTTGGGAAGTACCATCTTAGCATTTTGAAACATATGTTGATCATGAATATACAAAAAAAACTTTTTTTGCAATCTAGAGCTAGGATAAATTCTAAGTATCTTTCAAAAGATAAACAATAAAGAGTAAAGGGTTTAAATCTTTCTAGAATAGAAGGAGTCACATGCTGGCTCTGTGTATCTTTGGGCAATCCACATGATCTTGATAACTCTGTTCGTCTCTCAAAATCTTAGACATTTGGTAGTGTCAGAGGAGATGATATATAGATTAATGATTTGTAAAATTTTTAGCACCAATCCTTGGTATTGCTCCTTTATGGTTCCCAGTAGCTGAGGTGACCTTGTTACTGTCAACACTCCTACTCATTGGCTCCATTCAGTTGCTTCCACTATTCTTTATAACACAGGAAGAATCAGTTCTGCTTCCCAGCATCCTTCCTAACTCGTCCTAAAACCTACCTGTTGTGTTTCACCTCTCACTTGATATTCCTCTGTTCTTTTTTTTTATTTAGTAACAGTTCTTTGCCAAATGTAGCACTGTATTCAAAGTAGAATAAAACATGTGTTTGCCCTTGAATAACAAAGTGATCCATATTGATACACTGATAGGAAAGAGGTTGAGTGGAATTCATAAATATACGTTTGAGTTTTAAATCTTTCTTGATGAAATAGCTCCTCCCTTGTTCATTGACTGAACTGGTAATTTATGGAATTACTTACGAAGTCATGTTGTCTGATTTGCTCATGATTACTGTCTCCATTTTCCAATAGCATCTCACTTTTGTAATTTCAAGCAAAATAACGGGCACAATTGATAGTATGTCATGTTGGCGGATTAGTTTGGAATCAGCAGGACCCTTCTGCATTTTCTCAAACGTCAAGAGCTACCCAACCACGCATACACACGCTCCTAAAATGTGGGACAAAATATATGTAGGACTTTCTGTTTACTACCTGAAAGTGATGGCTTCCTGAAATTGTCTCAGTGATAAGCATGACTGCATCATTAGTCTTATATGACATCATTAGCTTAAATTTGCCTGTGAAAACATATGTGCTATAAATATCACAAACAGGGGTTCTACTATTTTTAAATTCCTCTGCATGTCTTACATAATTTTAAAAATAAATGGATAATTAATCATAACATCTAAAAATGTGAGGAGTCAATTGTTCTGTTAAATGCAAGCTATACTGTCAGTACTCAATTAATATACACATCTTCAAAATGCCCTCAGATATGTTTTTTCCTCAGCAGCCCCTAAGACATACTTCACAATCTGATGATGTCATATTTATTGAAAAGTTTTAAAATATATTGTATTACTTCGGTCTTTACATATACTTCATACACAGTCAAGTGGTGGACTGTTTCAAGGACTAAGAAGATTGCAATCTAAAGAATATTATGCTCTACCTACTAGTTGAACAATGTATGGCCCTGTTCTGAAAAAGGATACTGTTTATAATCAGTTTCAGAAAATGGGGTGTTTTTCTCGAGTCTGTGCTGTTATTCTTTTGCTTACACAGCAAGTTCTTCAGAAACTTTTACTAAGTATATTTGATCATAGCAGTAAGCTGCTAAAATATTGTTAATGACTGCAGAAAAACTAGTGAACTGAGGTAATAATAATTTGATGATAGTTTAAAGAAGTCAGTGTGAGACTGGAGAAGAACATCTGAAATATGCAATTATTCAGCTAGAGGGAGCTGTGTTACCTATGTTTAAATTACATTTCGTAATCTGGAAATTAGAATATTGATATGAAGATTTTTTTTAATATTTATTTTTGAGAGAGAGAGAGACAGTGTGAGCAGTGGAGGGGCAGAGAAAGAGGCAGACACAGAATCCGAAGCAGGTTCCATGCTCTAAGCTGTCAGCACAGAGCCCAACATGGGCTCAAACTCACGAACTGCAAGATCATGACCTGAGCCAAAGCCAGATGCTTAACCGACTGAGCCACCCATGCACCCCAATATGAAGATGTTTAATGGACTTAACATTTAAATATATAATATCCCCTCTCTAAAGGGGTAGCCCTTTTTCTAAGATCAAAAACTAATTTTATTTCTGGGAAATTTAACTTACTCCACTTTAATATTTACTTTTATTATGTACATATGTTGTAGGACTTTTACTTGCATACACACACATACATACATTAGTAGTCACAATAAGCCTGTGAAGAAGGAACTTGGATTTCCACTTTACAGACTGGGTGATGACCCCTTGGGAAGATTAAATGACTTGTACAGCAGAGGCAGAATTTCAGAATGATAAAATTCAGGATAAAATGTCCTCTGCTTTTAAAATGTAGAGTAGGGGGGCACCTGGGTGTCTCAGTCTGTTAAGCATCCGACTTCAGCTCAGGTCATGATCTCACAGCTTGTGGGTTCGAGACCCGCATCAGAGCCTGGAGCCTGCTTCGGATTCTGTGTCTACAGACACAGACACTCTCTCTCTCTCTGCCCCTCTCCTGATTGAGTGCTCTCTCTCGCTCTCTCTCTCTCTCTCTCAAAAATAAATAAAAACATTAAAAAAATTAAAATGTAGAGTAGAAGACATTGGTATATTTTCACCTAGACTAATCTGTGTTCAACTCCAATAAGCTTCCTCTTACTATTTTCTAGAAATAGTACTTTATAGCAAATGTTTTTCCAAACCAGGGCAGAACAACGAGCACCATAAGTAAATATTCTTTTTAACATGGCCTTTCATGAGCTGTGTTAAGAATAGATCAGGATAGACTCCTGATATTCCCACAAATCTCATTTTTCTTTCTAAAATAGAGATGTGACCATTTGATTATATGTATTATTTGTCAATACTCCTAAGATCTTGTTCTCTACCAATGTAAATGATTATATAACCATCAGTGCAATGGAATATTAGTTGTTTTGGCCTTAATGAAACATACTTTGATTATATAGCAAAATTAAATAATTTTCAAATAATTGTTAGTGCCCAAATGCTCACCACTAATGTATTGCTGAAGCTTTTAAATAGCTTATGTGTGTTAGCCTAAGCCAGAACTAAACAAAAGAGCTAGAAGGTGTCTGTCTGGCAGAAAAATGAATATCTAGATATGGACCAAATTTCTCAAAGGAGAACTCTTGCATTGTCTAACATAGAAAGGGAGAGGTAGGGGAAAAGACAAGTGTAGGAAAAAAGAAGGAAAAGGACTGAAGGGAGAAACATACCGCCTTGTGTTGTCTCATTGTAATGTGTTTTTGTTTTAATGTGACTAAGAGATTTAGTGAAGGATGCTGGAGAAAAGAAGTGGAAAAGAAGTTGAATTCCCTGGGAAATTCAAAAGAAGTTGAATTCCCTGGGCTCCAGCAGTCACTAGACACCTAGAGATCTGTGATGGTTTGGGGGATGCTGCATCTGCAGGACTGGCTGGGAGGCCTCGCCCTCGTAGAGTAGAGAGGCCACAAGGCTCTGAAAGCTGGCAAGTTCGGGTGCACAGCGCTGCCTCGGGCACAGGAATGCATCCCTGATTCCTGCTTTTGGTCGTTATGTATTTTCAGCTTTTGGGAAGTAAAATGTCTGCTCCCATAAGTGACACATCTTTGTCAGAGTTGTTTGTTTTCTTCCTCCGTCGCTTCATTTGCTGCAACTCGTTCGGGCCTGTGGGGGCTGGGGAGCGAGCTGTGAATTACTCGATGGTATGTCCTCCAGAGCGAAGTAAGAAGAGCGGCCTCTTCTGAGTTAGCAAAAATGCGCCCATCCTCACTGCCTCTCTCCTCTGCAGCACTGCTGAGCGGATGTGATCAGAGAGTCACAAATAATAAGATAACTGGTAACACAATGGAACAAATCACTAGCAGAAAACAAATGTGTGAACAAGATGTGAAGGCTGCCCTTATATTTGAACAGCAAGAAACTCATTAAATGAAATAAATTACATGTTGTCAGGCTGATGACTCACTGTCCTATTGAAATAGGCAATATTTTGGAGTGAAGGCAAAGATAATGTGGTATGACACAGAGAGGCTCAAAATAATGAAAAACTTTTCCTTCTGACTATTATGTGCATATTCATATCGGAAGACAGAGACTTCCAACACTTAATAAAGTACATATTAAAAATGCTTTAAAATATTGCTAGTTAGAATACCCTCTTCTAGACTCTATTTATAAGCAACAATAATCCCTAACAGAGAAAAGAGCTCTAATAGGAGACATTCCTTTTTTTTTCTTTTTTTTTAGTATATATATAATTTATCATCAAGTTAGCTAACATACAGTGTATGCAGTGTGATCTTGGCTTCGGGAGTAGATTCCCATGATTAATCATTTACTTACAAGACCCAGTGCTCATCCCAACAAATGCTCTCCTTGATGCCCATAATTGTTTTTCCCTCCTTCCTACCCCCCCCCCATCCCCTCACCATCAATCCTCAGTTTGTTCTCTGTATTTAAGTGTCTCTTATGGTTTGCCTAGGAGACATTCCTTGTTACTATTTTTCATCATCCTACCTTCATTTTAAGGAATTAAAGTTAAATTTCACTTTGTTTATGGCAAGTGCTTTGGAATAGTTACGGAATGGTCCATTCATTCCTTCATTTATTCATTAAATGTATATGGAGAGACTTCTATGTGCCAGGCATTATAAAAGCAACAATGAATAAGAATCATGTTCCCTAATCTGGTGGGTCTATGGCCCGGCAGAATAATAAGTTAATATTTATTAAACACTTTCATCATAAGTATTTCACATGTACAATGTTACGTAACTCTTACAACAGTCTTATGAAATAGTCATTCTTTCCATTTTACATATGAGGAAAACGAAGGTTGGAGATTGAGTAACTTGTCGCAAGCTACAAGCTAAAGAATGGGTGAGAAAAGGTGAACTCATAGCAACAGAGAGTAGAATGGAGGCTATCAGATGCTGGGGTGTGGGAAAGGGGAGGTAAAAAATCAAGAGGACTGTTGGGTGTCAGGGTCTTAGAGGAGGAGGTCTTGGGGGGTTATTGTATAATAGGTACAGAGTTACAGTCTTGAAAGATGTAAAGAGTTATGGTGATAGATGGTGGTGTTGGTTGTGTAACTTAATGTAAGTTATGTGTATTTTACCACAATAAAAAAAAACAACAAGACCTTGTCATTAATGGGGAAACTTTTCATAACAGGTACCCAGGTTCTTTGTACGATGTGCTGTTTGTGAAAACTTTGCCAAAATGAAGATTCTATTACAAAAAAACATGAAATTCATTATTTAGTACATTAGTAATTTATCACTAACTGAAAAAAAACTTTTAAATTTATTTGTTGGGAGAGAAAGTGTGAAAGAGAGAGAGAGAGAGAGAGAGAGCGTGAGCATGTGCATAAGTGGGGGAGGGGCAGACAGAAAGTGAGAGAGAGAATCCCAAGCAGACTCCATCACACCCAATATAGGGCTTGAACTCACAAACCATGACCTGAACCGAAATCAAGAGTTGCACACTTAACAAACTGAGCACTTGTAGTAACTTTTAAAAGAAAAACAAACAACCCCAAAATCTTATATGTTTGGCGTATTCAACCATTAGACTTGAATTATGGCCCAGTTCTAATAGCCAAATCTACTAGCATAATTAATTTTGGGAAAATATAATAAGGGTAATGTGTTTTTGTTAGAACATAGGCACTCATATAGATAAATCTTTAGCAGTTTTTCATTTTTTTAAACGTTTATTCATTTCTGAGAAACAGAACATTAATGGGGGGAGGGGCAGAGAGAGGGAGGGAGACACAGAATCCGAAGCAGGCTCCACATGCTGAGCTGTCAGCACAGAGCCCAATGCAGGGCTCGAACTCACGAACCGTGAAATCATGACCTGAGCTGAAATAGGACACGACCATCTGAGCCATCCAGGTGACCCTACTGTAGCAGTTTTGAATAACTGAGAAAACCCCACTCTAGTTTTAAAAATTGATTAATGACATCAGCTTTCGTTTTACAGCAAGTTTTGATTAACATTTTCTGACAAAGGAAGTGAGGAAAGCTCTTAGTTGGTGACTTCCCTGGACAGTACGATATCCACATGTGGCAGGAGATAAGATGAGTTCTAATTACACAGGATACATGCTCCTATTCATCCCTTTCTAAAGAGAGAAATTTAATGGACCTAAATCATAATTTAATCAGTTTATATTAATATGTCCACACAAAGTTATATGGGGACTTTCTGAATTTTTGAAACATCTGAGATTGAATTCATGTTTCTTTTGAGATTCTAGTTATATGGCAAATAAAATATATTTTTATCATAAAAACTGGGTGAGCCAAAATTCCAGCAAGATCTGGCTGAATTCCCCTTGTTCTGTTTTGACTCTGCCTTGCCATAGTTTCCCACATAGTGTGGTTGTTATATAAGAAGGCAATGTCAAATGATATTCCAGACCTAGAAAATTCTTAAGTATTTTACCTCCAATTTTCTGAAATCACTTGCTCTGTGTGGGCACAGTTAATCCTCCTTTAGACCAGCTCTCCTTTCTGAGACTACTTTTAAAGTTAATGAGATAAATAGACCAAAATCTCGCTGACATACTTCATCTGAATTATAAACCTCAGGAAAACTTTCACAGAAATTGTTCTTCATTCTTTGCCTCCATTCACCTGATTCTTTTTCTGTCTGGTCAGTGCTGGTTCCTTTACCCTCAATACCAAACTGCTGCACCATCCCTGGCTCTTAAAGTTGAATATCTGTGAGAATTATTAAGAGTTCGCAAATCATAACAGTTTATTAATAGGTAAATTAGAACTAGTTAAAATCCAATAATTACTACCACATTAAAGTGTAATGCTTTATAATCTGTAAAATTTTTGCAGTATATTATCTAAGTTAATATTTACAAAAAAAGAAGTGATTGACACAACAGTTTTGGCATAGTTTATCTGTTTGCCTTTTCTACATTCCTTTTCTTTCTTCTTTTCTTCTCTCTTTTCTTTTTCTTTCTTTTCTTTTCTTTTTGTTTTTAAAGTGAGCTCCATGCCCAGCATGGGGCTTGAACTCATGACCCTGAGATGAAGATGAAGATGAGATGGGTCTCATGCTTGACCCACTAAGCTAGCCAGATTCCCCTACCTTCCTTTTCATGAAGAGAATTCATCCTGATTAGTGTACATAACTCTGTGAGAAGAAATAAGATCTTGATCAAGCAGGTCAAGAAAATGCTCAAATGTAAATTGTTTAGACAAGCTTTGCAAGATGTAAGCAATGTGTACAGGTTTCAATAATTTAATTTAGGTCTATCTTGAGATACTAATGATACTGTACATCATAGAAATGAATAGCTAGAAATCTTTCCATAGATCATTTAATTGATTTCCCTGATTCCTGAAGGAATATTCTCTTTTTCTCTCTGCTTAGTAAAAGAAATAAAATGAAAATTAAAAGTCCAGAAAGTACGATTCATACAAACTTGTAGTTCTCACTTTCTCACCTACATCCGAGAGAAAGAAATTGGTTATAAATGGATCCTCGCATTTCAAAATTAACTGTTGATATTTTTACTTAAGCAAGTATATTTTAAACATTTCCTGATGCTAATTTGACCCATTCCCACTATATTTTCTCTGTTTTTATGTTTCTCTAAAAGTTGAGAATTCACCTCAACTTTTTCTTGAAATAATTGATTCTTGATTGATTTTTCAGTGCAGAATAATCTACATATCAAAAGAGAAAAATGGGTTTATCCTGGTCCATGTAGTACCAATAAATATTTTTACCTGTCTCTGGAAATGCTAGAATTCTGGCAGATTAGGGTGGGGGTGGTGGGGGATGGTGCTAAATATGATCTTAAAATTCATCACAACTGAAAAAAATAAGTAGAATCCTATGGGGTTTTTTTTTTTACATGTCTTTATGATGTAAGCAATTAGTACCATTTTGGTTTTGCTACTTAAGAAAATGTTTAAATATATTTCTATATTGAACATCATAACATTAGATATTTTCTTTTCAGTATTGTTTTCAGGCTCTGTCTTAATTTAGATTTTACATTCAACTCTAGGTCATGAGAGTTTCCAACGTTATTATACATTGTTTGAAAACGTGATTTAATATCTTCCGAAGTTGGAATTACTGTTGTATCCCAACTGAAGGGTCTCTTTTTAGTGCCCTGAACTATGTTGCTATCCAGGAGAGAGCTCTCAAGGAGAGCAGAAAGAATTGCTTGGGTTCTGATGTCACCCAATGACTCAAATCTAAGAGTGTAATACCTCCACCTTGATGCTCTCGCTGCCACAGTCAGATCCATTCTCACCATGATGTATTTTATGATGCTTTTAATTAAAGTAATTAATGTGTTTTCAAGTTTAATAGCATTTAGGTCAAAACATCTGTTCCATCACACTGATTTTTGTACACATCTGTGTGCCCACTGAATTGTGAACTTCTTATGGGCAAGCCAACTAAGTTTTTTCTGATTCCTCTATCTATATGCTTACTCACAGAGATGGATTTGGCACAAAGCTAAATAAGCTTAAGTTGTGGTATACAGCCTTCACCAGGCTATCCCCAGCACCTCCTGGATGGATCCTCCCCGGTGTTTTCACATGATCCTAAGTTTTTGCAAAATTTATAAAAGCAAGGTATTTTAATTAGACTACTGCATAGTTCTGTGGTTTAGTTTACATTAGTAATTTTTGTCATCTTGTTCTTAAATACAGCTTTCCAACTTTTAAAGATTTGGCCCCACAAAACTTAGATTCTCCCTTGCTGACACATAAGTTTTAATTTGCCTTTTTTTTTGAATGAATAATGAAGGAGAGGATGATGGATGAGTGTGTTATTAATCAACGCATTCTATTAACACATTCCACATAGTATTTGGAAATTAGCATTACTGGCAAAAAATGTTCCACAAGCCACCAAACAGGTAATCCTAACATATCACTTTTGTATAATGTCTATGAATTTCCAAAGCTCGTATACAGACGTATCTTTAATTGAATCTTCCTACCAGCCCTTCACTTAAATTTGATCTTCAATTAAATTGGTCAATATCAAAATGTTTACTACTGTGCTATTTATAGGAAAAGTACTGTTATGCTCAATGGTTATAGTTAAAATTGAGTGATTTGCTCATGTTTGTACAGTGTTAAGACTGGGAGGCAACTGATAACCCTCTGATACCAAGTGCACTCATTTCATACAACATGGTGCTTACAAATGTATTTAAATAAACTGAAACTTATTCTATAAACAAGAAAGCTAAAATAAAATAGAATTGATAATATTGTTGACCTCAAATGATGAACATTCACTTTTCCTTTTTTTCCCCTTATCCTATCTTTTTCTTTCCTTTCCTTCTCTTTTCTTTCTCTTCTGTTTTGGATGTAGGTGTTTACTATCCAACTGTCATAAAGCTAAAGCTTTTTTGAAAAATCAAAACTAACTTCTGCACCTAAGATGAAAATGTGGTTGCTGGTCAGTCACCTTGTGATAATATCTTTTACGACCTGCTTATCAGGTAAGAAATATCCTTTGCATATTCTCCATAAATTATGTCAATGTAATCAGTATGTGTGTATTCACCTTATTAAATCTGGTGCATGAAGTTAGTATTCATATGTTTTGACATCTGTGTCAGACAAGTAAATTAATACATATTAAAGCCGACCCTATTTTCCTTTTTATTTTCAATTAAAATGTCACAAGATTAAATCAATCTTATGTAGTAGTGTGCTGCTTAATGTTTAAAATGTGGATCTCTGGGAGAGAAAAGTTTCCCTGCTGCGTAACATTTATCAATGGCTGGGGACTAAATGTTACTGCTATACCCAATCTTGACAAATTGACATAATTTAATGTGCCATTGGAAAAGATATACAATAGCTCACCATTATATAGTATTTTCACCGTAAGGATACAGTACCTTAAGTAACCTCAATTGCGTAAATAAAAGTAAAAGGTAGTAAAATAATTAGAGTAATGGGCTTTAAGCATTTGTTACTTTTGTTTTTAATGAATTGATTTGTAACTTAATATTCAATTCCTATTACTGGCTGGTGTTGTGAAAAACAATTTTAAAATAATCTACAGTGTGTTCAAGGACATTAAAAACAACAAAGCAGTTTTGAAAGTGCTGTAGTTTTAGGAGAGATACTATACCTCTGTCTTTCAAAGACAACTACAAAGGATTCAGAAATATTTCCTACAAGGAGAGGAGCATTATATTTTTATCTGAAAGCAACATGTTTTCTAACAATCCATTTTTCTAATACCTTCATTTCATTGCCTTAACTCAGTAAATACTTGTTCGGTTATTATTGAGTGTAAGACTTAGGTGGAAATTATTTTTCATTTATCAGTCCCCATTTTTGTTTTAATGATGAACCTGCTAGACATCCTACTGTACTTTTTGTTTATTATTAAGGAAATAAAAATGCTGTTTTATTTTGGGGAGTAGTTTTTATTATGATGACTTCAGAATCCATAAAATATAATAATTCCATCAGTGCTTGAGAATTTTAATGACATTGCTATAATGACAGGAATTACACACACACACACACACACACACACACACACACAATTACATGCATATTTATATACATATTATACAAATATAATAAAATTTTGTGGTAGGATTATTTTGGCTAAATCTTGTTTGTATGAATAAAATGAAGAAATAACCTTATTAGTACTGAAAATTTGTCCTAATTCTATTGACCACAAATTTTAATGCAACTATAAAATGCAAAGAAATGAAATAAATAGTTGCAAACATGTGAAGAGACATCAACCATAATAAGAAACAGCCAGTAATGTCATTTTATTAACTAGTATCAGTTACTTGAGTAATGTTTCAAACCACAGCTTGAAAAGCTGCTTTGGGATTAAAATTGCTTTTTCTTTTATTTTTAGAGTTTACATGGTACAGAAGATATGGTCATGGAGGTAAGTTGATAAAAGAATAAATTTTTTAAATAACTTTTCCAAATGAACCATATTTTATCTCTAAGCAATTAAATCTATAAACTTAATGGCAAATAAATGTTAGATAACTTGGAGATTCTATAAGATAGTTTATCTGGGGTCATAAAACAACTTGTTTGATTGCCAAAATGAATGAATGGATACACCACAAACAAATATGCTATTAGATTATTATAGCAGATTGAAAATATATTCTAGGTGGCCTTTAGTTTTTCCTAATGCTTTGTAACAATTTAATGCCATGAAGTTTTGAAGCAATATTTTAAATATTGTAAACACCTAACTTACTTTTGAAATCCTCTTGCTTTGTTGAGAGAAAAAGAACTCTCAACAAGTTCTTTAACTTGTTAAAGTTAATGACATTGGAACCTTAAGATACAGTTTAGTTAGGACCCCAAAGATGGTGCAGAGTTTATTGTTTATAATTTATTAAGTATAACTAGTGATTCTGCTAATTTAGATTCTACTTCAACCACTGAATATTTCTGGCCAGAAATAGAGGCAGTGGTATACAGGAGAAGACAGAATCTAGAGTAAGACCAACTTGGATTTGCATATTCAACCTGGTATTCACTAGAGATTGTGATCTTGTGCAGATTATTGAACTTCTATGAGCTTTGACTTTCCCATGTATAAAAATCACATGGTTCTTGTAAAGACTAAAAAAGAATGTGGTGACAGATTCTAGCATAGTGATCTTACATGATAGGTGCTCAGTGAACACACTAAGACTCGTAGCTTATAAAAGCTACTGCATAGTGGTAGGAGAATGAAAAAATTAGAAAGAGGCACTGAGCAAACAGTGCTACAACTTGCATGCCAAATGAACAATATTCATGCTAGAGTGGGTCAGAAGAACTTTCATTTGTAGGTTGCCATGAGGATTATGGGAAAGTCTTAGCATGAATTCCACCAAAGCTATTTCTGTTCCCACCTTGTGAGTTAGGAATCACTGCATGTACATTATATAAAGATCAGTAAGATGTTTCTTGACTTCAACAACCTTACTGTATACTAGGAAATAAGTAAGTAGATAACGAAATTATAAGAAAAATATAATGAGCATTTTAAAAGATTTTCCTTGAGGAAAAAAGCAATATTTAATGATGGGGGTAGTACATTAGGGAATCTTGAAGTATTTCAAAAGTTAGAAACTGAGCTAATTCCAAATAAATGATGTGGAACAAAAACAACACAGAGTTAGGGAAATATGGGCTGTGTTAAGTCAGTGTTTCTCCAAGCATTTCAGAAAACACTTGTTCTACAGGATCTTAGTAGGAATTACATTAGAAAGGACTTCATTGTCAAATAAATTTGGGAAAGGTTAGTTCATAAAAGTTCAGTGGTTATTGTTAACTTTAAGTAATAAGTATACTATGTATGTAATAAGTATAATACATATATTACTTGCTTAGGACTGCTGTAATAAAGTAACTCAACTTGGGTGGCTTGTAACAATAGAAATGTATTGTCTCACACTTCTGGAGGCTGGAAGTCTAAAGCAAGGTATCATCAAGGCCATGTTTCCTCTGCAACCTATAGGAGAAGGCTTTTTTGCCTCTGCCAACTTTGGGTAGCTTTGGACATTCCCTGGCTCACGGCAGCATGACTGCAAATGTTCACCTCCATCTTCATGCGTCATCTTCCCATGTCTCTTCACATCTTCCCTCCGTGTGTGTCTACGTCTGTGACTGAATTGCCCTCCTTTTTTTAAGTTTATTTATTTATTTATTTTGAGAGTGCAAGCAGGGGAGGAGCAAAGGGAGAGAATCCCAAGCAGCTTCTGTGTTGTAAGCACAGAACCCAATGCAGGGCTCAATCCCACGAACCGTGAGATCATAACCTGAGCCAAAATCAAGTGTGGGTCACTTAACCAACTGAGCCACCCAGGCCCCCCTGAATTTCCCTCTTTTTACAGTTTCCAGTCATATTGGATTAGGGCCCACCTTTAACCTCATTTTAATTTGATTTTAATTTTGCGATTATCCTCTTTCCAAATGTGTTCATGTTCTGATGTACCAGGGATTAGGACTTCAACATATCTTTTTGTGGGAGCACAATTCAACCAACAGTATTACACCGAGAGAAAAGTACTGTGAATCTCTGAGGAAAGAAGAGTTGTAAAATATCCAGATATTCCCAAGCTTATTCACCCACCCAGCTAGTAGTTACTAAGGGAAAAAAAACTCATTTATGCTGACCGATATCAAGTTAAATTCATGACTACTAACTTCAAATTAAGAGCTGGTACTGCCCAGCCAACATACTCCACTTCCCCAATGAATTCATTTCCTCATTTTCCTAGCTCATGTCAGAGTTGCTTCCCTCTCTTCAAAACTCCAACAGCTCCTGGCTGTCCTTTACTTTCTATTACACAGAAGTGTTAGAGACAATCTCAAGAGAACTTCCACAAGTTCACCCCACTGTATGTAGTTTCCTTCCACATCTATACTCATAGACTGTGTCTTCCCGCTTGTTTTATACATGATCTCACCATACCAAACCCTATACCTGTGCACTTGTCCTATCCCATCTGGTTTATTTAAGTTCATTGCTCCAGTAATTGCCTGCCGTGTCTCCTCATCATCAGTTTCTCCCTCTCTACTCGATTATTGCTGTCAACATATAGACATTCTGTAGTAATTTCTCTCATTTAAGTAATCATGTCTCTGCTAATCCCATACTGTATAGCTAATATACCACTTTCCTATTCTTCTTTTCAACATTATTACTAAAAAAAAAATGGAGTATGCTTTCTGTCTTTCCTTCTCTGACCCATATTTCCCTTTGAACCTACTTTGATCAGACTTTCACCCCAGCATTCAACCAAGATGCTTTGTCCATGTCACCAATGATGTACACATTGTGAATCCAATGGTCCACACTAAGGCTTTCTACTTGACCTATTGGAAAGGTGATGCAGTGGCAGATATTACGTGTAGACATAATAACATCTACAGGTTGTATTTTTTTTCTCATATGTATTTCTTTTAAAAGTAAGAGACCTTTCAGTAGTTCTCCAGTCACCTCAATGTCCAGAGAGGGGTCACACATTTACCTCCAATAAGAAGGAGTAATGAAATGACATTAATGAGAGTCAACCTATATTTCTGAGTCATGTGACTGAAGATTTGATCCTTAAACATATCTGACCTTTGTCATCAGGGTAGGAGGGGAGGACTAGAACTGGTTAGTCAAAGAAGAATGTCTGCTACACCACTTAGGTGAGTTGAAAGTAAGGTTTGTTTTTTCACTTACGAATAGGAGAGTTCTATCCAATATATCATTTTGGATCTACAATAGTTTTTAACTATTACTTCATAGTAGTCTTAATAGCCTAGGTGACTAGCTTTTAAATAAAATAAATATATGCATTAAAATAATACATAGATATTTTTAGTTTGAAAAATAAAATACATCAAAATTTATTTAAAAATCCTAAAGCCCAACTCCACTCTTCTCCATGTCTCTTAAAAATTTCTTCCTCTTTTATTTTTTAGATTGTATGAAACCAACATGTATCCTATTGAGTTAAGAGAATGAATACAACTGAATTCCATATAGTGAACCTGTAATATTCAGATATTTAATTAATAACTGAATATTTGAGGGTAAATACTTATTTTTGATGCTTTCTCAATTACGGTCTGCTGTTACTTTACTTTAACAATAAGAAAAAAATAATAATACACAGCTATTTCAGGACCAACATTCACCTATACTAACCAAAAATGAAAATAAGTATCTCTTTAATTCCTTTGTAATTTAGTGACAAAAAAGAATATGAGGAGAGATAAAACAGCAGTATAATACTTATTCTGTAGGAATTAGAGTATAAAACAATCTATAATTTGTGCAATGGGATTACCATATGACTATAATATTCAAAGCTAATATCAAGGAAAATTAAAATTCTGAAGAGAGAACAGGTATGGAATTTCCATTGTCTTCACGGCACTTACACCCAAATTTTCATGACATGTTTTCCATAAGACTACCATCAAGTACTTAGCATTATTTTCATTTCATATAGCATTAGTCTATCTCTAATTATGGCTGGGATTTTATAGCATTCACTGCCTTATCATTATTTTGTGATATAGTCACTGTTATAAATTAAAATAGACTAGAGATAGCCTGAGGAGTCTAAGTCATACAAATAGGTCCACTAACTGGAGAGTGCTATATAGTGGGATATAGTCAGATATGAAGTAGGTGTGGGAAGATGCCCAGACAGTTAAGGAAAACACAGTGTGTAGAGGCTTTAGCAGTGGTCAAGGAAGGGGCTGCTATCAAGGACTTGATAGGCTCTTCTCTGGAAGATAAAGGCATGCAAAGGGAAATATGATCAACCTTTCGCTAACCTGACCCTAGTCTCTGTTCTGATAATTTTATTGCTACAAGTTCTTCAAACCAATTCCTTTACATTTTAATTATAGTGAATTACTACAACATTATAGATTCCCCATGACTCTAAAGGATTGGGACACCCAAGTATTCAAACTCCAAGCTCTGAACAGCCTTGCTTCCTTATCAGTGGGGAATGGTTGACAATGAAGACAGTAGGAAGAAGCAGTCTTTGAGACTATTTAAATGCTGTCTCATTTAGAGAATTTATTGTATTTCAAGAGACTTGTAACACTCTCCATCCCATAATAATTATAACATTGTAAATATTGTAAAAACCTCCGTGTTAGACTCTGTTCAAAATTTTTTGCCATTGCTTTTTTCTAATAGTTTTTTTCCTTGAGATTCTTCTTATACTTATGTAAAATTATGTTTTTATAACTAACAGATTGAGATGACATATTACAGAATGAGAAACAGAATTTGTTTCAAAATAGATATAAAATGAATAAAAAATTATCTCAAGTACAAATCATAATTATACTTCCAATTTTCAAACATAAAATAGAATAGAATAGCAAGATTACAGTGGACCATCTCCACATAAAGAGAGGTGAGGTAATCCCAGTTTAGAGAATACAACTGATTATGTTAGTGTTGGAATTAAGAATGGTACTGAAAAAAGCAGTAACTTTTACCTGTCATTCACATTTGTAAATTCGACAACAAATATTCTTATATGATTTTATTCTTATTAATCTTCGTGATCAAATTTAAGAAATGAACTTATAGGGCACCAGGGTGGTTCAGTTGGTTAAGCATCAAAGCTCTTGATTTTGGATCAGGTCATGATCCCAGGATTGTAGGATTGAGTTCTGCTTCGGGCTTAGCACTAAATGTGGAACCTGCTTAAAATTCTCTCTCTCTCTCCCCCCCCCCACTCTGCCCCTCTCTCCCACTTGCACTCCTCAAATAAATTAAATAAATAAATAAATAAATAAATAAATAAATAAATAAATAAATAAAGAATTTAAAGAATTAAACTTATTTCTGCAAGAGACTAAGATTACATGGTAGAAAACTGGTGATTTTGCATTAAGAGTAAATCAAAAGAAAGAGTGATATGAAATGTCTTCAATTAGCTTGAGAAATCATCCATAATTTTGTGCTTCTTTTTAGAAGAATTTACCCACTAAGAAAAAGGGCACATATTTAAAAACTAATCTTCTTTTTCTGTAACGTAATACCTATTTCTTGTCTTGGGTGCCCTATACCCTCATAATACATCCAAAGCACTGTAATTTATCATGTAATTACTTCCATGGCTGTAGAAAAAAACAGTAAGATGGTCATATTTTCTGTTTCTGAGAGTGTAATGCTTGCATTAACGATTCCTTTACTGATCCTCGTGTCCTCCCAGAAATTTCTTTTTCCTTGATCTGAGTGCCCTAGTGGAGTAAACAGAATGATGAGCTCAGACCCTCTTCAAGGGGGTTGTGAGGATCACATTCAGAGATTCACCCGCATGCCCATGCAATTCACAAGCTTGTCTTGAGTAATTTATCTTTTAAGGACCCAAATATGTTCCCCAAATAAAATATGTACAGTAATTGCTAAACCATCTAAATGAATACATTGTTTTATTTAGGCCTGTACATTTTACAAAAGCAGGGACCCTCTATTTATAAAATAATACTTACCAGGAACATTACTGTGATGTGAAGTGTGTCCTTTTCTGCTTTTGACCTAGAGAATGAGACGAGGAAAGTATCTTGCTTGAATGCAGTGTTCTCTCAATGTGAAAAATAAATCCAATATTTTGGTGGAAAGTAGCTTCATATTTTTGTCCCCTGAATGTTTTGTTGTCTGTTCCTATAAAGGCCAGGTGGATGAGGAATATGAAGAAATATACATGTAATTTATGAAGAGTCCTTGTCTTTGAGAAAGAAAAATAGCATGGGGTACTACTAATATTATCCAGTTTGGCATATACATTTCAACTCACTTCACCCAAAAAGTGTTTAATCTTTACATATACTCCTTGAGATATTGCTTGGCAAGAGATACAATCTCGTCATTATAAGTATGTGACATTTGATTATTTTCCATGGAAATTTTCATTGCTGGTCTCTTTTCTGAAAAAAAAAAAAAAAAAAACCAACCATAATTTTTAATGCATATGATCAAGATGAAGAAACTACTGAAACATCCTCAATTTTCTAAAAGCTGACCAACTTTTATCTCGAAAGCATATATGCCTTAAAATCAAAAGATACACTATCAAATGAAATATTTAAGATTATACATTTAATTAAAATATGCAAGTCCACCTTCATATACACACACACACACACACACACACACACACATATATATATATATATATATATATATATACATATATATATATATATACACACACTTCTGTCTTTGTTGAATTTGAAGGTAGCATACAGTCCTTTTTTTTTTTTTTAATTTATTTTAATGTTTATTTATTTTTGAGAGACAGAGAGACAGAGCACGAGTTGGGGAGGGGCAGAGAGAGAGGGAGACACAGGATCTGAAACAGGTTCCGGGCTCTGAGCTGTCAGCACAGAACCCGACGCAGGGCTTGAACTCATGAACTGCGAGATCATGACCTGAGCCAAAGTCGGATGCTTAACCGACTGAGCCACCCAGGCACCCCTATACCATACAGTACCATAAATAATTTAAGGCCAGTTTAGAATGAACATAACGCTATTTCAGAGTGATAAAAGTAGTTGTTTCAAGAAAGCTAATGAAATTATAAATTGAGAATTTGTGATTATTACAATCTCTTTCATGGCACTGCCAGAGGGCACTAGAGAAGCAGATGTTAGATGGGCCAGGACTGGCTATTTCTGCATTGAAACCCAATAATGTTAAAGGGGGTTTAACTATTACAAACCTGTACCTGTTGAGATGAGGACAAATTTTGTGAAGTAGTGTGCAATCACTAATATATCCCTCTTATTAAATACAACAAAGATTTAGTTAGTTGTAAGTCTCTCCTGTTTGCTGTTTGTGGAATACAAGTTGGAGAAAATCTAAAGGAAAAACCCTAACCTTGAAGACCTGAGATTCTCTTAAGAGTATCTTTCACAGAACAGAATTTTTTTATTTTAATAAAATCAAGCTTGTCTTTTGTTTTCTTTAATGAACCATGCTTTTGTGTTCTGTCTAAAAATCCATCACCATACCCAAGATCATATTCAAGTCATTGACTGAACTGGGAACAACTAATACCTATAGTCCTATAGTTCATCAAAGGTCTCCCAAGTGACTTTCTGAAATTCTTACGCTACCACTAATGTAGCAAATGGAAACTCAAGATACAAGCCAGTGCAGATCAATGATATTCTATTTAAATTATATGCATAAGTGTATTAAACATCCATTTCCCCTTAAATTTAATGATCTTATGCATTGGTAGTAACAGTAATGACATAAACATCAGGATCGTTATATAAATACAATGTACTTAGAAGATATTTATGAGCTTTAAACTTCTATAAATAATATTTACTTTTACTCTCTACATATCTAGTCTACTTAAATTTTTAAAAATTGTTTGAAAAATTCACACTAAAATTGTCATTGATTGAGGATAGAGTTAAAATAGTAGTCATCTTGTCTTCAAGAAGAGAATCTAAAAATACTGATAAAACTGCACTTCTCTGCTTGTCGTTTTAAGCATTTTCATGTGAATTGGGAAGAAACAAAGCATCTCCAGATCAGCAGGTGTTACTAAATTGTTCCAATCAGAAAAGCTGTGCAATTGGGAGAGACTCAAGGAAGAGCTTATAAAATTGTCCAAGTGGGAAGAAAAATGGCATATGATTTTTATCATGGATATGCACAAGGTCATTTCTTTCAGAGATTGAAAAATCTAGAGCCTACATCCAAATGAAAGTCTCCAGTTATCACAGATTTGGAATTTACTCCTCATTTCCTCTGGTGTGTGGTTATATCCCAAAAGGCCAGGAAATACTGGGCATCATCAGGAAAATTATTAGAAGTGAAGCAGAAAACGTTATATGCATTTCTGGCTTTTTACAGCCTCAGGAAGAATATGGAACTAGACACTGCTCACAGCAGGACTTTCACAGTCATTAGCAGAGGGCTTCTGTGAATACCTTGCATTTGTGATCTTATTTATGGTTGTATTGGGCCTGAGGGCCTTGAGAACATATGCCCCTACTCTTTCCTTTCTTGTTTAAATGTTGACCATGTAAACCAAAACATTTTTAAATGTTGATCATGTAAACCAAATAGCTTGCATAAAACAACAGTTTGGAGAAGTACATTGTTGGAACTAAATCTTAGTTTCTATCATTCCTCTGATTCTGATCCAGCAATTTGCTATCTGAAATAGAATGGTGATATGGAATGTAACTGAGGTCTATAAATTCTTGAATGGCAATTTCAGTAATTCCAACTAAAAATGAGTCATCTCCTTTTTAAAATATTTCAGGCAAGTTTAGAAAAATTGTTGCTTCATACTTAGAGAAACTAACTTGAGGATTTTATTAATCAGCTACATGTACCAAATAGGTATTGATACAACGCTAATAACACTAGAACAGGAAGAGTGAATAAAGTGTGGCTTCTTGCTTTTAGAAATTTCATGAGTTGATATACAAATATATACATATACATATAATGATATATGCATAAGATGTACATAAGATGTATAAATTAAATTTTGAAAGGATTGGCAAATGTATGAGAAAGTTGGCAAAATCATTTATTGAATACTGACTGTGAGCCAGGTACACTGCTGTCTTATGTGCATTGTCTCAAAATAATTCTTGCAGTGTCTTAATGGGATAGATTTTATTATCCTCATTTTATGAAGGGTGATATTGAGGCTTGGAGAGTTTAAATAATTTTTCCAAAGACACTGTAAACACTACTGAGGCAAGATTTAAATAATATAATAAAACTACTCATTCAGGGAAGCTGGAACAAAGCTCTCATCTTCAAGGTTGTTTTTAGAGAAGACAAAAATGTCTCTGTGGCGTTCACCTTAAACTCTCTTAAAAAATAAATTGGAGGAGTGAACCATAGCTTTGCTCTAGCAGAGACATTTTAATGATCTTATGTAAGAATATCCTCCTTCCTAGCCACACATGCTAGTATTAATTTCATATGGGGCATATGGCTCTTAGCTCTTCTCTGTAAGTGCTGCCATATTGATGTCATATGAGTAATTCTCTTCTCGTCTTCCTGCTGTGAAGCATCACTCTCCCCTTCCAGAGAAACAGCTGCTTCCCAACATGGGTATGCTTGTGATGAATTCTAAACCAGTTGGTCAGATCCCATATCCACGTAATTTGTTTATTGACTGTTCTAGATGTTCCTGAGTACAGGCATTGGTCACATGTGTAAAAAAAATAAAACAAAAAAGAAAAAGTGACTCAGGGAAGAGCCTAATTTCCCCAGAGCATCTACAAATTCATTCATTCTCTTATTAAAAAATCATTCAGCACCTATTGTGCTCCAGACTGCTTGACCGCTAGCTGAGAGATTATCGACACAGCCACCTGTTCCAAGTATTTGCAGTCTCGTGGAACAGACAATTGTATCAAGAATCACAGAAGGTGTGTTAAGTACCATAAGCTATGTGAGGAGTTATGAGAGCACAGATGAGGACCAACTGAGGCTAGGGGGGTGGCTTCCTGGAGGAACTAACTACTGTTGCATCATAAAGGACATTTTGAGCATTGATAGGAGGACAAAAATGAGATGATTAGTCTAGAAAGGGGAAAAAACATGTGGCAAAAGCTCAGAGGCATGAAAGCATGACTCATTTGAGGGACTATAAGTAGTTAAGCGTGACAACACTGGGTGCTTTGGGAGATGCAATGAGAGATGGGCAGAGAAGAATTTTGAATAAAGCACCTAAATGTTTCCTCAGAATTATGAAGGCAAATATCTTTGTTCAAATGGGAATGGAGATTCTGTGTTTCTGGCATTTTTTCCAAAATCTTTTTAAACATGTCCGAATTTTCTTTCACTTATAGCAACACAATGTAAAATAATTTTATTTTTCTTGTAGTTTCTGAGGAAGACAAAGGATTTGGACCAATTTTCGAAGAGCAGCCAATCAATACCATTTATCCAGAGGAATCACCAGAAGGAAAAGTTTCACTAAACTGTAGGGCACGAGCCAGCCCTTTCCCAGTTTACAAGTAATGTACCTCACTGCTCTTTTCATAGTGGCGTGTCAGACCAGATTATAGATCAACATCTGTGACCCTGTAATGATAGAAAAAAGTTATAATATAAGCCTGTTAACAAAATACAGGGATATTAACAAAAATATTGGCATACAAGTTATCAAAATAGAGTAGTTTAATGCCCAGATAATAAGTTTCCTTAAATATATGCAAATAATCCACTTACTATTTTCTGCACAGATAATGCCAATGCTTTTTGATATTATCCATTTAAAAATTTTGTAATGGTGATCATGGATTTAACCACATAAAAGGCTATGTGAAAATCATGCACAATTTAAATATACTCATTTGAGAATAAAATGTTCTTATATTCATTGACCTGGATAATGCATACTTACATATTATAGATGTTATTCCTGTATCAACTACATTTAGAGAGCTTGCATTTATAATCCTGAAAGCACCACTTTTTTCAGTAGTATCAAATCTATATTCCAGATAATACAGCAAATTTCTTAAATATCCCTGCCTATTAGACAGTTCATATAAATATATCTCCCTCTTTTTTCTGAGGTACATATTTATATTATAAAAAAAGAACAATGGGTTTTTCTGCTTCAGATGGTTCAGAAAAGTATACTAACAATTCCTAGCCTGATACAATGAATTAGATTAAAAAATCAACCTGACACCAATGGATTTGAATTTCACCTGTGAAATGGTTCCATGAAGACAAAGCAAGTGATTGATGGGGAAATTGGGACTTTAGTGCATTAATGTCAGTTAACTTAATTGAAGGTTGTCACTCAACAAGATTGATTTTCATAGTATTTTTTTCTCAGTAGAAAAACAACTGTCTATTGTTATAAAAAGTCGTTATCAAATTTCATTCTAATTGAATTTATTTTCTCTTGAGTTCAAGAGACTGTCTTAAGTCTCTGGGTTAAATTACAAAATTATTCTTAAAATAAAATATGAGTTTATATACAAAATCACCATCCCTTTGAAATTATTTTTATTGTTTCAATTTCATGCATGGGAGTACAAAATAAATAGACATTTTATAAATTATAAGTAATATGTTTGTTCTGAAAATATTTGATGAGCTAGACTTGTTTCTACCCTTAAGCCATACATAATAGGTGTTTATATACATAGTTATGGGCATGGAATAGTATAACTAATAGGGACTGTAGAGGAGATCTAACCCAAGCACATAGTTTTATAGGAAAGGAAGTTGAATCTTGAATATGTAAACTGACTTGCTTCAGAGTTAGTAATCACAGATCCAGGACTGAAACACAGGTGTTATGGCTTTCAAAGAAACTTATAATTTTTTCAGTATGTGTCTATATATATAGGTTGATAACATCTCAAATGCTATTTCAGTGATCTCAAAAGCTATTTCGGTGATGCTTATTTTGTGACACTTTGTCCTTGACACTCATACATGGAAACTTAGCAGATCAGTCTATGGGCTGAAATGGAGACACCATAACAGAAGAGATTGTTCTCAGATAGTGTTCTAGAAATGGGAGTTTCTTACTGTGTTCAACCCCTTCCCAACCCCACAGACACAGTAAGAAGCAAAACTTTGCATAACTGCAACTTAATACACATTGATTAACAACTCCCTTTTTTCTCTTCTCTCCAGTCTCTGGCATCCACCATTCTATACTTTGCTTCGCTAGTTTCACTATTATAGATACCTTACATAAGTAGATCTCATATTAAGCGTTCTTATCAAAATTTAAAATGTAAAAATAAGAGAGAAAGCTTTGCTTGACAAATATATCACCAACTCCCTTCCATAGGTTGTACCAGCACTGAATGCCTAGGATGAGTGTGGCCTCCTGACCTTGCACCTTAATATAGAGAGCTGGAAGGAGAAGTAGATGTTTAATTCTGTTATGAAGGCAGTCTGCATTTGACAACAAGAAAGAAAGAAAGAAAGAAAGAAAGAAAGAAAGAAAGAAAGAAAGAAAGAAAGAGGAAGGGGGGAAGGGAGGAAGAGAGGAGGGAAGGGAGGGAGGAAAGAAGGAAGGAAGAAAGAGAGGAAGGGAGGGAGGAAGAAAGGGAAGGAAAGAAAGAATTCAGCTCATGATGCAGCGTGTCTGAAAAGAACATTTGAAGTTTTTAAAATTTACTTAAAATTCAGAGCGAGCCATACTAACCTTGGTCATCATGCAATGTGTCATTCACACAGTAGTTTTATATTTATGGCATATTCCATGGTAATGTCTTATTCATGGCAACACCCTGAAAGGCACAGCAGGGAACCTTACCTTTTACTCATCAGCCTTGAAGCTTTCATCATCTTGCTTTGACCCCCAAAATAATAAGAATGCTAATTAAATTGCATTTAAAACTGTTTGAAAGGAGTTACAAGAATGGTGTGTATTCCTGAAAGTAAAGTAAACCAGTGAACCTACCCAAACGTAGCAAAACTTAATCATTATATAACCTAAAAGGCAGAATCAAATGTACTGGAGAAGAATTAATGCAATAAGCAAAAATTTGGAGTCATCATAGTAGAAAAACAAAATAAAATTGGAATTGCTCAACAAGGAAACCCATTGCCTTGGCAAGTGCTAAACAACTTGACAATGGATTGTTCAAGTAGGGCCAACATTGCCATCAAACTGGGGGGAAGGAAGATTTATTCATTGGGTTGGAATTTGGGAGGCTTTCAAAATGCAAAAGCCCAGTTTTCTGGGTTTGCTTTTAAATTACGTCCTATATTATAAAAGTTAAAACTAAAAATGTTCCAGTAATTTGATTTAATAAAAAGTATTCTAAAATGTTTAGGCTTTTTTTGGTAAGATTCTAACCCTAATTAGAAGTGTGCAAGGCAATGAGCCATGAGGCCCCAGCCCACTAATTGACCATGGCTCTTGCCTGTGACATTGCTGAAGACATGAACCCTGATACAGAATGAGTATGTATATTACACAGATGGTCAGCTTAATTGAAAACTATTTTCTACATTTATTCTTCTCATAATCTCACCAAGGAAGTTAGATTCCTGTTTTTAGTCAATTTATTTATAACACAATCCCTTAAATACACCTGCAATTGTATATTGGCTTGGAAACAAAAGATCCAATTGATTTTTGCAATTTTCAAATTGTGTGATCGACCTCTAGTGGTCAGAATGTGACATTTATTCAGTAGAACCCTGACTTCAATTAGTTTTATTGAAAAATTATTTTGATATATAGAAATCAGAAATTTATATTTTATTTTTTTACTAGAGTAATGCATTAATATTTTATGCAACACATCTGGATATGCATGAATCTTACTAGTACATAGATGATTATCATTTATAATCTATGTATATCTGCTAAGAAACCAATTAATGTAGCAAAATTCAGTGAAATATATGTCTCTGCAGATGTCTTATTAATAAAGAGAAAATGTTTCATGCACTTTAACATTTACCTTTATGTGCCTGATCTAAATCATAAATTATGAGCCCAGCGACCCAGAATTACAGGGTGTGAAGAAATACCATACCAAGTCATCTACTTAATCATCTGATTTCACATGGAGCCATACCCATATTATTTTAGAATGACATTGGCCCAGTATGCTATTTGCAGGCCTCATGACCTTTGATATGACATTTGTTTTTCTTTCTCATAGATGGAGAATGAATAATGGGGATATTGACCTGACAAGTGATCGGTACAGTATGGTAGGAGGAAACCTGGTTATCAACAACCCTGACAAACAGAAAGATGCTGGAATATATTACTGTTTGGCATCAAATAACTATGGGATGGTCAGAAGCACTGAAGCAACCCTGAGCTTTGGATGTAAGTGACTGTAACTTTAACATGGTCAAGTGTATTTAGGTGAAGTAAAAATTAGATGTCATCATAAGAGTCAATAAGAAAAATCAAGATGAAAAGAAAATGAAAGAAAGGATCCATAGATAAAGTGGGTCTTATATGATCACATTTAAAACTGTGTGGAGAGGGGCGCCTGGGTGGCTCAGTCGGTTAAGCATCCTACTTTGGCTCAGGTCAAGATCTCACCTCTCATGAGTTTGAGCCCCATGTTGGGTTTTGTGCTGACAGCTCAGAGCCTGGAGCCTGCTTTAGATTCTGTGTCTCCCTCTCTCTCTGCTCACACTCTGTCTCTCTCTTTCTCTCTCAAAAATAAATGTAAAAAAATTTTAAAAAAAGATTGTGGAGAGAAAATTTCAAGAGTGAAGCATCGTGAAACAAAGGCCATGTTCTGTGGGATTTTGAATAACTTTCTAAAAACTAGTTTCAGTGGAGGTGTCAAGCCATGTGTTCTCAATGGAAGCTTTTGGGGGCAGAAACCATCTTCGAAATTGTAACTAACAGTTTCTGTTCTCTAAAGTTCAACTCCACCTGACAGAATCTTAATCCATAGTACTTAATTTACCTTATTAAGAATACATTAAATTAAATTAATTAAATTATTTTAAGTTTAAAATATTCTCCTTATGGAGGCAGTTGTGAAAAAATACCTTCAGGAACCTTGTGCTAAACTTAAAGATAGAAGCTATTCTAGAAGAAAATTGCACATTGAAAGAGGGGTTGGGCTAGATGATCTCCAGTATGTGATTTTATAAGTTAGCACTTAAATCCTTTGCAAAATCAATTATAGGATGAAAACCATGTTTTTTTAATCAAAAAAAATTGTTATAATGTTTATTTATTTTGGAGATAGAGACAGAATACAAGCAGGGGAGGGGCAGAGAGAGAGACTGAGACAGATTCTCAGGGTCCAGGTACTAGCTGTCAGCACAGATCTCCATGCAGGGCTTGAACTCATGAACCGTGAGATCATGACCTGAGCCAAAGCCGGACGCTTAACCGACTGAGCCACCCAGGCACCCTGAAAACTATGTTTTAAGAGGACCCATGTGGCAGTGATTACCAGAGGGTGTGAACAATCAGACTCAATTAATGTGGCCACAGTTGGAATATAAATAATAAACCCAGTCCTTGAAGAAACAATAGAACAATTGCATTGCATTGAAGAAAAAGGAACCTAAATAATTTTTTAAAAGGAAAGTCAAGTCAAAGGGCAGAAACATTCTGCTTTCTTTAATAATGGAATGGGATCAAGTAAAACCAATTTCAAGGTTGGGAGGAAGCATTTAAATAGTGACATTAAGTTATCATTGTTGAAATGTCAGCTAAGTATTTGAGGATGGGGTTGGCATTCAAGTGAGGCATCAGGATGAGAGATATATATCTGAAGGGCTCTCTGCAAAAAGGTAATAATTAGAATGATGACTTTTCTGAGATACAAATATATTCAGAGAGGTAACAGTTTGATTTTATAATTCACGTACTGAGAAGTAGGAGATGAGGCAGGGCTGAAACAGAATGAGCATGAGTAAAACAAATAAAGAATAAAATAGAGTATCATGAGGGGTGCCTGAGTGGCTTAGTCAGTTAACCATCTGACTTCAGCTCATGTCATGATCTCGTGGTCTGTGGTTCAAGCCCTGTGTTGACAGCTCAGAGCCTGGAGCTTGCTTCAGGTTCTGTGTCTCCCTCTCTCTCGGTCCCTCCCCCACTCATGCTCTGTCTCTCCCCATCTCTCAAAAATGAATAAGTGTTAAAAATTTTTCAAAAATAATATAAAAAATAGAGTATCATGAAACTAAACAAAATGTGAATTCTAAGTAAACAGAAAAGAATGAAGATGAGACGAGACTAAGGAAAACTCAGAATTTGAAAAGGAGAAAAAGTTGGTGACTAGGATCCTGCCATTCATCCTGTTCCTTCACCCCCTTGGAGTCCTCCCCTTGGGAAGAGAAATAGACTTTTCAAATGAGTTTGGGACTCCAAGTCACTCCTCTTTACTTATTTGGTAGAATCCTGGTTTTGTCTGAGCCAATTGTATTTCCAGATGGAAATTACTTACTGAGATTGAAATTACCTTACTAAGATTCTACCTAAACTTGAAGCAAAGGTTGAGGATATTTGTAATCTTCAGGGTTGTTAGCACACTTACGTAGGCCGATACTAATATCCAGTTGCTGGAGTTCCTCACAGAAGTCTTTTAGAGTCTATGCAAATGCCAGCATATAAAAGCAGAATTGACTCGCACAGGCTCCACCAAAGCAACTGAGAAGTATCATATCCAAAAATGAGTTAGTAGGTAAAAGATATACTTTAATGAAAATCTCTATTGACTGGAGAGTGAATGTTTTCCTTTTTGCTTTCATAATTAGATCTTGACCCTTTCCTACCTGAGGAGCGTCCTGAGGTCAGAGTGAAAGAAGGGAAGGGAATGGTGCTTCTCTGTGATCCTCCCTACCATTTTCCAGGTAAACTAAGTTCCTCTGTGACTGTAAGCATCTGTGCAATGAATGCATCAGTTTTAATTTTCTTAACAATAATGGTACATTTATGATTAAATAAGACTCAATATTTGTCTAACCTTGTAATGTATCACTTAATAATGGTTATAGACTCTTCTAGGCTCTTTAGTCACTTGGCCCTAATTCCAAAGGTCTGGAATCATATTGGTTTATAAACAACATATATGTTAGATTATGCCCTTATTAACATTCTTGTTACACAGGAGAAAATATGATAGACTATTTACAAATTATTTTAAAAATAGAACAGTGCTGGTCAGTCATTTCATTAAAAGTATTATATCTATAGTATACTGTGAATTATATAAATGCTTGAAAAGGATAAAGACATAATAAATTACTAATCTTTTTAGGGAATCTATCTGCAAGAATAATCATCCAATTTAGAAAGGGGTTAAATTGTCATCTGTAACAAGATTCAGCCTTTGAATACAGGTTTTCTGTGCTTTGATATGGCTAAAAGAGAAGCCACCAAGTGCTAATTAAAAGATGAACACTTTATATACTTTCATTAATTTTCATTTGCTTTTTTTATAAAATATCTTCTTGAAACAATATATAAACACTACTTTTCACAGTGGAAAAAAAACAATGTTTTATATTCTAATATTATGGCATAAATTTGTCTTTAAAGACCTTCATAGAGAATATATTCTATTACAATTATATGTATATCAAGTCTGGTTGTTTATATACCAAATATCAGTAGTTTTCTCTCTAATAAAACAGGAGAAATACTATTAAATGCTAAATATAGGAAGAACATAGAATTCAAAATGATGTAACAACCTTCCTATGAGAGAGTAATCTTTTACTATGAAGAACTGCTAAAACTACGGGGAAAAAATCCCCTGATCTCCATAGCATTTCCCACAAACAAAGGTAATGATCATAAATAGCCAATGACTACATTTGACTACATTCAGCACTGGATGGGCTTCATTTAACCACTCATTCATTCAACAAATCTCTTGTGAGCACCTGTTATACAATTACGTGTGCCAAGCACTGTGTATGCCGCAAGAATACCTATTTGAGTAAAACAGGAAAATCCACTTGCCCTCAGGGATTTGCTACAGGAAGAGACAGCCAACAGACAAGATCCATAGTTAACAGGTATAGCTTTTCCAAGATTCCATTTGAACTACATTCCTACCAAGATATTGGTAGTAGGTAAGCTCCAGGGTGGAAAATTAATTCAGGGAAGGGAAAGAGTAAGTGTTAAAGGGATAGCTGAACTCTTATGAGGGACATTGCTGTGAAGGTAACTTTGAATAAAGCCCTGAAGGAAATGAAGAAGCTAACAGTGCAGATGTCTGAGATAAGGGCATACCAGGCGGATGCAGCAGCAGGAACAAGGGGTGAGATGGGACTATGGAGGGAGATCAAGGAAGTCAGGGTGACTGAAATAGACCGAATGAGGTAGAAGGTAGTAAGAAATGAAATTGGAGAGATACAAGAGCTGTATCACATGGGACCTTATAATTCATAGTGATTACACTGGCTTTAACTAGAGTGAGATTTACATTGGAGGGCTTAGACCAGAGAAGTCCAATGACATTGCTTAAGTTATAGAAAGATGAGTCTGGCTGCTGTTTTAAGAAAAGACTTAATGGAAATTCATTTCTAAATCTGTTATTCAAAATAGGAGTGCAAAAGGAAAAAGATATAAAGACACAGTGTGGTTAACAATCTTCATTTTATTTTTAAAATGCATTAAGGAAGATGGGTCATGAAATTTTGGAATTTCCTATATTAATGCAGGGTCTGATTCTACTTACCAATCATGAAATTCTAAGCAAAACATTTAACCTCTCTGAGTCTCATTTAGCCTATCAGTGAAATCGAAGTAAGAATATTAATAGTCCATACAATACTTGAGAGAGAAAGAGAGATACCATTGCTTATCGCCATGCTTATATTTACTCAAAAAAATATGGTAGCTTTTGGAAAAAGCACTGTTTGTCTTGGCTTACATCCAACATTTGTTCTGCAATAGCCTAGTTTTGATAATGCCTTAGCTTACTGCTAGAAAACAACAGTTTTAAGAGACAATATTTTCTTCCAGATGACCTTAGCTACCGCTGGCTTCTAAATGAATTTCCTGTATTTATCACAATGGATAAACGAAGATTTGTGTCTCAGACAAATGGAAATCTCTACATTGCAAATGTCGAGGCATCAGACAAAGGCAATTATTCCTGCTTTGTATCCAGTCCTTCTATTACAAAGAGTGTGTTCAGCAAATTTATCCCACTCATTCCACTACCTGAACGTAAGTATTTTGTTACACACTATTTTTGCAGATTGTCTGCTTATGGAGTACTTACAATATGAAAAGAAATATCCAGTGGGAAGACTTGTTGGCTGCCCAGTCAGGGCAAACAGAAGATACACAAACAGAAGACTTTGAAAGTCTTGGTCATTACTTAGTTTTTCTGATGGAGATTTACATGTTAAAAGTGCCCTAAGATGGCAGAGAATGTGTAGGGACTGATTCATTAGCCTAATACCCATATATTGGTTACAGTGGGAATCACTGACCTCTGCTTTTATTCTCATGTCCATTCAAAGCTTTTAGTAACTTAATGAAAGAGAACAAATGATTAGATCAAAACAAGCTCTAGTGATTATAGAATTAGGAAATAAATGCAGTTTTATTACTTTGATATTTTAAGGAACTATTTACATGAAGCAAATCAGTGTATGTATTGCCTTTATGCTATAAGTAAGTAGCATGGAGTATCACTATCATGATGCCATAATTGATGATCACTGACAGACCTGAATGGCATTTCCAAGATTCTAGTTGAACAGCATTCCTTATTTTAATGCATCACTTCCTAAGAAAATCAGACTCCAACATATTTGCTTACTTCCCATTGTTTTTATCATAGTCCTCCTGTTACCACTCACATCAGTGAGTTCAGGCTTCTGAAGAAATACTGGGAATTGTTGTTCACAGACCTAGGCTTGGTTCCTGCCTCTATTCTAAATAAGAAATGGGGAAAATGTCATCATATCACTGTGGCTGCATTTTTTCTACTCAAGATTGTGGTCACGTAGTTGGTATTCAATGAATATTTTTTGACTTCTGGCTCTTTTTTCTCTCCACAATCTTGGAGATACTTGAGATCTACTACCTCATAGAATCATAAGGAGCCAGCATGTAAAAACTTCTATAGGTTTCTTTCTTATTCTACCCCAGAAGTTCATCTCATCTATTTATTTCTTACTAGCATCTCTGTGGAAGAAGTGTTTCTCTTCCTGTTCTAGCTAATTCTTCCAGTTGCACTAGTTCATTTACCATTTGATTCATTTAGAGACTTCACTATATCATTTAATTCCTGCTTTTTTTTTCAGAATCTTTATTCTCCATTCATTTCCCTCTGTGCATTCTTTTGTATTAACTGCAAACCATCTTGACAATTTCTTATTTGCTAAATCCAAAGTATACTTTTCAGTTCTGAATTTGTATGAACTTTGACACTGTTGATCTCCTATGCTTCTCTTGAACTCTTCTTTCTTTTCCTAATTTTCCCAGCTCCTTCCCTCCCGTTATCTTCCACCTGCCTCTCTGACAAATTCTGTGCAGTACCCTTCCCCAGATCTTCCTCCTTCTTATATTTCTCTCTAATCTTTTTTCAGATATTCTTACCAATTTATGCCTTTCGACAGCAGCACTATGGAGATGAGTCCACATTCTTATATCTAAAACTTTTCTCTTTGTTTAGGACTTAATTCTACCTACCTCCTAGGGTTGTCATACAGAATGTTTTTGAGAATGTTAAGTTCAAAATGTTCCAGACACATCTTTCATCTCATGTATAAAACTTCTAGTGTTCTTCATCTTGTTTGGTGGTATTGTCATATCTCTACTATCTCAGAATAGCATTTTTAATCATCAAGTCTTGTCCTCTCCTCATCCTCCAGATAGCTAATTCAGTGGTCTGCAGCTAGTACGTAAGCACTTGGGAAGTTTGCGGAAATGTACAACCCAGAAATACTAATTCAGCAGGTCTGGGATGTGACCCAGGAATTTGTAGGTTCAGTAAGCATCCCCAGTGATTACAATGAATTGGATCTTTTATCTATGGGTTGTGAAAACATTGACCCAAAGAGCAGTCCTGTTGATTCTGCCTCTGAAAGACAGCTTTGACCAGTTCTTTCCTTTTTTATTCCTACTGCTCAAGTCCTCATCTGTTTTGCCTGAAGTAATGACAAAGCCTTCCTTAGATACTCTTCTAAAATTCTCTTCTCCATGTTCCATTCTTTAAAACTTCCAACAAGATTTTCTACTTAAACCAAAGGTGATATTCATATAAATTCTCTTTCCCAAACGCACTGGCAGTTAATCACCAAGGAAATTATTCTCAAAATGTTTAATGTCACAGTTTCAAGCCTTCTAGATAATAGATTCAAGCTCATCTTCAACACGTATATTTTGTGAATTCCTACACTTAAAAAAAAAAAATTCCCTGCATACTCCTGAAACTTTGTTTTAATATGTTGTTTCCTCAACCCGAACTGGTCTAGTGAATTCAAATACTCTTCTTGCCTGAAATTCCCATAGGCCCTGCATAATCAACCATCCTCCTTAGCTGCCACCCTTTCAGACCACTTATTTTTGTTTTGACTTGTATTTTCAGTCATTGTGTATCTATTTGTCTCTCTAGTATCAATGAAGTGCAAAGTACCATTCATACTATAATCTTAAACCATGCATTTTGCCTTTCTGAGCCTGTTTCTGTGACTGTAAGATTGAGGGAATAAAGCATCTCTCAGTATAGATGTGCTCAATACATTCAATAAGGTAACTATATTGATAAGCACAGTGTTGTCTGAATAAACACTTTTCTTCGTTCCCTCTCTCCTTCCCTCTTTTCAACTTATTTCCCTTTTGCCATATGCATGTCTTTCTTCTTTTCCTCCTCTTTTGTCGCCTGGCCTCTTTCTTTTACACTCTTCTCTCTTCCTTCTACCCTTCTCCCTCATGTCCCTTGTCCTTTCTCTTCCTTCCTGAGTCTCATTTAGTGCCTGGCACAGTGTTTACACATTTTTGATGCTCTTTAAGACTTCTTAAAAAAATTTTTTTTATATTTATTTTTGAGACTGGGAGAGACAGAGCATGAACAGGGGTGGGTCAGAGAGAGGGAGACACAGAATCCGAAACAGGCTCCAGGCTCTGAGCTGTCAGCACAGAACCCAATACGGGGCTTGAACTCACGGACCGCGAGATCATGACCTGAGCCGAAGTCGGCCACTTAACTGACTGAGCCACCCAGGCGCCCCTTGAAAAATTTTTTTAGTGAATTGAGTAAAATTAGTTACACAGCTTGAGAATGAGTCAATATGATTGGAAATGCTAGATGAAATTTATGCTATATACATACTATGCATAAACAAATACGTCTATGCATTGTGATATGGTCAGATAGTTCCCAGTACTTGAGAAATGTCTTCCATACTGAAGTAATTCTATCAAAATTACAATATTGAAAAAAAAACTCTTTTCATTCTGCCTAATAATTAGTGGATATTTGTATTTTTCTTGATATTAGGAACAACAAAACCATATCCTGCTGATATCGTAGTTCAGTTCAAGGACATTTATGCATTGATGGGCCAAAATGTGACATTAGAGTGTTTTGCGCTTGGCAAGTAAGTATACTTATATTTTTTATTAACATATATAGAAATATATTAATTTTTGTACCATTTAGGAAATAAATGATGTAAGTGTTTAGCTATAGAGAAACAAAGTAATTTACTTTGAAATGTTGTGGACCCTTAGCTTTTGTTATCTCCTATTTAAAGTCCCGTTCCTGATATCCGATGGCGGAAGGTCCTAGAACCAATGCCAAGTACTGCTGAGATCAGCACCTCTGGGGCTGTCCTCAAGATCTTCAATATTCAGCTAGAAGATGAAGGCACATATGAATGTGAGGCTGAGAACAATAGAGGAAAGGATAAACACCAGGCAAGAATTTATGTTCAAGGTAGACATGTTATTTTAATTTTCTGTAAATTGCATCAGTATCTTATTTATAGCCATTTCCATACTTGAAAAGCTAGTATATAATAGTTTAAAAACAGTGATGTATCTTATATTATGCAAAAAAGGTGAAATATTTATCCATCTAATGAAGTCACAAATATGGCTTAAAAAAGTTATAAACTTCTATTAGCATCATACTAACACCAATGGATTCATAGTAGTGTTCTTGATAATTTTCTGAAAATACAATTGATGTAACTTGTTGACTCCCTTCCTTGTTCTTTTTTTTTCCCCAATACCTTTTTATTTGTAGAAGAAACTATGCATTATGACTCAGGCTAAGCCACTGACTTGCAAACTCAAGTATGCTTCAAAATCACCTGGAGGGCTTGTTAAAACACAGATTGCTGGTTCCCAGAGTTTCTGAGTTAGAAAGTTCTATTTAGGGCCCATGAATCTGTATTTCTAACAAGTTCCTAAATGATGCTAATGCTACCAGACCAGGAGCCACAGTTTGAGAACCTCCTTTTTCCAAAAGAGGAAAAAAAAATTTTTTTGAAGCAGTTTTCTTGGTCAAGTGTTTGATTCAGACACACACACGCACACACACACACACTTACATTTAGGGGGATAGAATGTTGTGTTTCAGGGACCACTTGAAACTTTTCAGGCTGAAATCATTTCTGTATTATTGTACAATATAAAACTTAAAGATCACAACTAAGCAAACATCTAAGGTTTCAGTAAGCCCATTCATTTAAAGGATAAGCATCCATTGAGTGTCTACTCAGAGACACACACTATGACAGGAACAAGTGGAACTAGATAAGAGAAATACTCTCTCTGTCCTCTGTCCAGGATTCATACTGTTTTCATACTATATACAAACCTCTACATTTATACCAGTATACACAAGCAAACGAACATATGCCTCCATACACATGTGAGAACCAAACTGTGATATCAGAATGGGGAAGGGGCATTGTGGCTCCTACCCAGACCCAGGCCTCTGTCTATACAGGGATGAAGTAAGTGCCTCCAATGACTTAACACATGAAGTCTCACCACCACCATCCCATAGAATTCACCAGGATTAGGCTCTTTTTGCCTTTACCCTGTTAATTCCATTTGGCACAGAAAGCCACGCACTCCAGGCCTCCCTTATCATCTGAACTTAACACCTACACAGCTCTGCACATGTCCTTCTCAGTCTCCATCTCATCCCCATCCCTAACTTCTGAAACCTTTGTACCATACTTTCTACAACACACAGGCTGCTATCATCGCAATCCCCTATATTCTCAACTTCTCTATAACTTCTACTCTGAACTTCTCACTTAACGAAAACATGGTTCTCCCTTAAAGACACTGCTTCCCCTGTAATCCTCTCAGGCAGTGGCTAATTTTCTTTCACAGCTCTCATTCCCTTTGGCTTGCAGTATACCTGCTCTTCTTATTCCATCTCTTTTCCTTTAAATGTCCAGTTAACTATCTGTCAGGACAAACCCCCTCATTTCTCTAAGGATTTTGCTCTTGGCAGCTCTTACAAACCAGAACACTACTCTTTACATTCTTAGTGACATCAAAATCAACTTAGACTATGATTATCTTTAGTAGTTTGGCCTCTCAGTTCTATTGAACTCCTCTTCCCTAATGATCCGTTCCCATGGCCACACTTCAGACCTCAATGTTACCAAAAAGTACAATCCCTTTATTTTTTTAATGTTTATTTATTTTTAGATAGGGGTGTGGGTACAGAGAGGGAGAGAGAGAGAGAATCCCAAGCAGGCTATACATTCAGCATGGACCCGATACGGGGCTTAATCTCATGGTCAACTGTGAGATCATGACCTGAGCCAAAATCAAGAGTTAGACACCTAAGTAACTGAGCCATCCAGATGCCCCCTCCAAATTACAATCCCTTTATAATCTCAATTTCACACATTTCTTTCAAACCACTATCTCCTATCTTTCTAGTTCAGTCTCTCTAATACCCTTGGACTCTACCAGGAACTGTAACCAATTAATCTAGCCACGGTTTAACATTCTTTCACTTCATCTAACCTCTACCCACCTCTTCCCTAAACCTGTGATCATTCATAACTGTTCCCCTGCACTCCTCCACAATGCACTCACCACCTTCTGTTTTGTCTTACTACATTTGTAAAAGGCCAACCCCGGAAAAATCGAGGTTTTTGCCTACAGTGCCTGAACCAGGAGCTAGAATATGACTTGAGATAAACATCACCATACTTATTAGAGCATTTTAAATTATTCATCATTAACTTCAAGTGGGCCCTTGGTGCTGCCTGGCAATTATATTTTACTTCCACAGGCCCACTTACTCTTGCAGTCCCTTAGATGACCTACTCATGCCTTCACAGTTTACTTCAAACCCTAACACCTCCTCCTTCAACCTTACTCTCAGCTGATAACTTGGCTTCTTCTTTCACTGAGAAAATGAAAGGTCAAGTTAGAACTTCCACAGGCTCCCACCCCACATCTATCCAATACCTTTACCCATATCTCATTGCTATGGATTCAGCTGCTATCTGAGGCCGACACCTCTACTCTGTGCTTGATTGTACTCTCCTACTTCCTTAAGGCTGTTGTTCCAGCAATTCCCTCTCCGGCGAAAGTAATCATTTTTTTCAATGGATCATTCTCATCAGTGTATAGTGGTCTTGTTTCCTACTTCTTTAAAATATTTTTAACTCTGGCTGCTGCTCCATTCCCCTTCTTCTTGTCTCCCTGACAGATTTGGCTATACTTTCTAAATATGCTGTGGTCAATTTTTCTTCTTTTTAAAATTCACTCTTGTTTGAGTCTCATACCTACCTCCCTGCTGGAATCTTGTCTTGATCACCAATGACGTCATGTTGCTGAAGCAAATGGCCACTTCGCAGCTGTGTCTTACCTGATCCAGCAGCAACAGACGCCCCTGCTGACTGTGCTGTCCTCCACTGTCCGCTCTCTGTGCTTCGCATCTGGGATCCATACTTTGCTAACATCCTTATGCACCACTTGCATTCTCCTCCTCAATCCATATGCCCTTCAAACATGGGAGCAAGCAGGGTTTGTCTCTGAAAATCTTCTCTATTTCCTCACAACCTTGGTGATTTCATCTATGATCATGGCTTTAATTAGGCTCTAGCACCTGAAAATTCTGACCCAGATACTTTCTTGGAACCCTAGACTTGTATATTCAGTACCCCAACAAAATTCACTTGATACATATCAAGTATACATAGGTGACCTCCAGAAGAGAGAAAAATTCTGGTTAGAGTCTTACATTATATTTTTTAAATAAAGCTGGCATTCTACCAGGTTTCTAGTGCTTATAGATCTGTTTTTATTCAGTGTACTAAGAAAACTACGATCCAGGTTCTTAGCCGAGTAGAGTTCTAAACTATATAATGTCTAATTCTTTAGAAGAATCAAGGTGACAGCAGATATTTGTAAGGGAATCTTATTAAGGGAACTATTATTGTTCCTTTACTAATGAAACACTCAGTTTTTATCTTTTGGTGTAATCAAACAACCAGTTTACAAAATTAAATCATAGTCAAGCTGATTCCATTATTTATTCTTATTGTATTTTTTAATGTGATATCTTGTGTGTTAGAGTCCAAGGCATGAAAGGTGCTCATATTCCTGTTTTATGTATTGCCAAGATTGTCTAAAAAATAAAACCTCTCTCAATTAACATTCTTATCAATATTTAATTTTTATAACTGTCTACATATGTTACCAAAATGTAATGATAAGTGAAAATATACTAATCAGATTATTGTGTTATAAATACACACACGCACATAATCTTGATGGGATTATATCTAGTGAGATCATAAAAATGTTTTATACTCTATTATTTATATGTATTAAATACTTTCTATAAGACATGTATATTATTTTGTCATAAAATTAATATATCAAAGTTTTCTTTTTTAAAGAAAATAAAATACTCTCCTCCACTCACAATTAATTCTCTATTCCTACCTCCTTTATTTTATATCAATTAATTTACCTACAGTTATTTATTTATTTATTTATTTATTTATTTATTTATTTATTTATTTATGAGAGAGAAAGAGGGAGCACAAGTGGGGGGTGGCAGACAGAGAAGGGAACACAAAATCTGAAGCAGGCTGTGTCCTGACAACAGAGAGTCCAATGTGGGGCTTGAATTCACAAACCGTGAGATCATGACCTGAGCCAAAGTCAGAGGCTTAACCGACTGAGCCACCCAGGCACCCCTACGTACATTTATTGAAACTATTTAACTTAAATACTCAAAAAAATGTCATAGTGTCCATTTGCTTGCTCTCTAGAAATATTTACTTGTGGTATGGCAAATACTTAGCAGTTTTCTTTAGCTACCAGATCAGATGAAATGATGAAGCTGAAATTAATTTCACTAAAGCATGGATTTCACCAATTATAGCTCTTGTATGTGGTTTCTAATATTGAAAGAGTAATTATGTGATCAAGGCATTTTTTCTAATCCTACAGTAAAATGTGACAGTGGCCACTAGGTGAAAGGTACATCAAAAGGAGGACACCTGAGGACGTGGAAAAAATTTTGATTCTTTATTCCAAAAGAAAATACTTAGTGTCGTACTCAATGAAGCCATAATTTAAAAAAAAATTTAATGTTTATTTATTTTTGAGAAAAAGAGAGTGAGCAGGGGAGGGGCAGAGAGAGAGGGAGACACAGAATCTGAAGCAGGCCCCAGGCTCTGAGCTGTCAGCACAGAGCCTGATGTGGGGCTTGAACTCACAGACAACGAGATCATGACCTGAGCCAAAGTTGGACACTTGACCAACTGAGCTACCCAAGTGCCCCAAAACATAATTTTTTAAAAATGTTACAGGTGAGAATTTTTTTTAATTTTATTTTTTAATTTACATCCAAATTAGCATATAGTGCAACCATGATTTCAGGAGTAGATTCCTTAATGCCCCTTACCCATTTAGCTCATCCCCCCTCCTGCAGGAGAGAAATTTTTAATTTTTTAATATTTATTCATTTTTGAGAGAGAGAGAGAGCGAGACAGAGTGTGAGCAGGGGAGGGGCAGAGAGAGAGAAAGACACAGAATCTGAAGCAGGTACCAGGCTCCGAGCTCTGAGCTGTCAGCCCAGAACCTGATATGGAGCTTGAACTCACAAACCGTGGGATCATGACCTGAGCAGAAGGCAGATGCTTAACCAAGTGAGCAACCCAGTTGCTCCAAGACATAATTTTTTAAAACTTTAATTGTCATTTTGAAAGATTTAAGTTATAAGAAAAGGTAAATTACTGTAGTGTTACTCATGAATTAGCTTTCTAACAACACATGGTTCACATATAGGAAAATAATTATGAATTGATTATAGTTACTTCATGTTATAACAATGTAGGATAAAATTTACCTGAAGACCTATGGGGATGCAATTTCAATGGCTCTAACACTGGTTTTATGGCACATATAATATCTGATGTATTCTCCAGAAGAAGATCAACCAAATGTGACGTTTGCATTCTTGAGATTATTTTGAGTGTTGAGATTTGAGTCTGACACTTACAATGTTCTTTAACTTTCAGCGTTTCCTGAGTGGGTAGAACATATCAACGACACAGAGGTGGATATAGGCAGTGACCTCTATTGGCCTTGTGTGGCCACAGGGAAGCCCATCCCTACAATCCGATGGCTGAAAAATGGATACGCGGTATGTATGTTCAAGCGTTTTGCGGTTCTTGAGTCCATACTCAGGCACCATTTCCAGTGGTCCTCAGATAAATTTAGCAAGAGAATCAATAGAGTAAGGGTATCTTGGCCCTAAAATTAAATAATTAAATAAATAAATAAATAAATAAATAAGTAAGTCTTCTAAAAAAGGCAAACAAGGAAGTGAACAATAAATTATCTTCTTTCAGTTTAAAACAACGTTTCTGCAATCTTATGTCTACCTTCTCTCTCTCTTCCTCTCTCTCCTTATTTTGCCCTTTGTTCCATATTTTGCCCTTCTTCCTACTTTTCCTTCTCTACTACCTGATATTGTCCTCTTTTTTTTGGCCACTATTTCCCTGACCCCACAGAAACAGAGGTAAGAGGGAAGGTTCTACCTTTAGCCCTGGGGACAAGTAGCAGCAGTGGGGCCCTTCTGTACCTTCCCTCTGTAATCTCCCAGCTGGGCCAAGAGGGAAAAAGTGGACTCCCAGCTCTGTAGGATGAATAGAACAAGAGCCACTGGGCATGGTAAGTGGGTTTTAAACCCTACCGTATCTGGCTTAGTTAACAGTGGGGGCAAAATATTGTACCTGAATGAAAAGGCAAACCAGCCCAGACCTAAATAAAAGCATTTCTGTTAAAGTTTATCAAGGAAATGTATTTTGCTTTGTCTTCTTTTCAGTATCATAAAGGGGAGTTGAGACTGTATGATGTGACTTTTGAAAATGCTGGCATGTACCAGTGCATAGCTGAAAACACACATGGAGCCATATATGCAAATGCGGAGTTGAAGATCTTGGGTCAGTATCATTTCTAGTTTCTGATAACATTCAGCAAGAAAGCGCCACATTAAACAATGATCATAAGGGTTTCTGCAGATCATATTTGATTGTATGTTGGATCACTAAAGGTGACAACTTTCAAAATGTGGTTTGGAACAGGATGATATTGTTGTTTTATTTCCCTTCTTTCACTGGAGAACAGTAAATAAGTTAGAGGCAGCATGGAGTACAATAATTTAAAAAAATGATTTACAGGTAAAGCAAACTTTACACACGCCAGTTTTTACAAGTCTTATTCTCTCCTATGTCTGGGCTGTTAAATACTTCCTGAAAATCACATTGTGGTGATTGATGCTTCCACAATGCATGTGACCCAGTCTCAGATGGATCTTCAGCACTTGCTAGTTATAGCAGTCTTTGGATCTCATATCCTACAATTGATATTTAAAATCCTCAGGACATTCCTCAAGCTCTTTGCTCCACCCTGACTCCTTCTTTGGTATTGCTTTCTTACTCTGCCATAACAATTGAAACCCTTTGAAATAAAATATATCAATTTCCTATCCACATTCAAAAGTATGTAAATCTTTACTACATTTTCCCCTTCATGTTCTTCATCCAGAGGCGTGAGTATCTCTCCTCTCTAAAACAGGCATACCTCGTCTCGTTTCATTGCATTTCACAGATACTGTGTTTTTACCAATCGAAGGTTTATTGCAATCCTGCAGCGAGCAGGCATATTTCCAACAGCATTGGCTTACTTCATGTCTCTGTATTACATTTTGGTAATTTCACAATATTTAAAACTTTTTCATTATTATTATATTTGGTATGTTAATCTGTAGTCAGTGGTCTTTGATATTACTATTGAAACTGTTTTCAGGCACCATGAACCAGGCCATATACGAGAGCAAACCTAATCAGTACATGTGTGTGTTCTGACTGCCCACATTCCTTCACCTCGAGCCTCCCTATTCTCTGAGACACAGCAATATTGAAATTAGGCCAGTCAATAAGCCTACAATGGCTTCTGGGTGTTCAAATGAAAGGAAGAGTCAGACATCTCTTACTTTCACACAAAAGCTAGAAATGATTAAGCTTAATGAGGAAGGAATGTCAAAAGCTGAAATAGGCTGAAGGCTAGGTTTCTTGTGCTAACCAGTTAGCCAAGTTGTGCACACAGAGGAAAAGTTCTTATGATTAGAAGTGCAGGTCTAGTGGGCACATGAATGATAGGAGAACAAAACAGCCTTATTGCTGATTTGAAGAAAGTTTTAGTGGTCTGAATAGAAGATCAGATCAGCCACATTATTCACTTAAGCCAGAGCCTAATCCAGAGCAAGGCTCTTACTCTCTTCAATTCTGTGAAGACTGAAAGAGGGGAGGAAGCTGCAGAAGAAAGGTTTAAAACTAGCTCAGGTTGGTTCATGAGGTTTAGAGTAGAGAAGAGAGGAAATGGCTTCACAGCTGACACTTTTGTTGGGGACTAATGTGGCTGGTGACTTTCAGTTGAAGCCAATGCACATTTGCCGTTCTGAGAATCCTACAGCCCTTAAGAATTATGCTAAATCTAATCTGTCTGTGCTCTGTAAAGGGAACAACAAAGACTGGATGACAGCACATCTGTTGACAACATGGTTTACTGAATATTTTAAGCCCTCTGTTGAGAACTACTTATCAGAAAAAAAAATTTCTTTCAAAATACTACTGCTCCTTGACAACACACCTGGTCACCCAAGAACTCTGATGGAGATGTACATGAGATTAATGTTGTTTTCATGCCTGCTATCACAACATCCATTCTGAGGCCCTTGAATCAAGGAGCAATTTCGACTTTCAAATTTTATTATTTAAGAACTGCATTTCATAAGGCTCTAGGTGTCACAGATGGTGATTTCTCGGATGTCTCTTGGCAAAGCAAATTGAAAAATCTCTGAAAGGGATTCACTATTCTGGATACCATTAAGAACTTTCATGATTCATGGGAAGATGCAAAATATGATCAACGTGGGCAGGAGATGGGAAGAAGTTGATTCTAACCCTCAGGGATGACTTTGTGAGGTTCAAGACTTCAGTGGAGGAAGGAGCTGTAGATGTGGTGGAACTGGAAAGAGAACTAGAATTAGAAGTGGAGCCTGAGGATTTCACTGAATTCTTCTAATCTCATGATAAATCTTGAGCAGATGAAGAGTTGCTTCTTATGGATGAGCAAATAAAGTAGTTTCTTGAGGTGGAATATACTCCTGGTGAAGATGCTGTGAAGATTGTTGAAATGACAACAAAGGATTGAGAATATTACATCAACTTGGCTGATAAAGCATGGCTAGGTTTGAGAGGATTGGCTCCCATTTTGAAAGAAGTTCAGTGGTGAGTAAAATGCTGTCAAATGGCATCACATACCACAGAGAAATCTTTCATGAGAGGAAGAGTCAATCGATGGGGCAAGCCTCATTGTTGTCTTTTTTCAGAAATTTCCACAGATGCCCCCCCACCGCCAACCCTCAGCAACCATTACCCTGATCAGTCAGCAGCCATCAACATGGAGGCCAGACCCTCCACTAGCAAAAAGACTATGACTTGCTGAAAACTCATATGATGGTTAGCATTTTTTAGCAATAAAGTATTTTTAAATTAAGGTATGTACGTTGTTTATTTTCAGACATAACGCCATTTGCACAGCGAATAGGCTATAATATAGTGTAAATATAACTGTTATATGTATTGGGAAAGCAAAAAATTCATGTGACTCACTTGTGATTTTTGCTTTATTGGGGTGGTCTGGAACCTAACCTGGAATATCTCTGAGGTATGCCTGTAATCCCTTTACCTCTGCCCTATATTCATTTCTTTTCACTTACCCTGTACTTGATATGAACAGATATCTCTTCTCCATGTGCATATGTATGTTCATATCTTTCATGCTGCCTCTCCTTTTAATCATGTTTTATTCTTGAATTCTCTGCTTCTTTGGCTTTGGAGACTCCATGCTTTCATACCTCCCAGATTATTTCTTCTTGATCATTTTTATTTTTTCCTCTTTACCCCTTCCTCTGCTCAGTTAGAAATCTTGCTCTCAGATTCCATTCTTATGGTTTCATTCTATTCTGTAACCCACTTTTTTGTCATATTCTATATTATTATTCCCAAATTATTATTTTCAAATTTTTAGAAATCCTTGATAATTTCTTCTTCTTCCATTAACTATCATTGATTCTTTATATCACTGGCTCAGGTTTTTATCCTTAGCTCAATATAAAGCTTCCTAATAGGAATGTTCATCTGGTAACCTCACAGATAACCCAGACTTAGCATGTCTGAAGCTATAATCCTTATTTCTCACTCACCTTATCCTGAAAAATTCTGTTCTATAGAATGGCATAATTCATTACATCTTTTCTTTCTATCACATCTACTAAATTTCTCAATGTTACCCCATAAATCTCACATTCTCCTTACTTTCATTACAACTACTTTAATTAAGGCCTTACTGTAATATGTCCTTTTCATTTTATTTTAATTAGCTGTCATCAGCTTTAGTCATGTTATAAGTAATGAATCTAGATGAAGCCAGGCTTTGTCTTCTACAACTGATTACCAAAAAGATAAAGCAGTGACTATAAAGTGTGGCCTATTTTATTATTGCTACACCAAAGGGAAATTCTTTAAAATATTGCTATCAGGGGCTCCTGGGTGGCTCAGTCGGTTGGGTGTCTGACTTTGGCTCAGGTCATGATCTCATAGCTCTGTGGGTTCAAGCCCCGCGTCAGGCTCTGTGCTGACGGCTCGGAACCTGGAGCCTGCTTCGGATTCTGTGTCTCCCTCTCTCTCTGCCCCTAACGACTCGCATTCTGTCTCTGTCTCTCTCAAAAATAAATAAATATTTAAAAAATTTTAAAAAATTGCTATCACTATAAATTAACACTAAAAAATATGAAAGAATATGAAAAACTAACTTTAAGAAGAGTTGAGGCCTTCTTAATTTCAATTTTCCCTGTCTCTTGTTATAATGCTGAAGATCATATTCCATTTATTCCCTCCAAGGTAAAAATTCTTTGCTGATATATTTAATCTACTTTATTTGGGTATCAAACAAACATTCAGGCTCAGGCTTCATACCATATTACTTTATTATGAAATACAATAAAATTGTTTTGACTCTTATACGAGATATGAGGTGACTTTGAATGTTTTTCCAAATGTTAGCTTTTTATTTTTTGTTAAAATTTATTTATTGTGCTATGTTACAAAATAATAAGAAAATTCAACAGCTCAGGATGAAAGATCTCTCCATATTCGAGCACAAAATTTATCAGTATTTTAATGGCTTTTATTAAACAAACTGCTTGAGTGTTTTCAGCCTTATAGTAATGTTTCTGGGCATCTTTGTATTTGTTTGAATCAATTTTTGTTTATTAGCTTTAGAAACAATGCTTCTCTCTAGATATATTCCTTTGCTATCTAGGTAATTCATTTATTCACCCACCAAATATTTTTTGGGAACTTATTCTACACCAGATACTATTCTTTTTAATAGACACAATAAAGAATGATAGAAAAAAAAATGCATATCTTCTTAGTTTGGGGACAAATATTCCCTCATTTTCCCACTTCTAAAATATGTAGGAACATAGTTTGGATTCTTTCACTATAAATTCAAATACTGGATAAGTATGAAGTCATTTAAAGAACTATATGAAATCAACTTTTTTCATTAAAACTCAGACTCAGGAAAAATTCTAATTTTCTAAATGAATTTAGATTTTTAAAATATAATTCCATTAAACTTTCTTTCCTATTTGACAAGCAATATGTCACCCAGAATATTTATTAAGCCTGTACAAAATTCTACACACGGAGTTAGGTGTACAACACAAGTTGGTTGGTTACTTATTTGTTTATTGTCAGTTATAAAAACTCAGACCAAAAGAACAATGGGATAAACTAAATCCTTGCTATAAAAGTGTGTCCCACAGAGCAGCAACAGCAATAACAACACCTGAGAGCTTGTTAGAAGTGCTGAATCTCAGGTCCACACCAGGCCTACTTAATCAACATTTTACCAAGATCATCACATTATTTTGATGTACAAATAGAATTTGAGAGTCACAGGACTAGCAGATGACAAGCTAATATCTGGACAAAGATATACTTGGGCCTGGAAAAGCCTACAGAATGGACACAGTTACATACAGAGACTGGATGTATAGAAATAAATGGATGCCCCCTCCGCCAAGAATTCTGCTAGAATACAAGGAAATTGAGAAATGAGCCAGATGTGGGAGACCTAAAGAAAAATAGAGCACGTCATCACTGAAGTAACCATTTAAGAGGCTCTGTATCCTGTTTTTCGTAAGCTCTGTACTTTGACATAAGGAGAAACTATAGGTGGATCATGTACCCTTCAATTAATTGCATCCATCACTCCCATGGATGTTTGCAGGTAGGTCTGAAGGCAGACATATGTTCATTTTGGCATCAGAGTGTCCGCACACAGTTGGTGCTCAAGAAATGTTTGCATACTGAAGGGGGAATCATATTGTTTAATTAAAAGAGGATGCTGGCAAATCAGTAGGAAAAAGATTCAATTGTGAATCCTACCTGATACTGCCTATGGCATCTTTGGCAAATTATATAATCTTAATAGATATCAGTTCTCTCATTTGTACACTGGAGATAGGTCATTCAAAGTATGGTTGAGGGTATTAATTATGACCGTATGTCGATATTCATAATGATGCTCAATATAACTCCAGTCTTCCACCTAACTTCCTTTGTGCAATTAAGTCAAAATAATTAAATTGGATGTTACCTTCAAGGTAAATATGTATATAGCAATTGATTGTGACTAAAATCATAATAATTAATTCTGTTAACAGCAAGATTTATACATTTAAAATGGGTGAATTTTATAAGTAAAATATACCTCAGTTAAGTTACTAAGTAAAAAAATGTATGAATACTAGGTATGAAATATTTATGGTCATATCTGATAATATTTGGTGGGATTAATGTTTTCTGTTGATTATTAATCAAAAGAATAAAAGATGCTATAGAAGAAATGTTTTATTTTCCCTTTTTAGTGAAAGAGAAAAATAATCATTTGTTTCCTTTTAGCTTTGGCTCCAACTTTTGAAATGAATCCTATGAAGAAAAAGATCTTAGCTGCTAAGGGAGGAAGGGTCATAATTGAATGCAAACCTAAAGCAGCACCCAAGCCAAAATTCTCATGGAGTAAAGGGACAGAGTGGCTCGTCAATAGCAGCAGGTCAGTTCGGAAACTAGAAATCCAATTGCAATGAACTATTTGGCCAAGTTCATTTAAAGAGGACTTTAAAGAGGACTTATGTAAATGTTGGTTGTTCTAACTTTCCTCTGCAGGAGGCACTGTAATTCTAAGATAAACAAAAGTAAGAAATACTTACCCTTCACTCTTATTATCTGTGATAATCAAGGTTCAATTTTTAGGCTTCTGTAATTTATAAGAAATTTAGAAAATTGAGACTCAGGGATTTTTGGTAAATTGCCCAAGTCCTCAGGGGGGAAAAAATGAACAATGGGAAATAAAATAGGGTCTCTGACTTACTTTTCCCGTAACAAGGACTTCTGTATCCATTTATATTTGGTTTAGTTTTATGAAGTTAGCCCATTAAATATTTCAGTAGAAAAAATATAGAGGTACATTTCAAAGAATAAATCACCCCTTCCCATCTTTTAAAATAAATTGGAATTTCTCACCTTCCTAACAAGTAAATGATTACCAATGTTTTGGTAGCTTTAGGATAAAATATAAAGCATGTGACTTCATAATATTTATTTAAAAGCCACACTGAATGGTTTCTATAAATGTACTAGAAGAAGATAAGGTAATATTGAGTATGGAGAAAAGAAAGTCAGGATAGGAAATGGGATGTGAAAATGGGGGAGAAAGAAATATTATAGGCAATGAAAGGAATATGTACAAAGGCCCTGAGGCAGAGAGTATAGGATGGTGAAGAATTTAAGAATTCTTAGGTTTCTGAGGTTTTCCCTTAGGAGAAAGTGGAGAAGAGTTTTAAGAGATAAGATATAGTAATCCAGCTCATCAATAATGTTTTCTAGGCTAGGGGGCTTGGACCCCATCTTTGAGTAACCAAATCTGTTAAAGACTTAAATAAAGGAGAAAAAGATGTACTTTTTGCATTCAAAAAGAATATTCTAGCAAAAGCACATAAGACAGATCTTCTTCACAATAATAATTTAAAAAGTAGGTAAGATGGGTATTATTATCTCTATTTTGATGTATCCGAAGCCTGGAACGGTTAAAGTAAACTTTTGAAAGTATGTTGATAATCTCCAAACTGAAACTTCAACTTGGGTCATATTGACATGGAATGAACATATGCCAACACAGTTCTGTTATTAGGGTGGCCACAAGTGTGGCTGTGTATGGGACAGAGATCGAGATGGGGGTGGGGGGTGGTAGGGAGTGCACAGGGTCAGTAGTTATTTCCACAAGCACGTTAACTTTTAAAATGAATAGATTTGACTAAGATTTATTAAGACCTTAGCAAAATGATGCTAGCAGAATCAGTGTTAAAGGAAGAATTAATTTGTTCAATTTTCTGCCGAAACAATGATCAGACAGTGAGCAATGCAGAGACTGTGACCAAAGGCTAAGTCCCTTATCTAGGTACTTAGTTACCCCTGCAATAAACTTGTGGCACAGCATCCCCCTCAGCCTCCCCACCCCTGCCACTAACTTTCTCCCCTAAATGAAAAAAATCTTGCTCCGATTCTGTTGAGGACCAATGTCATGAGCCTTTCTGACCAAGGATTTCTCAGAACCTGGTTTCATGGCCTTGTTTTTCCTAAATATCAGTATGTGTTCAAAAAAGGAAAAGAAAAAGGATATTTTCCTAGATATCAACATGTGTTCTAGCTCCTAAAATCTTACCATTTTAATCTTGTCAGAATATTTTTAGTCTTTGAATCAAGTTGTATTACTTCTTGACAGAAGACTCTATAAATCCAATTTTTGCTCACTGCTTTAATCCATTAATTTTTCAGATTATAAGCACGATTTTATAATAGATACAGTATTTTACATAAAAATAAAGTTCAATGTGGTAAGATAGTATGCATTAAGAAAAATTCAACTAATAAATTGGTTTTAGAGAAATAAAACATTTCTGTTTAAAAATAATATTCAAGGAGCACCTGAATAACTGTCTTTCAGCATAACTGTAATCTCATTCTGATTAATAAACCACAGAAAATGGTTCCACATTACAGTTAGCCACACTTGATTAGTGGCTTGTAAAATGGTTTATGTGATATTTCCTATCAGTAGAGAAGAAACATAAATCTTGATAAATTATAATTAGGTTCTCAATTGTATGATTTTACTTGGAGCTAAATGATATACAGTTTACAACAGAATTTATTTGTAGTTGTTTATTTCATATTTAATGGACTGCTATCAGCTCTAAAGTGATCTTTATCTGAGCCATTTATGTGAGAGCAACTCCAAAATTCTTTTCTTCTCTAGAGTTAGTATTCTTTAGCAATTAACAAGTAAAATGAAGGTTATCCTGGGGTAATTTTGGCAAAAGTGAGTGACTAATTTATTAAAGACCAAGTAGTTCCTAGTTTATTGGACTGCTTATCCATATCAGATTATCTGAAAATAAGGATAAGATGACTAGAGTTTAATCTGCATTGATTTAAGAATGGGGACCATTAGGGGCTCCTGGGTGGCTCAGTCAGTTAAGGGTCCGACTCTTGGTTTCGACTCGGGTTTCATGAGTTTGAACCCTGCATCAGGCTCTGAGTTGGAAGTGCAGAGTTGCTTGGGATTCTCTCTCTCTCTCTCTCTCTGCTGCTGCTCTCTCTCTCTCTCTGCTGCTGCTCTCTCTCTCTCCCCTTCTGTCTCTGCCCCTCCCATACTCATGCTGTCTCTGTTAAAATAAATAAATAAACCAAAAATGTATTAAAAAAATAGGGACCATTATTAGAGAAAAATCAAGTTAACTTACCATGGTAATCCTTACCAAAAATTAATTTTAGTGTCACGAAATAAGTGCCTGAAATAATAGGTGAAATGAGTGACATAAAGAAGAATATACTTTGGATATACTAAAGGTTAACTGAGAGCTAATGTGAGAAAACAGAATAATAGTGTGGATTCTAGAAAGAATGATTGCTGTTGTTCTTTCCATTGCATATTGGCTATAATTTTCATAGCTTCATTTGCAAAATAATTAAATGATAGTGCAGTGGAACATTGGCTAAGGGCTCACATTAGATTTTAGTGAAAAAAAGTGTGGCACATTAATGTTGGTCCTTGTTAATATGATTCTGGAGAAGCAGGTGCCAATATAGGAGTAAGTATTCAGGAGATTTATTAATGGCAATGCCTACATGGGAAAATAGAGAGGGCACTGGGTAGAGGTTTGGACAACCATCTGACCAAGATGCAGGACTGATTCCAGATGAAGGAGAAAGGGAGGGCAGGAAGGAAGGCCCAAGGAAATGACTCAGATTTCAGGGCAGATCTGAGTATGGTGAGGCCACTGGAGAGTCCTCCAGCTCAAACTGCCCCTAAGAATCTGATGTCTCCTAGAAACAGGTCTGCCTTTACATTCCTCTCAGGTTGTCATTGGCTGAGACCAGCCTTTGGAAAGTATAGCCTTGGTTAATACACAGTGATGGATTTCTGAGTGCAACAGCTGTGTGGATCCGTTATACTTCTTACAGTGGAGAACTTAGAGGCACATGCCAAAGCTTCTGCAGTACCAAATAGGTACTTTTAAGGTTATATTATTTTGAAACTACAGTTTCTCTTCAAGGAAAAGAAAGTATTCTGAAATAAATTTAAGTTGGAACTGGATAAAGAGGCAAAAGGAAACCTTGGAATGTATTATTGGTGGAATTTTTTGGCATTTTCTTATGTGGAAATGAATTAAGAAAATTTGGCATTTTCTCAATAAGGTAGATACATGGTGTTTTTCCTTTATCAAGCTCCTCCCTTAAGGTGGAATAGATGGATAATTGTCGGCATGTGCTCTACCAAGCTTCAGAGATAAATTAAGGTTTTTGGAATGGTACATTCAGGAAAGTGAAAATCTAATGATAGGCAATTCGATATTGAATCAAAATGCAAAATATTATATAGCATAGTAAAGTTTTTTTAAATTTTTTTAACGTTTATTTATTTTTGAGACAGAGAGAGAGAGAGCATGAACGGGGGAGGATCAGAGAGAGGGAGACACAGAATCTGAAACAGGCTCCAGGCTCTGAGCTGTCAGCACAGAGCCCGACGCGGGGCTCGAACTCACGGACCGCGAAATCATGACCTGAGCCGAAGTCGGCCGCTTAACCGACTGAGCCACCCAGGCGCCCCTAAAGTTTTTAAATAAATATACAAGTTAAATACAATATAGTTATATATAATGAGTTTTTATAGTCTCTAGTCTCTAAGGAAGAGGCAGACAGAGGGAATAGATTTAGGTTGCTAGTATGAAAGATTTAGGTTCCATTGAAAGAAGAATTTCCTAAATATTAATCTGTTACAGAAGCTGTTAATAAGGAAGGTTTTAGAATATCCTCCTTTAAACATTACTAAAAAATATTTTTGCCTTCCTCTGTAGCTGTGGAAATGATAGTCTGTGCTAAATTTAAAGTCTGAGTTGAATAGGGGCACATGTTGCCCCAATGTTTATAGCAGCACTTTCAACAATAGCCAAATTATGGAAAGAGCCTAAATGTCCATCAACTGACGAATGGATAAAGAAGATGTGGTATACATATATGATGGAATACTACTTGGCAATGAGAAAGAATGAAATCTGGCCATTTGCAGCAACATGGATGGAACTGGAGGGTATTATGCTAAGTGAAATAAGCCAGGCAGAGAAAGACAGATACCATATGTCTTCACTCATATGCGGATCCTGAGAAACTTAACAGAAGATGGGGGGAGAGGGAAAGGTGGAAAAAAGTTACAGAGAGGGAGGCAGCCAAACCATAAGAGACTCTTAAGGACTGAACAACTGAAGGTTGATGGGGATTGGGGGAGAGGGGAAAGTGGGTGATGGGCATGGAGGAGGGCACTTAATAGGATGAGCACTGGGTGTTGTATGGAAACCAATTTGACAATAAATTATATATATATATATATATATATATATATTTTTTTTTTTATTTTTTTTTTTTTTTTTTTTAAGTCCAAATTGAAGTCCTGAGGTCACATTTCTGGAAGACCTGGGCTCATTCATTTCAGGCCTATGACTGGTTTGACTGGTTTGAGGCTGTTCCACAGCAGTTTTTAAGTCATTTTATGGCAGTATATGAAAAAACATTTGCTTCAATTAAACTCCATGAAGTGCATTCATTCAAGAAAAGGTTGATTGACTTCCTAATCAGTAATTAGTGTCTTCCTCTTCTAAATTCCTGGCATGCAGATTTTCTTTTTCTAATGAATGAATGAATGAATGAATGAATGAATGAATGAATAGACAGATATATTACCTGCTGGAGACAGGGCCACAAGCAAAGCAGATAAAAAATTCCTGGCATGGAAATGTTACCATCTATTGGAAGGATAGATTAATAAGTAACTGAAGTGTGTGTGACGGCATGAATATTAGGAGAGAAAATCTTAGAGGAGGGATGGGTTGGAGAGGGTGCCTGGACAGCAGCGGTGACATATGCATGCATGCAATGCTAACTAGAATTATTAAGCAAAGCTTTGTTGAAGGTTCCAATGTGCAAAAGCTTTGAGATTGCCCAGGGACTAAAAGGGCAATCAAAGGACTGTGTCTCTTACTATGAGTGAGATGGAAAATCACTGGAGGGAGCTGAGCTGCAGAGTGATCTCACTGAGCGGAAGAGTGACATGGTGTGACTTATGTCACTTATGTCTTCATGTCTGACTGACATGTGGAAAAGAGACTAGAGACAGGCAAGGATAGAAGCAGGAGGCCGGTTAGAGACTACTGCAATAGTCCAAGAAAAAGATGAAGATGGATTTCTAAAGCAATTGGTCAATGCTGGAAAAAATAGTGTAAACAAAGGCTAGAATGTTTCATCTTTAGAAAATGTTACTGTCGAGTAATTTGTATAAATTGTAATGATCAAAAGATAGTGTTTGTAATCTAAGACAGAGTAGTAAAATGTTTATTAAATTAGTTTTGTGAAGAATGTGTTTCTCTCATTTGAATAGAATACTCATTTGGGAAGACGGCAGCTTGGAAATAAATAACATTACAAGAAATGATGGAGGTATCTATACATGCTTTGCAGAAAATAATAGAGGGAGGGCTAATAACACTGGCACTCTTGTTATTACAGGTAAGAAACCATTTGATCAATATTAATTTTTTCTAGTTTCATAGTACTTAGTTTCTAATATAGTATAAGACATGATTCACAAAGACAGTCCATGTATTGATAAGTTTCCATTTCAAAAGCCTATTGGGCAAATCTCTTGCTTAATGAAATTGTTCCTAGAATTTGAATCTGAAAACATCTTTCTCCCTTTGTTCAGAGAAATAAAAATGTAGTACCTTTTATTCTTTGAAACTGCCAGATAATATGATATCTAATGTTTTCTTGAATTGTGCTTCATTCTTTTTTTTCCAATGTGTAGATCCCACGCGAATTATATTGGCCCCAATTAATGCTGATATTACTGTTGGAGAAAATGCTACCATGCAGTGTGCTGCGTCCTTTGATCCCGCCCTGGATCTCACATTTATTTGGTCCTTCAATGGCTATGTGATCGATTTTAACAAAGAGAACATTCATTACCAGCGGAATTTTATGGTATGTGTTTTAAGTTTCATCTTATTAACATTCCATTGACCCCTATGTGTCTGCACTGCAACTCCTTTTACTCTAATCATTCATACGAGACTGAAAAACAAGCAAAAAAAAAAAAAAGAAAAAAAAGAAAAAAAAAGCTTTTCATGGTTTACTTATATTACCTGTAGCACTCTTGAACCTTTTCAAAAATGGCTTGCTGTAAGTATTCTGGTAGAGATATTAATCAATACATATTCATTGGGCTTTAGGTTCATTTTTCCTTTCATTACAATATCATTTTGATATTGCTGTGTACTATACCTCATTGTATCTGTACTCTTGGTTGTAGTGCCTTCATAATAATTTTAAATAAGGTAAGAGCATAGAGCTTATCCTTTGTTATAATGATGACTTTAAGGCATTTCTCTTATTCTTTGAGGGTAAGAAATAGGCAAAATATGTATATGGGAGGGTTTGAGGAAATAGTCACATGATTTTTAGAAGGGTTAAATGGCTGTATTTTAAGAATAGGAAATCATACATGACACTAGTCCTGTAAGTACAAATAGTGTTGCCCCTATGTAGAAATAAAGAAAATAAAGGGAAAGGACTGGTAAGTAATGCAGGAATACTGACTTGCATAGGAACATCGCTGGTGCAAGATAGGACTGTCTAATTACAGCGAACAGTTGACCCTTGAACCACATGGGGTCTGAACTGCTAGGTCCAATTACACGTGGATGTTTTCAATAAGTACAGTACATAAATGTATCTTCTCTTCCTTACGATTTTCTTCATAACATTTTCTTTTCTCTAGCTTGCTTTATAATAGGAATACAGTATATGATACATATAACATACAAAATATGTGTTAATTGACCGTTTATTACTAAAGTTTCTGGTCAATGGACAGCTCTTAGTAGTTAAGTTTTTGGGGAGTCAAAGCTATAATGGATTTTCAACTGTGCAGGGGTTTAGTGCCCCCAACCCCCCGTATTGTTCAAGGGTCAGTTATATATAAAAGATAAATTGGCCACTGTTCCTGTCTGCTCCTAGAAATGCTATTGTTAAGGAACCTAAAAACCTCTTTAGAACATATGCTTAGTGAAGAAAACTAATTTTAATTTTAGAAGTTAATTATCAATATATAAATAAAAGTTTGAATTAACTCCATGGAATATGTGGGATTTTTAAAGTCCTATGAAATCTTAAGATTGATATGTACATATAATAGCATGCTTTCAAATTGTCTAGTTTTAAAAAAAATTCTAGAACTTTACACTTTAAAAAGCCAAACAAGCATTCAACCAGGTTGAGTGAGACTGATTTTAACTAGATGAAAACATTTCTTCTTAAATTCTTATTAGATAGATTCATAAAACTACTATCAATGCAATAATCAGTATGTATGCTTTCTACAAATTAACTGCAAATCTAACAGCTCTAGCTATGAGTAGAAATTTACTGTAAACCTGCTGATTGTCTTTCATTTTCAGAACAAAACTTACACTTTAGAAAATAACAACAGGGAACTATTTTAACATTATACTCCTTATATGATATCTCTCCTTATGCTTCTGAAAAATATTTTGGTATGCGTACTCATACCTGTTCCCAACATGAGTAAAATTAGCACTGATATCTTTAGTAATTTCCTCAAATTGTGTTTGATTTTGCAAGTAAGGTGAATGCTACTCAGTTTTCACTCATTTTAACAGGAAAAAATGAGCTAAACAAATATCTTACTTAAAAGAAAAAGACTTTTGAATTTGCTGGAACTTCATACATGGAGTTTCTTTATGTACTTTAAAATGATAGTTACATTATGTTTGTTGATGTAAATAAATATTTCAAAAAAAAAGAAAGGAATAAAGGAGAAAAGGAAGGAAAAGAGGGAGAAGAAGGAAAGGAGAAAGGAAAAAAGGAAAAAGAGCCTGGTAGCTTAAAAAGAGGAAAATAAAGAAATAACTGGAATAATAGTTAAGAAATAAATAATAAAATGGATCATAAAAACATAAAAGACTTTGGTCATTACTTACTGGACTCCTTTTGCAGATGACAGCCACAGAAGTTCATGTGCTTGTCCCTCAGCTAATCCAGAGCACAACTCACTGCAGGCCACACTTTGCCTCACCAACTCTGCTTCAGCTTTATTCCACCAAGTGATAACCACTGGTAGAACACATATTCACTAGCTAAATATGTAACTTAATTGAGTAAAAATATCAAATACACATTTGGAGCACATTAGATGGACAGGCCGATTCAGTTCTCTAAATAATTAAAAAAAACCTAGGTAAGAAATTTATTTTAAAATAAATTATTAAATTTAATTCTGTCTTTTGAACCTAAGACCTATAAAACCTTCCCTTGCATCTTCCTTCTGTTTTAAAGCCAACTTCAAAGTCAGACTTCACTGCTAAATGTACAACACGAAGTTTGAGTAAAAACACCATATGTGTTTGATCCACCTCTTGGTAGATCATGCTAATGACTGGAATTGCTGCTGGATGCATTGACAGACCACGTCAGAAGGAGTGGCCCTTCCTACCTCAAGCGTAGTGAGGGAATACAAAGGAAGGGACATTGCTGACTGCGTTTGTTGATTATTCAAATTGCATGGGCAAATATGTCAGTACATCATTTCTGGGGGGGCCTTAAATAATGTGTTGATATTTTATTTGATTCTGGCAGCATTTTAATTAGTGAATATCATTTTTGTTCATTTAACATATTGTACTGGGCACATACCAAAAGCAGGAACAGATATAGACACTAGGGTGAATAAAACACTGAATAAGATAAACACAGGCACTGATCCAAAATAAATTACAGGCACCCTGTGAGTTTAAAATTCAAATGTAAATGTTTCCATAGCTATCAAAACCGATGTCATCATCATCATTCGTTTAAATAAATTTAATTGCTAAAAATTAATATCAGAAGTCCTAATTAATGAAGAATGAATATGTAAACCAGAATTTAAGGTTTTCATTTCCAGAAACTAAGTTTGTATTTTCCAATTTAGTTTCAATGAGAAATTTTATTCAATGTCAAATCAATGACGATGCTTTGATTTTAGCTTGCTATTCTCAACTTTGACCACAATGTGGCAACCTTGCATAAGTTTTCAAATTTCACAGCCTGGAATAATTGGGACTTGAAGGTTTATGAAATTAAACAAATACATTTTCCCATACTTAGGTCTAATATATGCGATTATAGGTAATTAAAAAATTTTATACTTTATATTTTTTCAATTATATTCATATAATTATCAGGAAAAAAGTATATTTTCAAGAGGTGCATTTCTTTTTTTAAGTTCATTTTTATTTTGAGAGAGGGAGGGGGAGGTGCAGAGAGAGAGAGGGAGAGAATCCCAAACATGCTTCGTGCTGTCAGTGCAGAGCCCCATGCAGGGCTGTATCTCAGGGACCATAAGATCATGACCTGAGTGGAAATCAAGAGTAGGTCACTTAACAGACTGACGACCCAGGCTCCCCAAGGTGCATTTCTTTTAAGAATTTATAGTGAGCTCGCAAAAAAAGTAAAAATTACATCGCCATTACATTTAATGATCCTGCTTCATGCAAAACTCTTTTGAATTGATTATTAAAATATATATAGATATAGATATAGATATAGATATAGATATATAGATACTAATTTTAAAGCTGTGTGGAAACACTTCATACTGATTATAGAAAAAATAACAAATATATAATTTACCTGCTATGTCATTTATTCTTTCATTCCATAAAGAGTCACTCAGCATTATATTATTATATAATCAGGTTCAGTAAATGTTTCATTTGAACTTATGCATAGAAGGATATTAAGAATTATATATATGAATCATAAATTTTAAAAATTGAAGCTTGGATACAATAAGCTTATAAGCAGTTTATCTGGCATTCTTTTATTCTATCAAAGCTTTGTGACAAATAAATAAATTTTTCAAGCCCAACTATAAAATGGCTTTTATTTTTATTTTCCAGTTAAATAGCTGCTTACTGCCTTAGAGTAAGTATAAAGGGCAGAGTCATTTCACTTATCAATTTAATTTATATTCCCTTTTGTTCTTGAAAGGACTTAAAACTATCCACCAAAAAAACAAAAAAAACCTATTTAATATACCATTTTATGTTTCTCCCACAGTGGTGTCTGATCTGGGGAAGTTACTTTTTTTCAATAACCATCTAAGTTTTGACATCTACTTTGAGTCATTTTCTTTCAAATATTTGACAACGCCTTCCTGTCCGAGCCATTATCTTAGTTAACCGCATGAGTTGGAACTTTCCAATTCTAGGTATTGCCACTCTAATATCTTCTTCCTGTTCCTCTTAATACAAATAAATGTTAAAATTGAAATTTGGCAATAAGTTATTACGTATATGTTTTGAATTCATAAATAGCATCTGAATTGTTCAGAGGCTCTGCCACAACCAGTCCTGGGGTCTAGGCTTCATTTTGTCACTTCTTATTGTGTGACCCTGAGCCAGTGATTAAACCTCTCTAAACTTTCAGATTTCGATCTCTGTAAAATTTTATTAATAATTCACTTACTTGATTCAGGTTGCTTCACTGGGCTTGTGAAACTGGTGCTTCCTAGTATTTTGTGACGATTCCGTGAAAGAATGCCTACAAAGCACTTGACACAAGTTCTGGCAGATTGTAAGCAGTTATTAATACTCTGCATAGAGGGCAATCATTCCACACTGAAATTTCCAGAGGGTTTTGCTACATAGTTTTTTTCAGCTTACAGATCTCAATTTTTCATACTTTAATTCTTGCACTCCTGCTGCACTGGATACTTAATCTGAAACAAAAAGTTCTAGCTATTTCCTTGTTGAGGGAATGGTTAACATTTATTGAGTGCTTCCTGTTTGGCCAGCATTGGGTTAAATGTTTTTCATGTGTTTCTCCATTGATCTTCATAGCAATCCTCTAGGAAACATATATTATTGTGATTTTTCTTAACTTTCAAAGTGAAGAAACCGAGGATCAGAAAGGTTGAGTAACTTGTCCAAAGTCCTCATACCACTTGTTGGTGACAGGGAGGATTTGAAACCAAGGTGCTCTGACTGCAGACCCCGTGGCCTTCACCACTTCGGATTCTCATCCACTGGTTAATACCCATCTCCCATTGTTCAAAGCACTATAAGGCAGTGCTGTTCAACTCCCAATTTATTCTATCATTGTGTTAAATGAACCTTTTTACATTCACTCAGGTTTATCCAAATTACTTCACTTTCCCTATACTATTAGCAAACTTTGCAATACATTGTAAATCAAGTCTACATGGTTTCTGGTGGTCTTTGTAGTTGTAGGCAATTCTTTCTGATCTCCTTTAGGAAGATAGGTGTAGTGCGTGTTTGCAGGTGTGTGGGTGTGCATTTGTTCTGCTTGTATATACAACACCATTCAAAACACAGGAGGACAGACTTCTTACCCTCAGGTTTTCCTTTTAAAAGAAAATATTAATTATACTGAACATGTAACATCATGGTGCTTAACTTTAAGACCTATGTGTTCCATACTAGAATATGTTATGAATTTGAACAGAAATTTTGCTTCTGCATATCCAAAGGTAGAGGGGCGGAGGAGGAGAGGGAGAGAGAGAAGGAAGGAATGACAATAAAAATGTTATTGGTTCTCTGTTACTGCTCAGCAAGAAGGTGACGATTGTCCAGAATTGGGGGGTAAAGGTTGCAGGAGAAAAGGAAGGTTGGGCCATCATCCAGGCAAGGACTGCATTAGAGCAGAAGACCAGCAGGCACCGCAAGATGATGCAAGCCCTGAAGTGGTGGTTCTAAACTGGGAACGATTTTCCTCCCCAGGGGACTTTGGCCATTTGTGGAGACAATTTGGGTTGTCACCACTATGGGGAGGAGGGAGAAGGGCTATGTATTATGGGCATCTGTTTAGCACAGGTGTTGCTAAACATCCTATAATGCTGAGGACATTCCCTCACAACAGAGAATTATCTGGTCCACATTGTCAGTAGTGCCAAGATTGAGAAACTACTGTCAAGGGAGATGAAAAGGGAGACTTAGACATAAAGGGAGTGCCCACGGAAGGGTTTTAAGCATGATGTGTTGGAGAAGTTATATTATTTCGAGCAGATGAGAGTGCTTAGGACAAAAGAAAAATTATAAGAGACTGGCTAAAACATTTTCCAAAATAGTATGAGTGGTAGAGGATGATAGATTTCATGTGTTTTGTGAACTTAAGACTTACATTTTGACAGGCAGTGGGAGAGAGAAGGAAATGCGTAAAACATATATAGTCCCCTAACATAGTTTTGTGACCCCGACAAAACTCAAAGTCATTCTATCTGTTGCCAAATCCTTTCTCTGCTCTTATGAGTAATTAATTGATAAGCATTAGAACATTCTGATAAACTGATGGAGTACTCTGTTATATTTCACGCTGTCTAAGCATTTAACATTATTGACCGTCCTTTCACTACCCTAATAAACCTTTACTTACACCTAACTGTTGTCTTTTATTTGCCATTTTCTACCAGTAAACATGGAGGTGGGTTTTCATGCTCACTAGACATGTCTATACATGTTCTGGCTTCTTTTAGAACATTATACTTCCTGTGTAGAGACCATGTCAGCTAAGGTTATTCTGTAGCATAACACCCCATAGTCTGGTCCTTAGTGAGCATTTGTTGATGGCAATGCTAAGTAAGTGGAAATAAGAACATAGAGCAACAAGTCTTTGTTCTTCAGAAATGTCTTGGCTTAGAAAATGTCCAGAAATATATTCAAAGTTAAAGTCCCCTTTGTTTTACATAGAACTCCTTGCATACTTAAGCATCACGGCAGTTATTATTCTGGCAAAATATGATAAGTATTTAGATAAAAAGAGGAAGAAATAAACATGTAGCCCTTCGGTGTCTTAAGAATTTTATAATTTTTACGTTGTGGACTTTGATGTTTTATTTATATCACACCAGCAGTACACTATTTTGTCATTAGCTGGCATATTCCAAAAATTCTATCTAATTTTTTTCATTTTGTTTTTAAGAACATAATAGTATCTAAAGATCTGGAGTGTTTTTTCTGGTTTTGCCTTTGACAGAGTTCTATGTCCTTGATCAAAACAGTCACTCTGAGCCTTAGGCTTTTCATCTATTATATAAGGAGGTTAGTCCACATCAGAAGTTTTAAAATAACAACAACAACAACAACAACAACAACAACAACAACAACAACAACTTTTTAGCAGCAAAATCCTTTTTGCAAAGAGAATTTAATCAGAAGCCCAATAAATAAAAGACAAGAAGCCCAATAAATAAAAGACAAGAACCTCACAAGAAGGTGAGGTTGTTGTCCCACAAAACTTCCCATATGATCCCTTTCTTCTACCAAGTGATCCTTGAAGATCTTAAGAACCGTAAGGCTAATGGGAACTGATGTGAAACCATACAAATTAATATCCAAGCTTACTTTCAACTGTAGGGGCACTTGGATGGCTTAGCCAGTTGAGCTCTGATTCTTGATTTAGGCTCAGGTCATGATCCCAGGGTCATGGGATCGAGTCCCACATTGGGCTCTGCGCTAAGCATGGGGCCTGCTTAAGATTCTCTCTCTTCCCCACTGCCCTTCTCCCTCATTCACCTGCTCTCTCTTAAAAAAAAAAAGTGAAAATATTAAGTGTTTAAAAAAAGAAACAAAACAAAAAAATAAATAAAATTGTCCAAATGATCAAAACTGGACACTTCAGCCATCAAAATAACCAAATTTAAAGATATTCAATATTTACATTGACTCTGTAAATAATTGGTTACCTTAGTAATAATCCTAGACCACTTCCCTAATTTAAGTCTTTATGATATTATTTCATTTTCATAATATTTTTAAGTCATATCTTTAAAAAAATTTCCACATTAAATCTTAATGCTGAAGCATTGCATACAATAACACTTGAATATTAGGTAATATTAGGAAATTGGTGTTATGTTACATGTGAAAATGCTTTTGCAATTATGTAAGATAATAACCATTTTTGGAGATTCAATCTAATATTTTGAGGAATGAAAGTGTGATAATATCAGTTATACATTTTTCAAATACTCAAAAAGATGGACACGTTGTATATATAGAGACAAGGAAAGACAGAGCTAGCTAGCTACTAATTAGGTAAAGCAAGTATGGTAAATTTACAATTATCGAATCAAATGGTTGGTATACAGGTGACCATGGTAGTATTCTATTTTCTCATGTTTGGACCTTTAAATAAGTTAAGAACTTAACAAATAATTATATAAAATAATAGCATTGTATTCTTTCTGCTATGAGAAGATACCCATTTTTACCTGCAAAACTGTGAACTTAAATCCCATTGTCTGATTCATAGAGTAGAATTTTGGAAACAGTTTAACACCAGTAATGAGTGTTAACTGTGGAGACTTCCACAAGCCCCTCAACTTAAAATCTCAAATTCCTTTTCCTTAAAATGGAAATATAAATAGTATCTCCCTGAGTATAATAAAAGCTACATAAGAAAAGGTATGTAAATGTATATACGTAAAGCATATTGCCAGACATTTAAATGTCACTTAATAAATTAAATCAGATATTCCAAGGAGTTCAGGAATAGTAGCCACAGTGGCAGCAGCAATAATGCAATTAACAGGTGCAGTTTCTTTTTTTTTTTTCAATTTTTTTTAACGTTTATTTATTTTTGAGACAGAGACAGAGCATGAACGGGGGAGGGTCAGAGAGAGAGGGAGACACAGAATCGGAAGCAGGCTCCAGGCTCTGAGCCATCAGCCCAGAGCCCGACACGGGGCTCGACGCGGGGCTCGAACTCACGGACTCACAGACCGTGAGATCGTGACCTGAGCTGAAGTCGGACGCTTAACCGACTGAGCCACCCAGGCGCCCCAACAGGTGCAGTTTTAATAGTAGGATTAGTAGCAGCAGAAGTGTTCTATCAGCAGCAATTCTATTCCATCACTACTGGCAATAGTAGTGGCTTTAGTTATAGCAGTATTGTGTCCTCTTCCCTGAAATGTGACTAAGAATAGTATCTGTCTCACAGACTTGCTGTTAAGAGCAAGTGAGTCTGAACACATAGAATATTTATTTATAATAGTGTCTGACACCTATGGAACCCTAACTAAGGCTGTAAATTGTGTTGGTGATAGTGATATTGAAGTTTATAGTTGCAGTGATACATCTGCTATAGTTATGCCTCTTTTAATCTAACAAGCCAAAACTAAAAAGAGAATTTCTTTAATCTCTCATAGATATAGCATGTATCAAACATGTTTAATAGCTTTTGCTTCTAAGTTTCTAGAACATTCTCTTTAAGGGATATTCTTTCCTTCAACCTTCTGTGTCTGCCCCTTCCTTCTGCATTTCAATGGGACAAAATAGATGTTTTCATTGATATTTAGCCATTTTCATTGATATATATATATAGCCTTTATCTAGACCTTGTATGCACCATACAACCTATTTCTTTGTTCATGATGATTAATTCAATTTACATCTTAGTAATTCAGATTCATTTATACTGCAGAGATGAATTTGTAGATTTAGCTCACGGGGGAGGGGGAAGGGGGGAAGGGGGGAAGGGGCATTTATATTTTGGAAGTCTTTTGATTTAAATTTGGGAAATTTCTAAGTGGTAAACCACATATACACTTTGGAACATCCCTGAGCTGTGCTATCACAATTTCCAGTATGTGATTCAACTCTCCTCACATGAAGGGAAGCATTTTGTAATTCAGCCAAGCTGTGGTTTTTTTAGTGAAAATATAGAGAGCATTCGTATCTAATTTGTGGCTAGAATGTGCTGAGGTCCATGATCTTTACTTGCTTTGTAAGCGTTCTGCTGACCACTGAGAACCTCGGCTTCTCTTGAGGTATGGAAAGAGCTATTACCATTTATAAAACTTCAGGAAAGCTCTTATACATACACAACTATATTGGAAATGATATAGTATATTTTCCCTTGCTTTCCTTCTTGAGACATTCCAGTACCACACCTTTACCAAATATAGAGCAAACGAAAATAAATGTTAAAATCCCTTATTATTATAAGTATAAGGTAATGATATACAAGAAGTCTGTCATTACCTACCTAAGTCCTAATGTTTAAAACTTGCTGACATTTAAGTTACTTTAGCATTAAACTTTTATAATAGTTTTAATTAAAACTTTTAAAGAGTTTATTCTAAAATAGTATATATTTAATATAATGTTAAGACATAAAATAGTTTGCAGTTTTCATTACATGTGAAAAGTATAAAAATCATGCCACATTATTTCTCTGAGAATAAAATAACTGAATATGTAAACAGCAATATGTTTCAAACTGAGAGTCTGGAGGAAAAAGCCATTTTATTAAGAAAAAAGAATATTAGGTATACAGAATACAAATTTTTTACTAAAGGCAATTATGGTGTCACAACTTGTTTATTTGCACATTTTTTTTCTGCCCTCAATTTTTTATTCTGAGGTTGAATGAAAACATTTAATATTTCTGAAGTGTTGTGTTTTTTTTTTAATTCCAGTCTAATCACATGGCTCATTGAAATAGTGTGAGTTTAGCAACAGGATTAGCTTTCATCTAACATAGGAATCAAACAGGGTAGTGAGTTCACATAATGAAAGCATATAATAGAACTGCTTTTTATTTTTTATGCACACATTAGTTTTCTCAAATATACCTTATTATCTTATGTCATAATAACTTAAAAAGATTTTACTTAATATCCTTCCATTACTGAATATTTAGTATTACAGTACCGTGCTGTTAAGAATGTGAAAGCACATTGAAGCCGTATGCTTTACAAATATATAATGTTTAAATTAGATTATTTTATTATAATTTTATTTTTTCTCACTAGAAAATTACTCATGGGGGAAGGGGAAGGAAGGAATGGGCATTTATATTTTGCAGGTCTTTTGATTTAGGTTTGGGAAATTTCTAAGTGGTAAACCACATATACACTTTGGCTAATGTGCCATAATGGCCCGTATGATAGCTCAAGAAAAATTTATTACTACCTTCACTATACACACACATTTATTCTCTCCTTACCTCAAATATTTTTTAAAAAGTATTTATAAATAATACCATAGTATTTCTTTATCTCCTTTCTCAGAAGAATTCTATTTAGTAAGGCACTATGAGGAACTAGGCCAACTACAAAAGGGTACGGTTTCCAAGACCATCTTCACTTCTTAAATGAACTACAAGTTCCAGGGGTTGCCAAAACCACCCTCAGTTTTGATTTGCTGGAAGGGACTCACAGAACTTCCCGAATGCTATTATACTTATGGTCACAGTTTGTTATAGGAATACAAGTTAAAATCAGCCAATGGAAGAAGTGCGTAGGGCAGAGTCCAGGAAAAATACGAAATACAAAACTTCCATTGTTCTCTCTCTGTACAAGAGAGAGTCAAGATGCTTTACTTTATCAGCCTACGTGTGTGGCGATGTGCACAGAGTATTGCCAATCAGGGTAGCTCACCTGAGCTTTAGTATCCAGAGATTTTACTGGGGCTTAACCATGTAGGCATGTTTGATTGACCATATGGTTAATGTCAGTCTTAAGATTGGACTGATACCACATGACCAAAGCCACTGCCTAAGTCACTAGACAGTGTTAGACCCTAAGTCTAAAAGTATACAGGTGTCTCTAACACCCACTCTAAATCATGTTGTTAGTCTATCCAGTATCATCCAAGACACCCAGACAGAAAAAGACGGTATAGATTACCTTCCAGAGTCTGAGAAAATAACAGACCTCTCTTCCGACAAGGCCAGATTCTTTTTTTTTTTTAATTTTTTTTTAACGTTTATTTATTTTTGAGACAGAGAGACAGAGCATGAACAGGGGAGGGGCAGAGAGAGAGGGAGACACAGAATCTAAAACAGGCTCCAGGCTCTGAGCTGTCAGCACAGAGCCTGACGCGGGGCTCGAACTCACAGACCGTGAGATCATGACCTGAGCCGAAGTCGGACGCTTAACCGACCAAGCCACCCAGGTGCCCCAAGGCCAGATTCTTTATAGCACATATAAGTGGTTGGAAAACTCAGAGGTTTCCATTCTTATATGTTAACTGCATTTTTTTTCTATAAATTTGCATGTTAGTGCTAAAACTTTATTTCCTAATAAAATTAGTTTGAAATATATTATTATATATATTTGCTCTCATGTATGTGGATAGCAATAGTTGTTCTTAATTTGGTTATTTTATCTTATAATATTATTATCTTACCTGAAAAAGTCATACAAAATTACTAAAAGAATTTAATAAAAACATTTTACATAATATTTATTAACTCATTTGTGTAATATTTGTTGAATTTCCCCTGTATGTCAGATATAATTAATTTGTATATAATAATAAATACGATCTAGTCCCTCCCTCAAAAAATTATCATGTCTCAGTAGAAGACAGCTTTGTACATATATAACATAAGGATGCAATGATGAACAAAACAGGCATGTTTTCTCCTCACATAAAACCTATAGTCCTCCAGGAAGACCAACTTTAATCATACAGTTGTACAAATATTTTATTGCAGTTGAGATGTATTATATGACATAAGGTAAAAGGTGCTGTGACAAAATATAACAAGAGAAAATGGAAAGTCTTGCTTGAGGAAATGAAGTGGTATTGGTGAGTGGAGAGTGTTACTTAGGTGAATGAGGGAGATCACATTCCAGGAGAGGAAACACTATGAAGAACCAGAGATGGGAGAGAACAAGATGCATTTAAGGGCCTAAAAAGGGAACGTTCTCCTGGAGAGCAGAGTAAGTGAAATGGGGGCACTAGGTAAGCTGCAATATTGGACAGACTCTAGAAAATGGTACCAGATTGGTCATTATAACACATATAGGTTTTATTCCAGGAAGAGGAACATTTTTAAAGCTTTCAGTAAGTTGTATTATTACAAAGAGGGGTGATTTGATCACACTTGCATTTTAAAAAGGTCACTCTGGGTACCAAGTAGAGAAGAGAATAGAGTAGAATAAGGGTGGAGGTTGTGGTCTAATAGGTCATAGTAGTTCAGTGAGAGATGTGGGTAGCTTAGAAAAAGAAAGAGATAGTGGTAATGGGAGGAATGGATAAATTCAAGAATTTATGATTGAATTATAAGGAAGTTGAAGAAGAGGGTTGAAAATGCCCTCAAAGTTTCTGAAAAGTGCGTTGTCCTAGATGATTGGAAATTGAGTGTGTAGGAAAGCTCAAATGCTATTAGAAGTCAAATAAAATAAGTTGAAGAGGTGGGAACCAGATTAAAATGAATTGAGGATTAAGAGATTTTTTAAAAATGGGGGAAAAAACCTAAGAACAGAAATTCAGGTTTTAAAGAATAGATATTATTCAATCCAAGCAGCCGTCGTAGAATTAAGCAGATTAACATGAAGAAAGAAGAGTAATTCTCTGTTTCCAGGGGAAAACAGAGAGAAGTAAGAGACAGGAGCAGGAGTGCATGCCAGCAAGATGGCAGGGCACTGGGAAAGGTAAAATCACTGTGAAATCCCCAGTAAAAATATGGCCAACAGGACTTTTAAGAGTAGAAATATGTAGTGAATGATCATTTTTAATGTCGATATGCCCCACCCTGTGGGATACAACCAATTCCATCATCTTCAATTCAGTAAACCCACCTTACTAGGGAGTACCTTGTGTTACTAGGTTGTATGGCAAAATAGAGAAAGAGCTAAATTTCTTGTATGGTGTTCCTTAGTGGCACCAAAATAACTAAAAAATATAGCAGAAGGAAAATACTCTCCTACTCTAAGAATTTTCAGAAATCTTCGAAGCTGGATTTTTAGTCAATCTAGACCTCAGGGCACAAGAAGACCCCCAACTGACATTAAATTGTGTATCCTTTATCTTCATTTTTACTAAGACTGGCTACTGTCAAGGAACAATGTGCGTGGCCACTGACAAGTTCTTTATATGGAGATAGTAGTGATCCCATTATAACCAACTGAACCAATGTGCTCAGATTATAACTAGTGATTACAAGCATACCTTGTTTTATTGCACTTCATGGCTATTTGTAGATAATGTGTTTTTAAAGATTGAAAGTTTGTGGCAACCCTATGTTGAACAAGTCTGTCAGCACTATTTTTCCAATAGCATTTCCTTCCTTTGTGTCCCTGTGTCATATTTTGATAATTCTCACAATATTTCAAACTTTCATTATTATTATATTTGTTACGGTCATCTGTGATCAGTAATCTTTGATGTTACTATTGTCATTGTTTTTGCATGCCATGAATTGTACCTATATGAAACAGTGAACTTAGTAAATGTTGTATGTGTTCTGACTGTGGTTGGCCTACCCTATTACCTGACATACAACAATATTGAAATCAGGTCAATAACCCTACAATGCCCACTAAGTATTTGAGTAAAAGAAAGAGTTTCATATCTCTCACTTTATATATATGCATACACACACACATATGACAGGGCACAAGTGAATGAAGGGCAGAGAGAGAGAGAGGGAGAGAGAATCTCACAAAGGGAAGAGAGAGAGAGAGAGAAAGAGAGGGAGGGAGAGACAGAGAAGCAGGGCCCACCCAAAGCGAGGCTCGTGCTCACCTGATGCCGGGCTTGAATTCACGAATCGTGAGATCATAACCCGAGCCAAGGTCAACATCTCTCTTTCAAATGCTAGAAATCATTAAGCTTAGAGAGGAGGGCATGTTGAAAGCCTCAATAGGCCTAAATCTAGGACTCTTGTGTCAAACAATTAACCAAGTTGTGAATGCAAAGGAAAAGTTTTTGAAGGAAATTAAAAGTTCTACTCCAGTGAACACATGAAGGATAAGAAAGCAGAACAGCCTTATTGCTGGTAAGGAGAAAGGTTTAGTGGTCTGGATAGAAGATCAAACCAGCCAAAACATTCCCTTAAACCAGAGCCTAATCCAGAGCAAGATCCAGACTCTATTCAATTCTGTGAGGGCTGAGAGAGATGAGGAAGCTGCAGAGGAAAAGTTGACGCTAGCACACATTGTTTCATGAGGCGTGAAGGAAGAAGCCATCCCCACAACATAACAATGCAAGGTGAAGCAGCAGGTGCTGGTGGAGAAGCAGCAACAACATGCTCTAGCTAAGACCATTAATGAAGGTGGCTACACTAAACAATACATTTTCAAATCTAGCCTTATACTAGAAGATACCATCTAGGACTTTCATAGCTAGAGAAAAGTCAATGCCTGGCTTCACAAATTCAAAGGACTGGCTGACTTTCTTGTGGAGGATTAACGCAACTGGTGACTGTAAGTTGAAGCCAATTCTCATTTACCATTCTGAGAATCCTAGGGCTGGTAAGAGTTATGCAAAATCTACTCTGTCTTTGCTTTGTAAATGGAACAGCAAAGCCTGGATGACAACACATCTGTTGACAATATGATTTACTGAATATTTTAAGCCCACTGTTGAAACCTATTGATCATAAAAAAGTGACTTCTTTCAAAATAATAGTGCCCATTGACGGTGCACCTCGTCACCAAAGAGACTTGATAGAGATGTACAGCAAGGTTAATGTGTTCATGCCTGCTAACACAACATCTATTCTGCAGCCCATGGATCAAGATGCAATTTCAACTTTCAAGTCTATTATTCCTTTCAAGTTATAATTAAAGTGTAACTGACTTGCAATGTTTTATTAGTTTCAGACATATAACACAGTAATTCAACACATTCTGTACGTTACTCAGTGCTCACCCAATAAGCATAGTCACTGTACATCATTACAAAATTATTGTCTATATTCTCCATACTGTACTTTTCATCTCCATGACTTGTGATTTTAAAACTGGAAGTTTGTACCTCTTAATTCCCTTCACCTGTTTTGCCCATTCCCTCACCAGCCTCCCTTCTGGCAACCACCATATTGTTCTCTGTATTTGAGTTTGGTTTGTTTGTTCATTTATTTTGGGTTTTCTTGTTAGATTTCATATGTAGTAAATACTATGGTATTTGTCTTTCTCTGACTTATTTCATTTTGAATAATATGTCCAAGTTGTAGTAAATTACAAGATTTCCTTCATTTTTGTGACTTGTATTCCGGTGTGGTGTGTGTGTGTGTGTGTGTGTGTGTGTGTGTGTGTGTGTGTGTGTACCACATCTTCTTTATCCACTCATCTATCAGCGGACACTTGGGCTGGTTCCATATAATGACTATTGTAAATAATGCTGCAGTAAACATATGGGTACATATATCTTTTAAAATTAGTGTTTTCATTTCAAGTCTTATTACTTAAGAACTACATTTTATAAAGCTATAGCTGCCGTAGATAGTGATTTCTCTGATGGATCTGGACAAAGAAAACTGAAAAACTTCTGAAAAGGATTCACAGTTTTACATGCCAGTAAGAACATTTGAAATTCATGGAAAGGTGCCAAAGTATCGACACAAACAGGGTTTTGAAAGAATTTGTTTCTAACCCTCATGGATGACTTTGAGGGGTTCAAGACTTCATTGGAGGAAGTAACTGTAGATATTGTGGAAAGAGTAAGAGAACTAGAATTAGAAGTGACGCTTAAGGATTTGACTGAATTGCTGCAATCTTATAATGAAACTTGAGCAGATGAGGAGTTTCTTCTTATGGATGGGCAAAGAACATGTTTTCTTGAGATGGAATCTTTTCCTGGTGAAGATGCTGTGAAAATTGTTGAAATTACAACAAAGGATTTAGAATATTAAATCAACTTAGTTGATAAAGCATGGGCAGGGACTGGATGAACTCCCATTTTGAAAGAAGTTGAGTTGTGGGTAAATGCTATCAAACAACATCATATGCTACAGAGAAATCTTTAATGAAAGGAAGAGTCAATCTATGGGGCAAGCTTCACTGTTGTCTTATTTTAAGAAATTGTGGGTACCTGAGTGGCTTAGTCAGTTAAGCATCCGACTTCAGCTCAGGTCATGATTTCATTGTTCATAGGTTTGAGCCACATATCGGACTTGTGCTGACAGTAAGGAGCCTGCTTGGGAATCTTTCTCTGTCTCTCTCTCTCTCTCTGCCCCTCCCCTGCTCTCTATCTCTCCCTCTCAGAATAAATATTTTAAAAAATTAAAAAAAAAAAAAAAAGAAATTGCCACAGCCACCCCAAACTTCAACAACCACCATCCTGATCAGTCAGCAAGCATCAATAAGGCAAGACCCTCCCCCAGCAAAAGATTATGATTTGCTGACAGCTCATATGATAGTTAGCATTTTTTTGCAATAATGTATTTTTAAATTAAGGTATGTATATTGCTTTTTTAGACATAATGTCATCACACACTGAATAGACTATATAGTATAAACATAACTTTTATATGCACTGGGAAGTAAAAAAAAAATCATTTGACTTTCTCTATGGTGGTGGTCTGGAACTAAACCTGCAATATCTTCAAGGTATGCCTGCATTCCTTATCTCATTAACTAAACAAGTATAGCAAACCAGAATACTTTCCAAAACCAGAAGGAAATTAACATATGAAAGGGCCATTTGCAAAACCCATGGTGAAGTAGAGCCTTCATTGCACAGTCATTAAAAAACCAAAATTTAAAAATGTGTAGGTCTATCATATCATATAAAAATTATCCTCATTTATTTTCTCAGACATTAACCTAATCACCAATTTTTCATCTTTTAAGATAGCTGGATATTTGTGATTAGAATAGTAAATCAATATATTTGGTTCTTGAGAAAATGAAAGATCTACTTAACAATTGAGTTTTCCAAATTTTTCTCTAAATGAATAGTTTGGAGATAATGAGCATGCTCCCACTATGCAACAAGCTCAGTGACCTTGGTTAAATTACTTAGCTACTCTAAGTCTCACTTGTATCTTAAATAAAATGGACAGAATAGGACCTATCTCATAGGACTGTTGTCAGAAGAGAATTGAATGAGATTTCATACACTCACTCATGCGCACGTGCGCCCGCGCGCGCGCGCACACACACACACACACACACACACACACACACACACACACTTCCCTACTTGCATAGCCCAGCACCTCGTACAGAGTGGGCATTCAATAAATATTAACTATTTTTAGAAATTGCATTGAGATGGTGCCTTATCTCTCACAAGCAAGTCTCCCTCAGCCTTCTTCAAAACATATATATTGATCAGTCAAATGCTAAGAATAGAGCAGTGAGAAAACAAAATTCTTTGCCTACATGGAGCTTATGTTTTGACCTAAATGGAAAATATTAGAATAGTCCATTTTGACAGTTTCTACACACTTTTAGTATCTTTGTGTAATTAACCTTAGTACATCTTGAAATTAATTATATTGGCTTTGCAAAACCAAATTAATAATTCTTCTTAGCCTTCTACCATTTAGTTATCCTCATTGACATTTACAATGAAGAGATTTAGACTTTATCATTTATCTTTTAAAGATATCAGTGAAATATTTTATCTCTGTATGGCCTTCTGATAATACAAATAATAGAATGTTAAAGATATTAGGACTAAAAGGATCTCACAGGGGCACCTGGGTAGCTCAGTCAGTGAAGTGTCCGACTTCAGCTCAGGTCATGATCTCTCGGTTTCCAAGTTTGAGCCCCGCATCCGGCTCTGACAGCTCAAAGCCTGGAGCCTGCTTCATATTCTGTGTCTCCTCCTCTCCCTGTCCCTTCCATGCTCATGCTCTGTCTCTCTGTCTCTCAATAATAAATAAATGTTAAAAAAAGGAATCTTATACAATTCACTCACTTTATTTATCTCTTGAGATACCAAAGTCCAGACTGTAAGTAACCTAAGTAAAGACAGAATTGTCATTAAAAGACATAGGACAGAGTTAGCATATCTAAAAGATATACCTTTTCATGGTACTCATTTTGTTAGGGAGAAAATGTACCTCTTGAATCCTAAATGCCATAAAATTGGTGAAGATTATACTGACGTGAATGACTGCTGTCTTTGCTAACAGCTGGATTCCAATGGAGAACTGCTCATCCGAAATGCCCAGCTGAAGCATGCTGGGAGATACACGTGCACTGCTCAGACAATCGTGGACAATTCTTCAGCTTCAGCTGATCTTGTTGTGCGAGGTAAGAGTTTCAACATTTTAAAATTATGAAACCAAAGGTATTTGACTTGCATAACTATGTATAATCTTCTGGTCACTCTGGTATGAATTCTCATATATTTAGAGTCTTGGTCCTTGAGAACAGCTCCTCATCCATGCTTAAGAATGATTTTTGCTAGACAAGTAGTAAACAACACTGATTTTGTTTGTTTTACTAACTACATGTCTTCTAGAAACTTACACCACACACCTCCTACTAAATGTTTGTGCTTTTAAACTCAGTATTTACCAGAAGTTCTCAGTTTCTGCTAATACTTTTCATGTGTTGAGAATAGTGTTTCCATTTTTATTTTTTATGGAAAAAGCATACTGATACTGTTTACTATAACTTCAAGTGTTACGTATTTATTACTGTAATCTTAGAATAAGAAGTTAATTTATACATGCATCATGTTTCTATTTGTTGCCAGCTTTCAGAGCAGTGTTTTTGTTCTTATATATAATTGAGAATGTGCTGGAATATGCCCTTTTTGAAAATACAGCTCCTTTGATACTGGTCTTTGCTGTATAGCTGTAAGGCCATCTCAAAACATCATTCATTGGCTCTTCGCTCACCGCCTACAGAATAAAGACCACTCCTTTTAACTAAGCACCAAGAAGGTCCATGTATTGACCTCAGCCTGTTTACCATTCTACGTAACCAACTCCAGTGTCCCACCAGTCTACAAAAATATCCTAGGATTTCCAGCTGTGTTCCTTGGTTCACAACATTGCTTCCATTTCCTGTAGTCATTATTTGTTGCCCAAGTCTTAAGCCATCCTTCAAGGCTAGGCTCAAGTATTACCAAATTAATGAGTCCTTTCCTGATGTCACCAACATAAGCCCTTCTCTTCTAAACTTTCATAACATTTACTACTTTCTATAATGCATTTTATAGCAATCTGTGCATATGAGTTATCTTCTCTACTGGATTGTGAAATTCACATATGTATTTTTTATTAATCCTTAAGTGAGTTGCAGAATTCCATTGCATATTTTCATAGCTCTCTTTTTCTCTCTCAATGTCATGTTAACATTTTAATTTTATTCTTTTTTATGTTAAAGTTTTTATGTTTTCATATTTCATCTACTAGAAATATTTATTGACTAATATTTGTTGCACACTTGTTCAGACACTTTTTGCACAATCAAACAAATATTTAGTAAATGACATGAGATATGTGGTTTGTCTTCATACCCTTTCTGGATCATTATAGTTTCATTCAACCTCATACATCTCCCGTATTTCCCTCTAGAGCAATGGTAATATGGAGTCCCCAAGTCATACTGGGGAAATGCTGAGAAGACTTATAGTCCAGTTAACATATTCTCCAATGGAGTAATAGAAGTCCAGCTGAAGTTCATATCCAAATGAACTTAGACATTCATTGCATATATCTCTTATGCTAACTTGAAGAAAGTGCATTTAAATTCTGTATTTCCATTAAAAGTATTTTATGATCTGGGACATCTAGCATTCAAGAGTTATCAGAGAGAGAGAGAGAGATTAGTTCCCTGTATTTTCCAGTCAGACTACTAGCTGTTAAGCCTTTTTTAGCAATAGCCTATGTATGTATTTAATGGAAATTGCTTGCATATTAACAGATTTAGCATTGATGTTACAAAAGGGTTTATGTTACAACGCTTGTACAGCAGTGTTTTTATATAATTAGAGTATGGTAAATTCCCAGTATTTAGAAGGAAGAAGAAGTTTGGCAAATGCAATCAGGGTATTAATGGTATTATCCACACATACTTAGGTAATTAAGAATCATCATAATGTATGTTTTTTATAGAGGTAAAACAAATAAAAGGAAGCTATTACAGGTATTGTTTGGAAATATAAAGGTTTTTCTGTAAGCTTTTTAGTTCCAGAGAAAATACTTTAAATCAATAGAACCTGGCAAGTGCACTCAGTAGAAACACGATAGAACATTTTAAGCCCCTAAACTACAGCAGGATATTAAAAAACAACCATATAGGCAGATAAAAAGTATTGCTTAGTACTGTTAAAAGTCTGCAAGTTATAATCATTCTCCAAACTTTATTTCTATTAATATAAAAGGTATTCAATTTATGTCAAGAGAAGTTTGCTATTAAAAAAGCTAATATTTGCATAGCTTGTGACACAAAATGTATATAAATTAAACCTTCAAATATGCTTTATATATTAAGTCATGGGATATAAAATTAAACAGTTCTTTTAAAATTATTATAGTAACGATGAGTAATATATAAGAAAATATAGCATGCCTCAAGTAATATTATTATTGGTCCATTTATCCATTTAATTTATTTTCTCATCTAGTCCAGGAAATCATAATCTGGAGTCCATAGACAGGATTCAAGGGGTCCCATGGACTTCCTGAAATTGTATGCAAAATTTCATATGTGTGTATGGAATTTATAATTGTATATTGTGGATTTATAATTTTATCAGATTTCCAATGCTGGCAGTGGCCCAAAAGACCATTTTTGGCCCAAAGGCCAAGAAGCTTAATCTGTTTTTCTTTCTTTCCCTTTTGTAGATCAAGACTCTCTAAAAAGAGAAACTAAGGGATGATTATTCACTTCATGCCAATAAAAAAAAAAATACTAACAAGTTCCACACAGTGAGATCTAGTAGCACATTTAGATTATGAATTGCTTTTGAAAAACTCAATTTTCACTCAACCTTCCAAGAATGTATGTCTCAAAACATATTGAATATGTTATATATTAGACATTATATATGTGTGTGTGTATATATATATATATATATATATATATATATATATATATAAAAGAATTTTCCAGATTCGAGATGAACTAATTCTAATTCATTTTCAGATGTCAGTGATCTAAACTGCTGATTCTGAAATTAGTGTTAGGAGTGGGGCAGTGAGCAGGTTAGAGAGGAAAGTAATTTCCTCTGATGATCCCTGATAAATTTTTTGGACAATAAAACTAGTTTAGTGTGTAAACTGTTATGCCTTATCAGAAGGCTGAAATGAAAGTAGAAATATTCAGATGTAACTTAGACATTATGGTTTCTTTTAGCCTATGTTACCTTGAAGGGAACGAATACAAATGAAAATTATTGTTATCACACCGTGTGTGTGTGTGTGTGTGTGTAACCATGGATGGGTGAATGTGTGTATGTTCATAAAGTTTGATGAAAGGAATTTCTATGAGAGAGAAAAATGTGTTTTTGGTTTATATTTTTCATCATTATTTTAAACTGAGTTTAGAATAGAGGCACTGCATTAGTTAAATCTGAGTGCTTCTACATATAAAATGAAATTAAATATAGAAAAAAAACAGTCCAAGGAAAATGTAACATTGGATCTGATTTCATGGAGCTTTTTGCCCAGAGAAAACTCATCTTCCACCCTTTATCTGTTTAATGTATGATGGGATTGAGAAATAAGGAAAACAATAGCTAATGTGGTCAACCAAAACCAATTTATAGAAAATGGTCTAATAATCAGCTACAAGTCATTGTAACAGTCCTAAATGTTTATGTTTAAAAATGGATAGGACTTAGGGGTACCTGGGTGGCTCGGTTGGTTAGGCATTCGACTTCGGCTCAGGTCATGATCTCGTGGCTCGGCTCATGGATTCGAGCCTACGTCAGGCTCTGTGCTGACAGCTCAGAGCCTAGAGCCTACTTCAGATTCTGTGTCTCTCCCTCTCTCTGCCTCTCCCCTGCTCACGCTCTGTCTCTCTCTCTTTCTGTCTCTGTCTCAAAAAATAAACATTAAGAAAATTAAAAATCTATAGGACTTCAACTTATTTACCCACTAAATGAGCCAATGGATGCTCAAAGATTAGACCATAAAAGTGGTGCACATTGTCCATTCCTCCAGTTATGCAAACAATTTCAAATCATGGGGTCATACTTACTGTGTGATTTGCACTTTTGATTTCCAAAGTTGCCTTTTATACTACTTCTGTCCTTTCACTATGGATATGTTTCTGCTAGTCTTTGTACAGAATAGAGCTTGTTTTTGCACAAGTAACCTTTATTCAAGCAGTATGGTTTTGGAAGCCCTATATATAGAATTCAAGTTGCACTGATTGAAAGAAATCAAAACTATTTACTTTACTGGCAATATGCTCATTCAGTGTTCTAAAAACTCTTTCATTAAAAGCACCCAAAGTTTTGGATAAATCAGTATACGTTCTTCCTCACAGCCTTGGCAAAGGCAGAAGAATACCCTCTCTAAATAGTGAGCCTTCAAATATGAAATTATGCAAAGAATGACAGGCCATAATGAGAGAGAACCAGGAGTTAGATTGATGGACAACAATAGTGTTTAAGTTCAAGGTACTTCACATATTCTAATCATTGGAATAGGAATGAGAATAATCCTGCCCATATCTTTAAATAAATAAAAGAACTGGCCAAAATGAGTTTGAAACAAGATACTATAAAAATTAGCAGTTTGGAGGGGGAAAAACAAGGACAGTTTCTATAAATGATAAATATAATCATTGAAAATAATAAAAACAATAGATTAATCAGTAAGTTAAACAATAATTAGAGACAGATCAGGAAAGGATCAGGGAACCTAAGAGGTAGATGTGAGGAAATTAACACATTTCAGCACAGAGAAACAAAAACAAATTATGAAAATGAGATGATGATATTAAGGATCTAATGAGAAAACAGTATTTGTCAAATCAGATGATCAGAAGAACTAATAGATAAAGTAGGAGAGAAAAACCTTTCAAAAAGATAATGACTACAGATTTTTGGAAATTAGTGAGAAATATGGTTTCTCATTTTTAAGAATCACAATGAAACACAAGAACAATCAATAAAAATAAATAATGAAAATAAAACCCAAGAACATTAAAAATAGATAGAAAATGGTAAGTACACCAAAAGTGAAAAATACCTTTTTGCAAATGCCTCGCAATACATCGACTGCAGACTAATCAGCATCAGCAATAAAAGTCACCAAGTAACTGGGGGGAGTCAGACTTCAAGATGGCCTCCACTCATTTTGCTTTCTGGTATACCAACCATTGTGTAATCCCTTTCACACTAAGGGTTGCTCCATATGCCAACAGGAGTGACAGTGCTGAACACTGTCATAAAGCACATCACTTCTTCTCCCTTGGTTCTTTGAACTCTTAATCTGGAGGAAGCCATGTCATGAGGACATTTCAGCATCTTGTAGAGAAGCCTACATGAGGAGGGGATAAGACCTCCTACTGATAACCAGTATCAATTTCTCAGTCATTCCAGTAACCCATCTAGAAAGCAGATCCTCCAGGCAAGCTTTCAGATGACTGTAGCCTTGGTCAACATCTTGATCAAGAACTATCCAGCTATGCCACTAAAAAGTTCTTAGGCCACAGAAGATATGAGAGGCAATGTTTATTGCTGTTTTAAACCACTGGGTTTCGGATAATTTGTTATGCAGCTGTAGATACAACAACAGCCATGGAGTTATGTCTTCAAAGTGCTAAAGGAAAAGTAAATGTCCACCAAAAAGTGTATATCCAGACAAATTATCGTTGATAATGAGGAAAAATAAAGTTATATTTAGACAAACAATAACAGAGTTTATCCTCCAAGAAAGTGTTATGTATAAAGGAATGTCTAATGGGTAGAATTCAGGAAGAAGGAAAATAATCCCAGAATAAAGTTCTGAGATGTCAGAGAGCATGGTGAGCAAAGAAGCCAGTAAGCATGTGGATAAATGTAAGCAAACTAAGCTAATAAGCCAGACTTCAGGATATGCTGCTGTTGTCTGGGTTTGAGGACTAATGAGAATGATAACTTGTTCTCTGATCAAGTTGGTAGTTGCTTTTACTTCAGATTTCTGTTAAAATAACAAATTAGACATATATGAGTATATATGCATATGTGTATATATGTAGATATATATGTATATATCTTTATATATGTAGATACATGCCTATGTATGTGCATATTTTATATGCTCAAATATAGAGAATGCATGAAAACGATAATCATAAAATATAGGAGGGTGGTTACTTCTGAGGTTGGAGACAGAAGGGGAGGAGGATGTGACCGAAGAGGGAGGGGACCCACAGGAAGCTACATCTTTATAAGTGATGTTTCATTTCTTAAGCCAAGTAGCAAGAACATAAGTAGCCATTTCTTATTTTTTATAAGTTTCCCTAAATGTCAAATATTTGTTAATTAATTTAATAAAAGAGTGTCACAGAGTCACCTCATACCCTCCACTTCCTCACCACCAACCTCAGCAAAGATTCATGAGAGATCTTTGTGTAACCTCTGGGTAGAGTCCCCAGTGGTACATTAGATTTACCACTATGATTAAAGACACACAATTCTGAGTCCTCTCTTAGAGAAGTTTTTGAGTTAATAGTGCCGGGATGAGTCTAGCAAAGTTGGATTAAAGATTGGCCTGATGAACCATGGTGCATCATCACTGGGCACAAAAAATAACTCCTACACATATGCCCAAATGATTTTTAACAAAGATGCTAAGGTTTTTCACTGGAAGAAAGATAGTCTTTCCAATAAATGATGCTGGAACAATTGGGCATTCACAGACCAAAAAGAAAAAAAAAAAAAGAGCCTTGACCTAATCCTCAAACCTTATATAAAATTAACTCCAAGTAAATCATAGACTTAAATGTAAAATGTAAAACTATGGAACTTTCAGGAAAAATCATGAAGATGAAAATGTTCAGCAGCTAGGAGTAGGGTAAGAGTTCTTAGACTTGACACCAAAAGCATAATGTATAAGATGAAAAAGTGATAATGTGGACTTCTTCAAAATTAAAACCTTTTGCTTTGTGAAAGTGTGAAGATAACGAAGAGAAAGCTACTGACTGGGAGGAAATATTTGCAAACTACATGCCCAACAAAAGATTTGTGTACAGAATATGTGAAGAATTCTTAAGGCCCTAAAACAACAGTGTGACAAATGACAAAAGACATGAGCAGACATTTCAATGAAGATGATATACAATGGGAAATAAACACATAATTTTTTTGAAGTTTATTTCTTTTGAGAGAGAGAGGGAGCATGTGCGAGCAGGGGAGGGGCAGGAGAGGGGCCCAAGCAGGCTCTGAGCTGTCAGTGCAGAGCCTGATGCAGGGCTCAAAATCTCAAAATGTGAGATCCTGACCTGAGCTGAAACCAAGAGTCAGATGCTTAACCAACTGAGCCACCCAGACACCCCAGGAAATAAACATATAAAAGATGTTGAACATCATTAGCCACTGGGAGAAAGTACATTTAAAACCATAATGGCTTATCACTATATACATATCAGAATGCCTAAAATAAAAAAAAATAGTGATGTAGAGACAGTGAGTTACTCACACATTGCTGATGAAAATGTGAAATGGGACAGCCACTCTGGACATGAGTATGGCAGTTGGTAGCCATGTGCTTACCATACAACCCAGTACTCCTGGGCATTTATCTCAGAGACATAAGAACATATGTTCACATAAAAATATATACACAAATGTTTACAACAGCTTTATCCATACTAATCAAAAACTGGAAAAAACCACATCTCCTCCAATAGGGGAATGGTTCAACTGTGGTACATGAGTCCCATGGAATAACGCTCAAAAATAAAAGGGAAATGATCTATTGATACACACAACTTGGATGTATCTCGGGAGATTTATGCTGAGTGAAGAAAAAGCCAATCTCAAAGGTTACATACTGTGTGATTCCCTTTACATAGCATTCTTAAAATGACAAAACTATAGAGATGGAGAATAGATTAATGATTGGCATGGGTTAGGGAGGGCCGAGAAAAGGAAATAGATGTAGCCAGGAAAGGGTGCCACAGAGGATTCTTTTGATGAAATTGTTCTGTAACTGTGATGGTCTATGCATTGGATAAAAAGAAAAGTTGCTTAGGACTACAGAAACATACAGGCACACAAATGAAGACATGTAAAACTAGTGAAATCTGAATAAGGATGATGGATTATAGCAAAGTAAATTTTCCCGTTGTGCTAGTATACTTTAGTGATATGGCGAGGGATGAGCAAAGGAGATACAGAATCTCCCGGCATTATCTTTCACAAATACATGTGAATCTACAATTATCTCAAAACAGGAAGTTTTAAAAATCACTGAACATGTAATACACTGAAAGTATAAAGAAAATAAGTATTTATGGGCTCCTTTTTTCAAGGATAGTATAATTTTAGAAGAAGTGGAGTATGGTACACCCAGAGGTAATATTTAAACAAGTGATGGCCACAAACTACCTTCTAAGGAAGTGGGTCCAGTTAGCCTCCAGACCTAGAAAAAAATTAGTGGGCCTGCAGATTTGGGACCAGAGCTGAATTTCTGAAAAGCGACAGAGAACTGTATGTGTTTTCTTCTTTCTTCCCCAAAACCCATCTTCATTTTTTTTCCCTATGCATTTCTGTCTTTCCTTGAAATAAACATTAAATATTTTTTGATATTTATTATGGAGGACATCAAATTAATAAAGCAAACCAAAGTGACCAAATGTTCAAACCTGGCCTGGGTTGGCCAAACTCTATTTTTAATAAGGCTCCAGATGGTTGTAATAAAGTGGTCTCTAACTTGTATTCAGGAATTATTGTTCCAGGGTATCCATGGAAAATAGTTTGCAAGTAATCCTGTTTTGTTTATCCAATGTATTTTGGGGATAATTTATTTTAGAAATGTGTTTCATAAGATAGTAAGGTCCTCTTTTCCTCCAGTGTGTCCTAGGCAAACCAAATAGAAGTCAATCAGGCGACAATTGAAAAATGATATTAATGTTTTTCCAGAAGCCACAGAAGGCCAGGAGTGGTATGGGAATGGAGGAGAACAGCCCAGGTGGGGAGAAGAACTAAGGCCTTGAGTTTTTCCCTCACCCTCATCATCATTTTAGCACAACTGGACTTAAACCCTAAGTCCCACTAAGTAAGATGGTTTAGCTTCAAAAGCTCTTCAGTTAATCACAGAACTACTCAATCTGACTGTATATCGGCAGTAAAGAAGAAACAAAAACCAAATATGATGAAACATTCCCCAACTAGAGCACTACTATAAAATTTAAGATAACTTTACAAGAAGTTATAATACCATTCTTGGTATTATGATGTTTAAATTTGTTTATAGAAGATTTTAGTGAAAGCTTTTTTTTTCCTACCAAGAGAGCATATATAAACTCAATTTAAAATAATATTGTATCAGAGAAGGAGGTAGCTTCAGAATTAACCTTTTAAAACAGATGTGTGCATAGTATAGCCAAAGGGATTTAGAACTCAAACAAATATAAATTTCTTAATATTAAAAAAAAAACTTTATAGTTTAAAACTATTCTTAGTTACAAAAAAAGAACCAGTTATTAAACTTCAAATGTTTTTAGACCTCTTAATAAAACTCTGAACTAAGAGAATTGATAAAAATGTCCTCGTTGTTATAATAAATGTTTTACTTCTTAGGTGCCATAAAAATGTATTTCAGGTCAGCCTCATCAAGCAAGCTTTGGCACACATGAAGAGCCCTGTATGAATGTTCTTTAATGAAAGACACTTCTGAAAAACCTAAGCTCTTCAGCTAAGAGTGTCCTTTAGAGGGAAAGGTTTTCCAGGATTTATTCAGCAGCACTTATGGGCATATTTATGCAGATTGCCAAACCTAAAATCTCTTTCAACCATTAAAGTGCTGTCCAGGTATCGAGTGATGCCATTTACATAAAGTACAAGACCAGGCAATTAGGCTTTGACATCCATGTTTTACCACTTTCCATGGTATTTCTGTTGTATTATAAATATTCTTGGCATTGCTACCAATTATTAGGAAGACCTTCCTGACACCCAGCTGAACATAATGTTTGGCACTAAACTTGCCAAAACAGAAAATGCAATGAAGACCATATTTTTCAGATGCCCTGGCTTTTTGTTGTTGTTGTTTTACATCTTAAATACCATGTTAAACAAAATTTCTTAGTGTAAGTCTGAGATTTAAACACAAAAGAAAAAAGACTTTCACTATCTGAAACTTTTGTTTCCTTTTGTTTTGGTCAAATTCTCAAACCCTGACATATGCTATATAAATTTGGAAATGTTTGGAAAAAAAGGGTAGCTGAAATTCATTTTTATTTAGATGACGTGTGTGTGTGTGTGTGTGTGTGTGTGTGTGTGTGTGTGTGTGTGTAGCTTTCTGCTTTATTCCCAAAGCAGAGTACAGTTGCAGAATGGAAATGGATATGTTAGATGTCATTTTTATTTGATGTAATTCATTGAAGTTTTTATTACTTGGCCTAATGACGTGGTTACCAGATTCTTTCTTAAGGAGATCATTTTGGCTGATGAGTAACCCACTTTTAAAACCTGCATTGAATAAGTTAAGATAACATAGCCAAATAAATAACCTGATGGAAACTGTCAATATACATTTTATCTGAATAATATTGCTATATTTTATTTTATTTTATTTTATTTTATTTTATTTTATTTTATTTTATTTTTAACGTTTTTATTTATTTTTGAGAGAGAGAGATAGCTCACGAGCAGGGGAGGGGCAGAGAGAGAGAGAGAGACAGAGACAGAGATAGAATCCAAAGCAGGCTCCAGGCTGTGAGCTGTCAGCACAGAGCCTGACATGGGGCTTGCACTCATGAAATGCGAGATCATGGCCTGAGCCAAAGTCAGATGCTTAACTGACTGAGCCACCCAGGCGCCCCAATATTGCTATATTTTAAATCAATGGTTGGCTAGTGGTCTTTTCTACAGGAAATGCTTAGCTCTTTTATATTAGCAGAGTTCATATCCAGAGCATATCCAGGCAAAATTGGTTTTGATGCATTTACTCAGATATTGTTGTTTCAGGTTAGTTCGTACTCTTTCCTTAAAAAATATGGAATACATAAACATTTTCTTTAAGATCAAAAGGCTTTATTGGTTCTGTTATTGTCAAATCATGCATTAATTACATCTTGTTTGCTCTTCACAGTAACTACATGAAATCTCTGCAGTTATGTTCAAATTTGAATATACAATTTTAAATTTAATATTAATCCTAGAAGTCATTTAGATAATTCCTATGCCTTCATTTTGTAAATTTGGACTCTAAGAGAGATTTGCCCTGTATTACCATCTGCTTAGTGATAAGCAGTCCAGGTTTGTCATTGTATTAGAGCTTCTTCCAGAGAATACAAATAAATAAAATCTATAGTTAATTTCTAAAACTTCTGTAGCTAATACTTTAAAGCTTTCTATAGTTAATTTGGTATAGTATCAGAACGATGACCAAGTCCGTTCTAGAATTGCCGCTACTAAGTAGTAAAAGTTAGAGATTACAGCTTCTGCTCTTTTCTCTTTCCTTCCCATTGTGTGGCATATGCTAATAAATAGCAGTTAAGGGTTTAAAACATTGTGGAAAAAGATAAAACCAAAGACAGTCACTAAAAGAGATTAAACTATTAATTCCTGGGTTATTTGGAATTCTACTTGTATGGCTAACCTAGAGTCCTTGGCTATGAGTAAAAGCAAAAGGAAAGAAAGTCTGTTGTCATGTTAAGATTTGTGGAACTTCTGGTATTAAATCACAATTTAGATTTTTGTGGTATCTGGCATAAATATTCCAATTGTGTTTAAGAAATCCTATATTCAAATTACTATCCAATATGAGACTATGGATTTGTATTCAAAATTATTAAGACATGGCATGCCTAAATGAATTTCAAAGGCCTTTGAAATTAATCAATTTAGTCTCTATAAAATTAGGAAGAACAGACAGAAAAGTTTCCTGTAGTACATGGACCAAGTTAGGCATACCAATACGCACACACCTTACCACCCCTGCCACCATACGCACTTATATGAAGACATCCAGAAAAGAGATACACTTATAAAGGCAGAAAGATGTGTCCAGATAATCATAATCAAACCAAAGAGAAGAGTTGAGGTAGTTTTTGAAGTATTGGGGTCAGAAAAACACACATTTACCTCAGATACTTGGATAATTGCCTCTACTTTCCACTTGTGTTGTCCAAGAAAGTTTGCCACAGAGACAGACTAAAGATTCCATCTCATCAGCCCTCACAGGACTGAGACAGGAAAATGGCCCTTGCTGCCCACACTGGCTGGAACAATGACTGACGGGGCGCCATCCTGAGGCATCCTGAGCCCACTTGGCACTAAACCACAGTGATACATCTATTAATAGTGAAAGCCTGCCCAGAAATTAAGCATTCTCCTTTCCATTGAGATCAACAGATTCAAAAGCTGCTAGGGGGCAGATCTCCATAACTGTTACATACTAATACTGAAATAATGAGCTGGAATGTGTATCTGTTTTGAATAAATACAGAATTTAGAGAGTAGCTTGATTGCTTCAAAGTTCGAACTCAGTAGTAGTTCTATTTTTTAAAGCTATTTTTTTAAAGCTCTAGTAAAAATAACAACTCTTCCAATACTACTGAAGTTATGAAGTACACCAATGATTTGAAATTGTCTTCCTCAGTGTAAGTTCAATGTAAATTGATGTAAATTCAAGGTGATTTTCAAATATATCAACATATTATGTAATTCATTCAGAATGAGTCGTACGATTTTATGCTTTAAGATGGGTCTTGAAATTGATCTAGTGTAACACCTCATTTTACAAATTCAAAAATTAAAACAATTGTGTAAGAATCATAAGCTGGTACACAACACTGTAGTACATACACAGATGAAGATTTGGATTACTTATCTTTTTCCTCAATGGAATGCAAGGAGAGACGTTTTCAGGGAGGGTTTCTTCTCCTCTTTGTTAATTAATTGTTCCTGACCCTCTTCGTCTCATAATCAAACTGGTCAGCTTTTGGCAAACTGAAACTTACTCTTTGCTACACAGTCTGTCTGTATCCACGGATCCCTTAACAAATAATCAGCAAACTCACTTCTCCTCACTCTGATTCCAGGAGAGAAAGGAGGAAAGCTTTACAGAGCTTAATAGCCATGGTGCACTTTTACATGCTCTACTGCAGTGCTGTATGCTAGGCTTTATACAGCTGGTGTATTTACCAGTGGTGCCAAATTTATGTGACAATTATGCCAGTTATGTCAAATTATAACAACAGTTCAGATAGAGATAGTTTAAAGTCTTTATGAGCATACATAAATGACAATTAGTTCATATTTTGAAAATAATTTCAATGTATGTTGGAAGAATATTATGTTTACAACTCCAATCTTCAGGCCATGAAAAACATTATATTATGAATATAAAATAAAAATAAAGATATATAATTATATAATTTAATGTATAATATAGAAGATAGCGTATCATAAAGACATATGGTATTAAAATACATATTACTTACCATATATCATGTATTTCCTATATAAAGATACATAATATTAATTAAAGGCTTATTACTTAACAGGCACTGTTTTAAGTGATGGATACTATTGTTATCCCCAATTTACACATAAAAAAATTGAGTCCCAATGAGGCTTAAGGTCATACAGCTACTAAGCAGAACGAGATTTTAATCCAAGCAGCCTGACTACAGATGTAACATCTAGTTCATAGCTGGAACACAATATAACCAAACACTAATCCAGATATATTCAATGAGATAAAATAATAAATTTTGAAAATTTAAAAAGTAGGCCTCTTTCTTTATTGGTAAGAACTTTTTATTCCATAGAAAGTCACTGATGCCGTTTTGCAATTTTATTTTTGCCCACGATAATTTATAGCTGACCTAATAACAGGGGAAATTATAGTAGTTAAAAATATGTATGTATATATATATATATATATATATATATATATATATATATATATAGCTACTCAGCATCATGCAATTATAATAGCAAAAACAATAAATATAGGAGGTGGCTTTAAAGCTTGATTTTAAAATGTGCTCTTTAGCTTTAAAATTGATTCATTCAAGGGGCACGTGGGTGGCTCAGTCTGTTAAGCCTCTGACTTCAGCTCAGGTCATGATCTTGAGGTCTGTGAGTTTGAACCCCGAGTCAGCTCTGTGCTGACAGCTCAGAGCCTGGACCCCGCTTGAGACTCTGTGTGTGTCTCCTTATCTCTCTGCCCCTCTCCCACTCACGCTCTGTCTGTCTCTCACTCTGAAAAATAAATCAACATTAATTTTTTTAAAATAAATAACATTCACCTATTCAAATATTTAAATGTTTTACTTTATAATGGATATGTCTATAGGAGTCTCATATAAATTTTATCATGTCATCTTTTTGTTGTATCTTAAAATTGCTGTGAGGTAGTAGTGTAATAACTGGTAATCCCATTTCATTAGCAGAGGGAATTTAAAAAAGGAAAAGGAATAATCTTCAGCTCTCACCTTATAAAGCCACAACTTGGCCAGATACCAGTGCTCTAAATTTACTATATAACTTATTTTACTTCACTTAATGCTTAACTTCCCAACATATAAAAGCCAGATCATATCATTTTTATTTTACATCTGTTTCACTGTTGGCATGTGGTTTATTTTATCAAGTTAATTAAATTGTGTACCCAAACCACTCTGAAGTATTGATGATCATTCAAAGTTAGGTTAGAGAGGAAAGTAAAATCTTGATATCATCAAATTAATTAAGATATACTCAAAGAGAAAGGAAGAAATGTGAAAAGTATTCTGTAGCTGACTCTGTAGACTCTCTCTTGATATCCTACAAACCCAGCTGTGGATTTGAACTATGATACAACCATGTTTCACATCGTCTCCACTTCCTCCTTAAAGGTAACTACAGGATCCCATACTTGACAGAATACCCCATGTGTTATCTAAATTTGACTTAGGACCTATCATTACATCAGCACAGCAGTGACTTCTGTCTTTCCTCTGCTACTGCACTTTCCCATTATACTATTTGACTGCCCAGTACACTTACAAGTCAATGCCCATTCTGGCATAAATCCCAAGGCTTTTTGTTCCCTAAAAAGTAAAACACTATTTTAGTTTCTAATTGTCCAATATTAGCCATCAGTAATGGTCACTCTATGGACACGAGAGGAGGTGAGGAAGCTGGCTGTGGTTTCTGTGAATTTCCCAGGGCAGCGAGAGTGCCAACTCCTTTGAAAGTGCGTCGGGATGATGCAAGTAAGCTAAGAGCATGTTGCAGGGACAACCTTGAACCCACTTCATTTTAGAAAAGAAATAATACACAAACATGTGAGTAGCAAGTAACTCGTGACATGCCAAGATGTAGTGATCCCTTGTATGAGTGTCCCTGAATAGTCGAGGCTCTGTCACACTGAAGAATATACCTCTAAACTTCAGCTCCCTCCCGTCTTACTGGCTGTCAACACCAGAGCTTGAGCAACTCCACATGTTCCTGAGAATCTCTCCAGGAGCAACGGACCGTTACTGACAGTAATATGTCAGATCTGTCTGATGTCACCGTCTGATATGTTCTTGTGTAAGCTGGTAGCTAAGGTGCCTAAATCAAGGAAATGGAACTCTATTGTACGGCAGTTTAGGGAGACTTGCTGTGTGACTGTGCAGAGTCCCCTCTTACCAGACTTAAAACCTCAGGGTTCAGAGAAACAAACTCTGCTAATATAGCAAAATCTACCAAAACTTTATTTAAAGGCCAGGGAGTGAGGGGAGTGGTGTTTGCACAGAATATATCCAAAATTAATACTTCCAGTTCTCATTGAAAAGATGTAGAAATCTCATGTGTTTAAAGTGACAAGTGAATTTGGCGCCCTTTGTTACCATTTATCATAAGGACAAAATTTGCAATAAGCAGTCAGCAAAAGCGAGTTTTTACATATTATTTCTCATAGTTAAATAGTCACCATCAGAGAGAAAATAGTGTGGTAAAGTGGTCTAATTCTAATAATAAAATTATACTTAGTTATGGGTAAGGGAAAGAGGTGGCTGGTCATCCTATAAATTACATGATTTTCTCTAATACTATAGTTAATATATGCATACAATCATTAAAAGATCTACATGATGTGAGGCATCTGGATGGCTCAGTCAGTTGAGCGCCCAACTCTTGGTTTCAGCTCAGGTAGTGATCTCATAGTTCGTGAATTTGAGCCCTACATCGGGCTCTGCATTGGCAGTGTGGAGCCTGCTTGGGATTCTCTCCCCTCTCTCTCTGCCCCTATCCCACTTGCACTCTCTCTCAGTCTCACTCTCTCAAAATAAATAAATAAGCTTTAAAAAATTAAAAGAAAAAGATCTATATGGTGCAATTTAAAAGGTATGACATTTGGCATGAAGCAAATGTACCTTAGAAAGCCACTTCCACTACTGATTCAGCTGTGGTCTTAGGCTAGTCAGTTAATCACTCTAAGTCTCAGATTCCATATTTATGAAAGAGAATAATAATAGTTACGGTTCACACAATGACCATGGTGATGTTCTATAAACATCTTCCTTTATTTCTTCCCTCTTTGCTATTAATGTATAATGTAGACATAAAAAATAAATACCATATACCTCAAGACACAAGTTCCCGTGACATCCAGTCCCAAACACTGATTAGCTTTTTAGAATCATTGCTAAGTTCACCCTCAGTATTTTTTTCTTAGTTGTAAGCCTTCAAGCACATGTTTTAGTAAGTAGACTTGCACTTCTGGAATGAAATTACAAAGGTTCTAGGAGTTTTTGTTTGTTTATTTGCTAACGTGGGGGAACGGATCCAGGTACAGCTCTTGTTCTCTAGAAAGTCAGTCACTATACAGGGGGAGAGAGGTTTGGTTGGGCCAAAGCTTGTCACTTTAGCCTTCTCTCTTGGACTCCCATCTCCAGTGTCTAGGAGAAGATGTTTTCCTTTGCTCATTAGTTCAACTTACCCATCAAGGACTCATGGCAAATACCCAAAGCACATGGCTTCCTGCCCCTAACCGGGCATCCACACTGTCCCTTCAGCCTTGATCTTTCCTCTTGCAGGTAAAAACAGAAAAGATGGAGAGAAAAACATGGTGGATCCTTTTCTCCCCGTCTGTGCCAGCCTGCCTCCAACCTGGTGATCGTTGACACTCACCATTTGTGTGAAAGCCGTTTTTTCTTTCTTTCTTTTTTTTTAACGTATTATTCTAGATTATACTAATTTACTCAATTTTGTAGCTTCTGCAGTTTTCCCTCCCATCTAGATCTTAGAGGATTTTCCCCCTTTGAAACTTCTAAACATACTTTTGAGCAGGAAGATATTTAAAAATATAATTATAGCTTCACTAATATGAAAAATGGCTAGTGAACTAACCTAGTACGTCTTATAATGGCCAAGTGAAATTTTTGTGTTTTCATGTCCTGTTTTTCATTGAAATTACATATCTCAGAAATTAGCTCATTATCTGAAAAAAATTATGAAGAACTGGTGAATTATAATACAGGAGTATTGCCACTGAATGGACTGTTTGATTTAGCCAAGCAGGTAATGAACAGTGTTGTTGTCAAATTCACTAAGGTGTCATATTAATTAGGATGCATTCTAAGGAGCATTACTCCATTGGTCTTTTGTATCCTGATGCCATATATATATTCTTTGGCAAGAATGGATGAAAAGCAGCAATAAACAACTCAAGACTGTCCATGGCTCTGTAGGGTTTTTGGAACAATTCCTGGGATTGGGAAGTGAAAATGGACAGCATCCAGAGAAAATTGTTGTCTCAGTAGCAAGGTTTACGTGAAGATACCAAGCCGTTAACAGCATGGATGTGTATTTAATTTTATTAACTCCTACCATCAACCTTCTTGGATCTTTAATTTGGGCAGGAAATTTGAGACTGTGACTGGAAGGACTTGAGCAGAAGTGAAAGATTAAAATGAAGTATATATAATTCTTTCTGGAACTGCTTAAATTTCATTGTTTCAAAACACTTTAATTTTTCCCCTTTGGTCAAAAAGACATGCTTAAAATTCTTGTCTCTTTACCAGAAATAATTTTGCTCTTAAACAGGTTTATATTTAGGTATAAGGTATTATATAAACTTCTCGTTTAGTAGCTCAAGCAACCCCATCTGTTGTTGGAAGAACTCTCAGGAAAGTTTTGAGGGATATGGATATGACTCTTAAATATATATGTAGTGTTCTTTTTTAAATAACCCATTAGTCATCATAAAGGAATAAAAATCTCTGGCTCAAGATGTTGTTAATTTCCATCTTTTTAATTTTTTTAAAAATTTCCAGTCTCAATTATTGTCACAAATGGAACTATCTTAGAATTTAGAATAGAGATCCAGATCAATTGCCATTTTAATAAGATATTTAGAATTTTTCTGAAACTCTCATGTACCTGTAAATATCATCATGGAGATATGTGCATGAATCATCATTGTGGGCATCTTTCATAGACCGTAATTGAAAGTATACCACCAAGACCAGATGGGGATATAGTTGTTGGTTTTTAAAAAAATTTTTAATGTTTATTTATTTTTGAGAGAGAGACAGAGTGTGAGCAGGGGAGGGGTAGAGAGAGAGGGAGACACAGAATCTGAGCTGTCAGCATAGAACCTGATGCGGGGCTCAAACTCAAGGGCCATGAGATCATGACCTGAGCTGAAGTCAGACACTTAACCGACTGAGCCACCCAGATGCCCCTAGATGGGGATATAGCTTTAAAAAAGAAAGAATAAAAATTTGAAAGAAAATCACATGACAACAAATGTGCTTTTCCTGTTTCTGGGAAAGGGAGAATATTCTTGTTTAAATAAACTGCATTGATAATAAGTAGAGGTTATAAAGATTCATTGCTCTCCTGTTAGATTTATTCTCATTACGAATGGATCTAAGTTCACTTCTCTCAATGTTAGAGGTTAAAAAACTACCATGCTCCTATTAAATGGTAGGGATGTTTAATATTCACCTTCACCTTAGTAGAGCTTTAAACATTGACAAGACCCCATGACATTGAACTGTGTTTCAGAACATTATGTAGAACCATTGTCTTAACTAATTTTGAGAACAGAAATAGGCCTACAATAATAAAAGGACTTTAGCTGACACATACTGGTAAAAAAAGAGTTCGCCTCTCCTAATATAACTGATGTCCTTTCAGTAATGTGATTTTTTCAAGATTATTTTATTTTAAAAGGGAAGATAATTTGTTCTGAGAAGTTTTTGTTTCCTTAACATTCAAACTTTTCATTAAAATTTGCTATTTTAGTAAAAAATAAAGAATCACAGAGTTTTGCATGTGGTGTTTGCTTTAATGGCTTAATGGGAATTACAGGTAGAGAGTAATGCTAGATGTGTTTCACGCTTGCAGCAGCTCTGGAACGTGAAGGTTTATATTAAATGTGTGTGCCATGTGGAAGGGAGTCCCAAAAGGACCAAAAGTTTAGGGTCCGGTTGTTTAGAAAGTCAGTGTTTAAGAAGAAGAAAGTACATTAGTAATCAGTACTGCCTAAATGTCAGCACAAACTCAAGCAATGCATGGGGTGGAGTCATGGCTGCTGTGCAGCCTGTTTAATGCTGGAGGGTCCCAGTTTCAAATCTTCTATCCCATTTGACTCATCCGAAAATGTGTCTCAATTATTGATGGGGACATTTTAAAATATTTTTTTCCTGGCGATTTTTTCTCAAGTGTCTAAACTCCTTTTCATAGAATGTTACTACTTTCCCAAAGAAGAAATGGCCAAATTGATAAATAATTGTGTTCTTGCTCAGTTTTTCCTCTGATTACCTATGACCAAGAATTGAGTGGAAATCACATCTATATTTTGCTCATACATAGGCATTTTTACCTAAAGACACTGGCAAAATTAAGGAAAGTTAACAGATGGCTTTATGGTGATCAAGAAAAACTGGGGATATATTGAGTATGAATTTATAGACAGCTGATGTGTTATCTTCATTTATCTGAGTTAACAGATCAAGCAAAGATTTAAAAAGTTATGGTCATTGTTATAACAGTTTTGGTCATTTTTTCTAAAATATACACTTGTGCCCAAGATATTCATACTGTCCCCAACAAGAGAGGTCTCCAAAGAAAGCTCAATACCATTTTTTGAATTTGATTCTGATAATGCAATAATTTAAATCATCATGCTATAGTTATTGGAAAGTTGGTTTCATGGCAGATTGGCTGTGTTTACATCCTAGCTTTGTCATTTGCTAGCTGTATGACTGTGATCGTTTAATCTATCCATGTCTCTGTTTCCTCATCTGTAAAGTAGCAAAAATGATAGCACCTACATCATTGATGATGAGATTTCGCAGTGACTTCAATATAACAAGGGCCCAGTAAAATATATTAGTTTTATTAAAATAAAACATATAAAATTTTTATTCACTAACATTTTATGTCATATAAATTTTATGTTGTTATGAGTTCATACTTGTTAAAAAATACATTATATTATTCAAAAAAACACACAGAAATCCAAGAAAACAACAGGGAAAACCTGTCAGTATTCAGGTAGCTTTTTGGAGGGCTTTTGCAGATAGGCACCTTCGGGCTGCAGGATCTAAATTTCAAATGGGCCTTTTCTCATTTTGTGTGAGTTATGCCAGGACACCCAGTCTCTTGTCCCAATCTGTACTCTGTTACAAACTATCTGGGTGACTCTGACAATAACATTTCTAGACTTCTGGATCCTTTGGTAAATATACAGATATTCACTTACATGCACTCTAAAATGTATGTGATCCATATTACATACTGAAATATTTTTGTTATTTGCCTGCAGTCAATGATTTCATAGTTAAAACATTGAGAACCTGGAGAGATTTAGGGGTAGGGAGTATCAATGTGGCAAATGAGACTGCATTGAACCACAGATGATAGAGGACCATTCTGGATATTTCCCACAGTCCTTCTTCACTGGTTGAAAAGAAAAAAAAGAACAAACTTCAGTAATTGTAGATTCCTTTTGCCTGACTTTGAAGAACCCACAATGTTGAAACATAGCACTAGCAAGGACCTTGACAGACCACTAATTATCCCCTATAGGTGAGATTTTTATGGAGCGTTCTCAGGCAGCAATCTCTGCGAGGGATATTTAAAGGCAGAGGAAAAGAATATAAGTGAAAAACCAGGATAGTAAGACAGAGGGTAGTGCAAATAGAGAAGGAATTACATAGTCGCAGCCTCTACCTGAAGAAGTACAGAAAGGTAGGTCTAAGAAAAATAGTGATAGAGCACCATGATTTTGAATAGGAGATAGAGAGTATCGACACTGAAGTTTGCACTGGAAATTTTATCCTACGAGGATTTGGTCAGACTGTCTTCATAAAAACTAAAAACAAAAAGGGTCATTTAAAAAGCTTTTTACCTCCTCCCCCAGATCTTTTTTTATTTTTCTCCTTACTCCTCTCTTTCCAGCTTCCTAAGTATTTAATGGTAGTGAGAAGAATCAAAAGAAAGTTTTGCCAGGGCTAGTCAGAGAAATTATCCCAGTTCCTCCACACACACTTCCCCCTCCTCCTGCCATCCTGATCTGTAATGATTAAAAACAAAAGAATGGGGGTGCTTGGATGGCTCAGTTGGTTAAGCATCCAACTCTTGACGTAGGGTTAGGTCATTGGGATCCTCTGTCCCTCTCTCTCTGACCCCTCTCCCACTCAAAGTAGGTGAACAAACATCTAAAAATTTAAAAAAATTTAAAAAAGAAAGAAAATGGAAGACTAAAATAATTTCTCCTTGAATGTATATAAGCATTTAAAATGCATGTCAAATTCCAAAATTCCTTTCTATCTGACCAATGTCTCTGTGTCATTATAATTTCAATTTAATTTCATTTTAATTTATATATATATATATATATATATATGTGTGTGTGTGTGTGTGTGTATACATATATATATATATATATATATATATATATATATATATATATACATAATTCATTATAAATAACATTCTTAGGAACAATTAGCTATCTGCCTGAGGGCCACTTAAGAAATTGGAAAGATATATTAGTAGGGTAATAATGAAATAAGCTGCATGTAACAGTCCATTTGCTTACATTTTTCCCTGACTTTAATTCATTGCTTGTATATTTCTTGAGAGTGTTTGCAAAACAGTAGGAGCTTAAAGAGAGGGAGAGGAAAAAGGAGAGGGAGAGGGAGAGAAGGCAGAGAAAAAGAGAAAGAGAGAGAGAGGAGGTGGAGGTAGAGAAGAGACAGAGAAAGAGAGAGAGAAAGGGAGGGAGGGAGGAAGAGAAACTCTTGGAATCATGTATTGCTTTTTTCTCCTCATTGATGGAAGAATAACAAGGGTGGCCAGTTCGGAATGCCTTCTTGTGTGTGTGCTGAGAGGAACTGGTAGCTGCATTTTATTTTCTACCATAAAACTTTTTTCTCCATTATGAACAGGAAAAAATGAACAAGTAATATCAGCTACACTGCTTTGAAAATCTTCCTCTGGGAGATAATACAATACTGGCCCTGAGCTGACCTCCTGGGTTGTGCAAGTTCCTCTTGATAGCACCACTCCGTTTTTGCTACATCGTGATTTTTTAGTACAAACTAAGGGACTTCACACTGCCAACCTTTCCTCACCTCCAACAAATTTATCAGAAAACACTTTATTTTTGAATGAAAACAAGTTGTAAATGAGCAAGCTGAGAAACAGATCACTCCCAATTCAATAATTACTGCTGCTTAGTAGCTCAGATGCCCAGGAAGCTCTTACAGGAATAATAGCAACAATACTTTTGATACTTAAAGTTTACTGAGGACTTTCTATGGATCAAGTCTACCACTATATTCTTTAAAGATACTGTTTCAATCCTAAAAAAAAAAACTATTCTATATTATCAATTTTTATTACTCCTAGTTTACAGATGAGGAAATGGAAACAATAATTTTAAAAACTTGCCCATGATAAATCAAGGCATAGAACTTATTATATATATAATATTTGTATATATTTATATTATATATATTCATAAATATAAATATAAATATACACACACATATATTTTAGAGTGCGTGGAGAGTTTGTGTGAGCATTCAAGAGCGACAAAGGGACAGGGAGAGAGAGAATCTTAAGCAGGCTCCACGCTCAGCATGGAGCCCGACGCAACAAAGGAGGGCTAGATCTCACCATGAGATCATGACCTGAGCCAAAATCAAGAGTCGGGCACTTAACCGACTGAGTCACCAGGCAAAGAGCAAAGAATTTAAAGTCAAGCCTCTTTTAAACTCCACAATCCCTGCCTTTAATAGTACTTTTCTCTCAGGTATTTTCCAGGAGATATTCGTAGTCACTTACTAGATGGAAAAGTGTACTTCGCATTACTAAGTAACATTGCCACACCAGGGTTTTGAGGATCTCAACCGACACCTTTCCATTTGCTCTCTCAATTTTACCTCCTTAGGATGATATTCAAGGCAAATGGAAAAGTAGAGCTTGTGTTGTGGATGACTGCTATGTTTACAGAACTGAGAGAAGTTCAAATGTGATATATGCATTTATGTAGACACCAAAATATTTGTTAAGAACCCGTTAGCAGCCAAGCATATATCAGAGGAAACAAAATGCACAAATTTAATTACAATGTCTTGCTTAACAGTGTTACTCTTCAATGAATGGATGACTGAGTGAAATTATTTGGCATGTAAGATTCCAAAAAATATGTTCCTAATATGCAACTCTAATCTGAACTTTTAAAATATTACTCATTTGCCACTCCAAGAACTTCAGAGAATAACAGCAGGGCAATAATTTATACTTTAATGGTTAAAGGCTAACCTATGGCAATTCTGTCTTAAATCCCCCTTAACATTTTATTGATGCCATACCTTTGTGCTCAGAAAAAGTATCCAATCAATATGGTTTTTACATATGAAAAATGCAGTTTTTTCTTTCAGAATATCGCACGTGTTCTGTATTACTTATGTGTCTATTTTCATTTACTCTGGATGATGTATATATGTTGCTTTTAATTAACATCGAGAAGTATAAGTACACTATTAGAGATGATCCATTTATAAAAGTTTATTTATATGTTATATAAACCTCCAAATAATAAAATTTACTACCATCAATAGGATGTGTCTTGTGTTATTTTAGTATTAGCAGTAATGTATTTGTATGGATCTATCTATACCTTTTCCCCCTTGGGATCAGCTACAAGGAAATCATCTATACCTTAGCAAAAACCAAAACCCATTTGCAAAAACCAAAATGATGCAGACTAAGCATCTGATTTGATAACGAGTAAAGTATTTATATTTAGCTACACATGTCTTTAGTACTACATTCACAATGAAAAGCCAAAGGTATCATTTTACCAAAGTTGTTATTATATTTAATATGCCTAATTTAGTTGGGGATTGACTCCTTTCTGGTGTAAAGAAAACAAGTGAGAGTATTTTCTGAGATGTGTATACAAGGACGTCTCTATTCCCTGAGAACCTTCTGTGGCATTGTAAACAATGGATGCATCTGTACCACTTAAAGGATGTTTTTCTCATTTTTAAAAACAAGAAATTGTGATGTAAAGTATAAATGCCTTGTATGCCATTATCGTGGCATTTACTGGCATTTACAATTATAGTTATTTTTTTTAGTGGTTATTTATTTTTGAGAGAGAGACAGAGCATGAGCAAGGGAGGGGCAGAGAGAGAGGGAGACACAGAATCTGAAGCAGGCTCCAGGCTCTGAGCTGTCAGCACAGAGCCCAACGCAGGGCTCGAACCCACAAGCCGTGAGATCATGACCTGAGCTGAAGTCGGATGTGTAACTCACTGAGCCACCCAGGCACCCCGACAATTATGGTTATTTATTTGCTGGTCCATTTCACTCTTTTCAAGACCCTGAAAAGCTCTTCCGTACCCAAAAGTTATGCATCATGTGTTTTTTTACTACCTGGCATAGTGCTCTCAATGAGTAATATTGGTGCTGACCTATGAAGCATCTATGAAAACCTATTTTTAACATTGTTTTATGTTCTGCATTAATAATCTTTCTGTCCTAAGACTCTTCAGTATAGTATTTTGTGTTTCAGAGCATTTCTGGTGTATCTCTGAGTTGGTGATTGTTTTTTGCATTTTATGGAAATAGAGATATTTCTTGTCATATTATTTACTCCCATTACTGTAACTAATATGAATATGTTATCCAAAATGATACAATAATTCCCAGAATTTTCTACTCCAAGTAAAATAAACTACCTAGACCATTTAGGGTTATAAAAAAGAATTTGTTCCATCTGGGGAAGCACAATGAAACACTTAACTATTCTCATATCTGGACTTATTTGTGCTACCATACCTGATTTATGCATTCAGCAAACATTTATTAACTTGCTATACTCTGTTAGGTCCTATAACGCCAATTGCATTTTATAAGTCAAAGGTTGTCATGTGTATCCATTTTATGAACCCAAGATTGTCATATTTATCTTGAATAATGTCATTTCTAAATGATAGCATTTATCTCCTTTTTCAAAGAGACACCATGAATCCATTTATCAAAGGCCAGAATATTATTATTATTATTGCCTGTTATAGTTTATATATTCCAAAAGAAATATGGCAACACCGATTATATCATACAAATGTTCTTTAATTTTATAGAAGATGTTTTTTTGTATTCTAATGTGCACTTAATTCGCTAGCTGGGATTCATTGATTCATTACCCAAATTTTCATTCCAGGCCCTCCAGGCCCTCCAGGTGGTCTGCGAATAGAAGACATTAGAGCCACTTCTGTGGCACTTACTTGGAGCCGTGGTTCAGACAATCATAGTCCTATATCTAAATACACTATTCAGACCAAGACTATTCTTTCAGATGACTGGAAAGATGCAAAGACAGGTAAGTTTCATTTGTCTGATTAATCTGTGCATATTTTTAAATGAATTCTTTTCACAAAAATGAGTATCTGGACTTTTTAAGGATTTCATCACCTACCTTGAAATGCTTTTCTATTTTTAATTTTTTTTTCAAGTATCCCTGTGGGATGGTAGTGAAGAAAACCACAAGGAACTTAGACAGTTTAAAGCTGCAGGGGAAGCAGCATTTCTGAATCTATAATGGGAAAGCAAAGAGAGGCCTCCTAGTTTTCTAGTTTGCTATGTGTAATTCTAAGGTTTATTAGGAAAAATAAACTTCAGGAAATCTTTTTTTTTTTTGGCAAATGATATCTATAGCTTATTATTTATGACCCTTTTTTTTTGCAATTACATAGGTACTATTATTCTGCATTTTTAGAAAAGCCACTTTGGTTATAAATATTAATTTAAGCACCCAGTTTCTCACTACTATAGCCTTTGTTTTTCAAAGATGATCATACCTGCTTTGAATTTCCTCAGAACATATTTTCAGTGAAGTTTTGGGTCTCCATTTTTTTTTCTTATACTAAGGTATTCTAAAAGTTGATTAGGAAAAATAAATGAGTAAGTGGGTTCCCACCTTTATAGCTATTCCCATTGCCATTTTTCATGACTAGACTATAACATCACACATCAGTTTATCTGTTGTAATGTCAAAGAAAAAGAAGGATCCTTTCAATGAAATAATCTGTTTCTGTTTGTCATTTTGACATTATTTTTAAACAAACTTGTAATTGCTAGAGTTTCTTTTAGACATAATGAAGAGACATAGAAATATGTGCTCAGTTGTCACAAGGGGAGAAAAAAACAAAATGAATAAAATGTTTATCTTTTTAAAAATTTGAAAAGAAGTAATCCCAGAATATCCCAAACCTGCTCTTATTTTTGCTTTAACTAACATAATGGGATTTAATTGTATTGATCATTGAGAAGTTTTAGTTTAGATTTAATTTTCTTTGATAATTTATTCCTATTATGTGAAATGAACTAAATATAAACCTGAAGGCTGTTATGAGGGTTTAGATATATTTTAGTATTGAGGTATTCTCCATATATTATATAAAGAACACGAGTTAGAAACAGGTGAAATATTTCTGCTACATTATGCTTGCAAATGTAAGTTATCTAGCAATAAACTTGGCAAAATCAGATCATTTGAAAAATAATATAAAAACAATTTAGATGTTTGATAAACCTGAAGTATGGATATTTTCTATTTCTCTGAAGAGAATGAAAATGGATGATAATGATAATATTAGATATCTAGCCTAACAGACACTGATTATAGATACTAGAGAACAGAATGCAATGAACACATTTAAATTTGGTTTGCTTTGAAAAAGGAGTAATAATTGTAATCATTTTCATTAAATATATGTTCTTACTAGGTAGCTGAATAAAAATATACTTATCATTAAAATATCTATATCTATTCCACTAGAAAGTAAGTTCCATGAGGATGAATGTTTTTATTCACTGCCCTACTCTAACTCCTAGATCAGGCCCCATAATGCTCATTTATTAAACACATGCTGATGGGGCCTCCATTGTATGCAAGAACCTGTCCTAGATTCTGGATATACACCTGGACATCCATGAACAAAACAGAGAGAAGAAACACACACACACACACACACACACACACACACACACACTCAAAAGAGTTTACATTCTAGTAGGAAAGATGGCAGTGAACAAATAATTACAGTAAATGTACAGTAAAATGTACAGTAAGTCCTATGGTGAGTAGTGCTAAAGAGAAACAATCGTGAAGAGGGATCAGGATACAGGAGTTGTATTTGAAAGAAAGGGTGCTTCTGATATTAATCTAGTCACCCCAACTTTTGCATGGTTCTTGTTTACATGTTGTGTCTTTCACAACTGTCAGCCTATTTCAATCTTTGAATCTATAGTATGTTTTCTGTTGAAACATATAGTTGCATCTTATTTTTTATCCTGACACCCACTGCCTTTTGATTGGATTCTTTAATCAATTAATATTTCATGTTACTATTTATATAGCTGGGTTTATATATGCCATTGTATTTTATTCTGTTTATTTTTTTTAAGTTTTTATTTAAATTCCAGTTAGTCAACACACAATATAATATTGGTTTCAGGTGTACAATTTAGTGATTCAACACTTCCATATAATACCTGGTGCTCATCACAAGTGCATTCCTTCATCCCCATCACCTATTTCACCCATTCCCTGCCCACCTCCCCTGTGGTAACTATCCATTGTATTTTTGCTTACTAAATGTTTTACTTGTTTTTGTTCCTTTATTCCTTCTTTACTGCTTGAGTGAATATTTTCTAGTATAACATCTTAACTACTTTAATGAATATATATTTATGTAGTTAATGGTTACTCTCTATATACTATATATGCATTACTGAATATAAATAAATGAATTTTAAATATAAATATAAATACACATATTATTACTCTAGGGCTCACCAGCTACATCTGAACTTGTTAGAATACTTCATATGTTTACTAACTTAATTTCAGTGAGATATGGAAATGTTACTCCTAGATAACTCTATTGCATCTTACCCATTTTTTGGTGCTATGTATTATTTTTATTCCTCTCTATGTATTACAAACCTGTTATTCTTCTGTTACTGTCTTCTAAAGAAGCTACAAGAAGAAAGGAAAGCAAGTACATATTTATAGAGTTTGTTATATTAACTTTTTTATTTTCCATTTTTAGTCCTCCTCATTTGTTCGTGTGGATTTGAGTTACCATCCTTACTTTGATAGAACTTCGCATCCACCTGCCTTTAAGATATTATCAAATATATTACACTTCTGTATGTCTTAGGCCCAACAAAAATTTTTATTTTATAATATAAAATATATACAATAAATATTTGTAAATGTTTATTTTTGTGTGTGAGAGAGAGACAAAGCATGATAGGGGGAGGTGCAGAGAGAGAGGGAGAAAGAGGATCCTAAGTGGGCTCCACACTGACAGCAGAGAGCTCAATGCTGAACTCAAACTCATGAACCGTGAGATCATGACCTGAGCCGAAGTCGGATGCTTAACCGACTGAGCCAACCAGGTGCTCCTATAATAAAAAATTTATATATATGAAACTCATGAGACAGAGTAAAATGATAGTTGATATCAGCCACTAAATTTGGATGTAGTTTATAATGCAAATAGCAATAGTGGATGACAAGATATGCAGGGGCTTGTAGATCCTATAAGGAATTTGTAAACGAAGGAGAAATAATGATGTATGGAGAAGGGATTTCTGGAGGGCCAAAACTAGAAACATGGAGAATAGCTAGGAGGATATTGAAGGTGAGGGATGTCCAGGTCGGAGATGTCAGTGGCTAGGACAATGGGATAGCAATGTGCATGGAGAGCAGTGCGTGGGTTTGAGATATATTTTTGAAGGCAAAACATAACTTTCTAACAAATTGAGTATGGATATTGAGAGAAAGGGCAGAATTGAGGATGGGCAATGAGATTTTGGCTCTAGCATCTGCACGGAAGGTAGAAACATTCACTGAGAGAGAAGAGAGATTAAGTGCAGGTGAGGACTTAGTTCCATTTTGGAAAGTGTTCTCCATTTATTTATGTAGAACTGAATTTCCATCTAGTATAATTTTCCTAAGTGAAGAACTTTTTTAATATTTCTGATTGTGCAGGTTGCTGGAGTCAATGACCTTTAGCCTTTGGAAATTTCTTTCATATCATATTTGTGATAATTTTTTTAATATAAATTCTAAGTTGTTTTTTGAGCATTTTATTTTTTATTTCTTTTTTTTAATGTTTATTTATTTTGGAAAAACAGAGAGACAGCGTGAATAGGGGAGGGATAAGAGAGAGAGGGAGACACAGAATCTGAAGCAGGCTTCAGGCTCTGAGCTGTCACCACAGAGCCCGACACAGGGCACGAGCTCACAAGCTCGCAAACCGTAGTGATGACCTGAGCCGAAGTTGGATGCTTAACCAACTGAACCACCCAGGCACCCCTTTATTTGTTATTTCTTTTATTTTTTAGTTTATTTATTTTGAGAGAGAGAGAGAGAGAGAGAGAGAGAGTGAGCAGGGGAGGGGCAGAGAGAGAGGGAGAGAGAGAATCCCAAGCAGTCTCTGAGCTGTCAGCACGGAGCCTAATGCTGGGCTCAATCTCGTGAACTGAACCATGAGATCATGACCTGAGCCAAAATCCAGAGTTAGAGGCTTAACTGACAGAGCTATCCAGGCATCCCTTGAACATTTTGAAAATATTATTTCTTTATCTTTTTGCTTTCGTTGTTTCTGATAAGAAGTGAACTATTTATTATTTTTACCTTATATTCCTATATTTAATGTGTCCATCATGTCTAGCTGCTTTCAAGATTTTTTTCCTTTTTGCTTTTCAGCTTGATGAAAATATGTTTATCCTGGTGGGGGTTTACTGGCAAGCTTGATCTTTGAGTTGATATCTTCCTTCAACTTAGAAAATTCTCAGCCATTATCTCTTCAGATATTTCTTCTGCGTCATGCTCTCTTTCTCTTCTTGGTCTGTGTTGCAATGTATGTTAGGTTGTTTGATGTGTTCCATAGATCATGGATGTATGTGTTTGCTTCTGATTGGATAGTGTCTAATGAATTGTCTTCACCCTCATAGATTCTTTTCCATGCTACATTCAGTTTGCTGAAAATCCTATAAAAATTATTTTGATTTCTTATTTCTATTTACCTCCAGGATTTTTTGTTTCCAGGATTTGGTTCCTTTTCATATTGTTTACATAGTATTCCATAGAAATGTCCTTTTTGTTTTGCAAGTGGTGCACTTTTTCCCACTTGTTACTTTTACCTATTTCTAGTAATTTTTCTATAGTCCTTGTCTGATCATTTAACATCTGGCCATCTTTAAGTCTGGCTCTGTTGATTGTTTCTTTTTTCCTTTCTTGAAAATGAATCACATTTCTTTGTTTTCTCATGTCCTGATAACTTTTTAAATATCCATACATTGTGTAAAAAAGAACAGTGGAGCATAAAGTGAATACTACTTATATCCTGGAAAATGCATGTCATTTTTCCAAAACTGTCATTTTGTCACTACAATCTGTAATTGAGGTGATCTGACTTTTGCCGTTAGATTCAGTTCAGTACAGGGTCAAGTAAATTTGAGTGGAGGATCAAAACCTCTCTCACATGTGAATGCTTTCCAGCCTTCCCATCAGACTTTGTTTGTTCTTCTAGCCTGGCTCTCAGGGAGGGTTCTATTAGCTTCCCTTCTTCTGCCCCAGGCAGCTGTTGTCTAATCATTAGTCTGAAGCCCAGAGTTCCTGGGGGTGGGTGGGGGAGTGGTTCTCAGTTAGAGGTTCACTCAGACTTCAGCAGACCCAAAACACTTGTCCCTCTCTGGGGAGGCAGATCTGTCTTTGCTCTCTTGCCACTCACACAGCCACACACAACCACATACTTATTCAGGGTAAGGCCTGGAGTGCATATGGTGGTCTCCATTTTCCTGCTTTGCTCTTAGACTTGAACAGATCTGAGATGTCCGTGCCTCAGAGGGAGGTTTCTTTTGGCTCTCTTGTCCTGCCCCCAGCTGTTTGTAGTACACTTGGTGAAGGCCCACAAAAAAAGAATTGGCTGATGGGTATAGATGCTCCTTGATTTGGGGGCTTCTGGGATTCGAAACAGCCATGCCAGCCTACCTGTTGTCTTTAAATATCTGTGAAAAGTTTTGTTTTTCTGAACATTAATGACTATGCTCTCCTCTCCCTGTTCCTGTACCTATTCTTCTTCACAAATTTCACAAATTCAGCTCTCTGATAGGCTCTGAAAAATGATTATTTTGTAGATTGTATTACCTGTTCTTTTTATTAGTTATGTAAGTAAAATTCTCTTGTGACAGTGTCCTAAGTAGAAATGAAAAATACTTTTTGCAGTAAATGCAACCATGTAGTTTTTATTTATAGTGGTGCCCACTAAAAATGGAAAGTATAAGACTAAACTCTGTTTTATGAAGGTAATTATTTAAGGTATTCAGTAAATATTTTTCAAAGATACCAAGTTTCAGCAGTCCAAGGATTACATTTAGAATAATGATATGGAAGAATAGACTGTATGTCTTTGAAACAATCTATTGTAAATATTATTTCTCTTGGACTTTTCTGGGATGGACAGCAGAAATTTGATGCCATTTTCTCAGGGTTCTACACGATGCATAGATAAGATTTAGAATGTTGTGTTTGATTCTATACTGCTACTTGGAGAGGAAATTTTATAGAATATTGTTGGTGATAGGACATATGTATGGAAGGGGACTGAACATAAAGAGACCTAGAAACCATGCTATGAGGATCAATTAAGAGAACAAACGTGGGATATATTCTCTAAAATGAAGAAGAAAAATGTCTTTGTGTTTAAAATTCCGTCATGTGGAAGCCTCGAATTTATTGGTGCAAATCTGTAATATCGTCTTAATACATAAATGTTTCTTTAATGTTAGATTATTTCCTTAGAATAGATATTTGTAAACTAAATTATTTAGTGTAAACATGCCTAAACCCATGAGCTGAACTAAAAAATTATGCAGTAGAAAAGAAGAAACAATTTCTATTACCACCACCAACATATGAGTATCTCTTCTACCACATCTTTACTTAGTTTTTAGTGTTTTTTTTTAATTCTTTGCCACATTGTTAGGTTTTAAAAAATGCAAAAAAAAAAAAAAAGAAAAACCACTAGGCTTCTTGTAGGATACTTTGTAGAATTTACTATTTCTCTTTTGCCTTTCTGTAGCCTCACTTTTTGTTGTTCTTATTTCAAATATGAATTTCTGGGGTTTTATGAGGTTACATTCAAAATTTCCTTGGAGAAAAATCAATGAATCACATCTTTTGGGATGCCAGAGCACAATTTGCTTCTCTTTCACTGCAGAGAACTTTGCCAAATCTATGGCTCCTTTCAAAGTTCTGCCAGAAGACCTTGTGGGTGGGTCTGAAGGCTCTAATATAACACAGAACCAATGAGAAGCCTATAAATGCCCTTTTCCATTCTCAAACGCAGACCTGCTTTATCACTTAGAACCTCTGAGTGGCTTCTGGATAGTTTCAAATGCTTGAATTTTGGATTGAGAGGGAAGAACCTAAAGGTTCTGAATGTATTTAAATTCTAAGGAAACACCAGGATTCACTAGGCAACTTCAAAGAATCTAGAACAGGTGGGATTACATTGCCTAGAGTTATTCTTGAAACAATATATTTTTTAGTCCAGAGGTCATTCTGGCTATTTCTGAAGCTTTTCAGTTAGTGCATGTGGCCTGATGGCAGAGTGCCATAAGCATGGTTTCCAGGCAACAAAAACACTGTGAATTATTGGCCTTAGGATACCCATGAGGCTTGCTTCTCTTTTCCTCCAAAGATTAGTCACAATCTTTTTATTCTGAGCCTCAGGGACTCAAGGCATTTGCAAATGAATCTATGGATTATTGTGTATGGTTGGTTGTTAAAGTAAGACCTTCTCAAGAGGGTCTTTTGACCTGAGTGTTAACGTAAGGAGCATGTCTCCTGCTCTGTATCCCTTTGATTGAGAGTTACACTCAGGAGTAAAACCAAGATTTAAACAGCTATCAGGTTAATACTCAATGTAGTTTTTATAGGGAGAAGCCTCTGACAGTCATGATACAGTTAAGATCTGATTTTCTGTACTGAAATTATCTGTTAAACAATGGCCTGACTCAGCACTGACCCACTTAAAACTCAGGATCTTGAGACCCCAGTCCTGATTCCTAGCACTTGCGTCAATTGTGCAAAGTGCTCTCCTCTCTTTCTGACTCTAGGAATAACAAACAGGTGGCAAGGAACTTGGCTGAAGAGAGGGGACACAATGTCCTCTGCTTCTGACTGTTCTGCATTCGGCCCGGGTATGAATCTGCTTCCAAAGCAAAGCTGAACTCTGCTCCTGTCTACGTGGGTGGTTTTGGAAAAATAAAATATATCCAATAGTTCCTGCCAGGACTGAAGAGTTGGGGGAGAATTGCATGGGGTAAAAATCCATTTATAGGGATATTCAGGGCCAGAATAAAACAAATAAAAATGTATAATAGAGGTAAAACAAACAGTAGCAGTAGAGGAGAAAGGATCAGCTCACAGTTAAAGAGAGTGGGAGAGGGCTTAAGGGGACTGAGACAAAGTATACTGCCTTACAAGGGAAGATAATTTATAGACTGAATATAAGCATCAAAGCCACAGAGTGTTGGATATTTTGTGGTGGGCAGGGTAAAGGAATGATCTTCTTGTCTTTCACCAGTAGCCTGAATGATTCAGGGATGAAGGAGACTATTGTGAGTGTTCTACACAAGGCTGTACTTCTTGCATTGAAACACTGTCTGCTCTAAATAAGTGTAACTTTTGTATTTATATTTTATTTATATTTTTTACAAACATTTATTAAGTAGTATTATTTACAAAACACTATCCTAGGTATACTAGGCCCAGAGAATTCTAAAACATGTAGAAGAAGTAGAAGAAACGTGGATGTTCACAAATGAACAAACAAGGGGAGGCAAAAGAAATATTTTTAGTGTGGACTGCCTGTGTCAAGATTGGAGCTGGGAAAAAGTTAGAGAAATTCTCGCAAGCTTTAAAATCCTCTTCTCGTGATGTGGTGTTCAAAAGTCCTGCCCCAGTTTGTGGAATGGAAAACAGGCATGATAGAAGCCACTTTTAATTCTAGATACATTTTTCTAAAATGAAAATGTTAGTCTTTTTTTTTTTTTGGCTAAGTTATTCCTACTGCTTATGTAAATGGTTTTATTTAGGAGGTATTATAAAAATATACCAATACATGTTTGTTTGGGATATTTATATTCTCATAAGTACTGATGTTAATGTATATTAACAAGAATGATTATAATTGGTTTTGTTCCAGAAAGAGCACTTTTCATGCCTTTAGCAATCCTGGTAGAGAATACTATCCTTAACTTATAGATACCAAATTCTTTCCTACCCATTCAGAAGATGCATTCCAGAAGTCCATCTTCCTACCAACCACCCACTTCTTGTTTCCCCTTCTGAGAAAGTTGTTTGCATCCCTGAGCCAATGGTTTCTCACTGGTGTTTATCTTATGGTAGTAACTCCAAGGCATTTTGCTTATTCCTTCTTTCTTCATCTCGGTCATTAAATCAGAGGACTGACAGCTTCACCTGGAATCCAAAGCCTACCACAAAATGACCCCACTAGACCTTTCCTTCTTTACCTTTCACCATTCCTCCAAATATTTTCTGTGGTCAAGTCTGATTTTCTACTCTTTGAACATATACTCGACCTTCCATTTATTTAGGGGTATTTTCATACTGGATGATCACACATGCTCAAAATCAGTCTATTAGCTACAGTTTCCACTGCACATCCTTCTGGTTATTCTTGTTTTGACCCAACATACTCTTGCCTGTACTTGTTGGCTGCCCAGCTGCTTGAAAAAGCCTGGTTAGCTTTGACCATCATGAGAATAGCATACCCTTGTCAAGAGAGACCCTTTGGAGGGCTTTCAACATTCCCATTCTTCAGGCATTTAAATGGCGCTGGGATTAAAGGCATCTGGGTGGCTCAGTTGATTAAGCATCCAACTCTTGATACTGGCTCAGGTCATGATCTCACAGTCATGAGATCCAGAGTCTGCTTGGGATTTTCTCTCTCCTTCTCTCACTGTCCCTCCCTCTCTTTCTCAAAATAAATAAACATTTAAATGGTGCCGGGATTTTGCAGCACAGGGAGGGGAAAGATTGGACTGCCTCCTTGAGCCTTCTACCATATGTTTTTACTTAGGCCCCAAATTCATAAGATCACAAACTCATAAATAATCCCGTCAGCTTCTGACTTTAAAACTCTGTATTGGTTCCCTAGGGCTGTTGTAACAAACTGGTTGCTTAAAACAACAGAAATTTAGACTCTCACAGTGCTGGAGGCCAGAGTCCAAAATCAAGGTGTTTGCAAGGCTGCACCATCTCCAGGGGCTCTAGGGAACAGGTATTCCTTACCTCTCCTAGGTTCCAGTGGCTCCAGATGTTCCTTGGCTTGTGGCCACATCACTTCAACTTCTGTCTCTGTGGTCACATTGCCTCCTCTTCTACATATGTCTCTCCTCTGTGTTTCTCTTATAAGAATGCTTATTATTGGTTTCAGGGCCCACTTAGATAATCCAGGCTGATCTTATCCCAGGATCCTTAACATAATTCTGGTCTTAAACTTCAAAGGACACACAAAGACTGGTTTTCCAGATGACTTACATTCACAGGTTCTTGTAATTTGGGAAGAGATAGAACTTTACAAACTACTACTTTACTTTACAAACTACTTTACAACTACTTTACAAACTAAAACTACACTTCCTTCCTCCAACTACCTAAAAGAAGTTTTTGGGTATATGAAGTAAAGCAAATTCTGATTTGCTGTGAAGGAAGGGTGGAAGAAATATTAAATAAAGAGGCAGAATCAAAACAGGAGAAGACAAAGCCAAATTTTCAATCAGAAAGTCAAAAATTACATCAAATGTATAGAACAAGTTCATAACAAAATAAAAGAAGAGATGGAAAAATTAGCATCCAGGACAGTTACAATTATGGCAGGATGAGGCATGCATGGTCTGAGCCACACAGGAATTTGTCCAAAAGCAGAAACCAGGACACTGGGATGCTTGGCATTTATTGTAGAGATGAAAACAACATCTTGAAAAACTATAGACTCATGGTCTGCATTGCCAGATAAAAAATTCCCTAAATAGTAAGATAATGAGTCATAGACAAGCCTAAAGCAACACATTTTCCAAACAAGTGATGTACAAGTATTTATATGCATATGTATGTATATGTTAGTTATTAAAAACACATGTGGAAATATTTTAAGAGAGCTTAAAATACTGTGTAGTCCTGCCTTGATTGTATGTTTTATCATATCTCAATGAAATAAGCAATGCTGGATCATATTTTATCCATAATTTATAATCTTTTCATTATCTAGGAGCATGAATTTTTAATAAACTATTATAACATTTGTTATCATTGCCCCAAGTGATTTGGGTAAAAATCAACAAAACCAACTAAAAAAGGGTATAAACATATAGGTACCCTAATAATAAATCATTCACTGCCCATGTACAATGTTAGTGGATGTCCACAAAGTTTTTAACTGCCCAGTTGTGCTCTTCCCTCAGGAAATCTTTCTAGATTCTACCTTTAGAATACAGCTCCTTGCTATTCCAGGTAGAGTCCATGGATTAGCAGTAAATGCATGACCTGGGAGCTTGATAGGAGTGCCGAATTTCAACCCTCTGATCTTAGGCTTATGAAATAGATGATCCACATTCATATCACTTTTTGTAGTTTATTATTTATTAATGATCTCTCTGCTTACTCCCTTGAACTTAATATTTTGTCATGTCTAGTTTTTATTTTTATTTCAACTCAATGGAATATGTGCCACTCAAAATAGTAAAATTAAAATGTGGGATTATAAAAATGATGCTGGTCAACTAATATTCTTTTTAATTTTCATTTTGTTTAGATCCCCCAATCATTGAAGGGAATATGGAGGCAGCAAGAGCAGTGGATTTAATACCATGGATGGAATATGAATTTCGTGTGGTAGCAACCAATACGTTGGGTATAGGAGAGCCCAGTATACCATCAAACAGAATTAAAACAGATGGTGCTGGTATGTTGAAGAAACTTTTGAAAATTTGAAAGGTTTATATATATGGTGCCACTTTTATATATAGTTGAATGTATTTGGAAATAAATAATACTCTGAGGTAAGTGATTCATCTAAAAATGTGTGTATGTATTTCACACAGGTGTGTGTATTCTGTGACAAGACAGTCAAAAATCAAAAAAAAAGGTAATATGATGTTTAAGAATATTTTTACATAAGGAATGTAAGGAAAGAAGTAAATAGAAATCTCTGCGTATTCCACTTGGGATGACTAAAATGAAATTGGTATTTATAATATAAACTTTCATACTTGGGTGCCTGGGTAGCTCACTCAGTTAAGCATCTGACTCTGGATTTATGCTTACTTAGTTCATGATCTAATGGTTCATGGGATCGAGCCCTGCATTGGGCTGTGAGCTGAACCTGCTTGGGATTCTCTCTCTCCCTTTCTCTCTGCCCTTCTCCCACTGTCATGCTCTCACATACACGCTGTCTCTCTCAAAATAAATAAACTTAAAAAAAATTTAAAAAAACTAAAGGGGCACCTGGATGGCTCAGTCAGTTAAGCATCGGACTCTTGGTTTCAGCTCAGGTTGTGATCTCATGGTTTGTGAGTTCGAGCCCTGCATGGTGCTCCGGCTGATAGCATGGAGCCTGCTTAGGATTCTCTCTCTCCCTCTCTCTCTCTGTCCCTCCTCCACTCTCTCTGTCTTTCAAAATAAATAAACTTAAAAAAATTAAAGATTAAAAATTAAATTCCTCAAAAAATAATTTAGAACTTATTTTCAAAAAACTATCGCAAATATGAAATGAAAGAAATTTCCTAATGTACAAAGGCTGAAGGAAGGTCTTTGGGGCACTTGGGTGGCTCAGTCGGTTGAGTGTCTGACTTCAGCTCAGGTCATGATCTTACCGCTGGTGGGTTCAGCCCGCATTGGGCTCTGCACTGAAAGCTCGGAGCGTGGAGCCTGCTTCTGATTCTGTGTCTCCCTCTCTCTCTGCTCCCCCTGCCCCTGGTTGCTCGCTCTCTCTCTCTCTCTCTGTCTCAAAAATAAATACACATTATAAACAAAGCAAAACAAAGGCTGAAGGTCTTTGACTCCAGCAACCTGCATTAGAAATATTAAAAAACTTTTTTTTTAGGAAAAGTATACTAGATGGAAATCCAGTTCTGCATAAATAAATGGAGAACCCATTTGAAAATGGAACTAAGTCCTCACCTGCACTTAATCTCACTTCTCCCTCAGTAAATGCTTCTACCTTCTATGTAGACACTAGAGTGAAAGCCAATTAATCATCCTCAATTCTCTCTCTCCTTCTCTCTCTGCACCTCCCCAACTTGTGCTCTCTCTCTCAAAATAAGTAAATAAATAAACATTAAAAAATAGAATGTAAACTTTCATGTAAATTTTGAATCTTAACCAGGGAGGCTCTTAAGTAACGAGTTTTAAGATTTAGAAGGTTCACAATTCTGCATGTCACTCAAAAACATTTAAAACTGTGTGGCCGTGTGGCATGGTCAGGGGTGGGGGGGAGGGTAGGATAAGCAGGGAGTGGAGACCATGGAATGAGAACTTCTCAGATCTAAACCACGAAGAGAGTCATAGTTTCTCTGAGAAATAGCTAGAATGTGTTCTTTGAATATTAGGTGTCACTCTAAATATGCTCTTTGACCCTAGCTCAACCATGGATGTTGTTCCAATTCAGGTTCACATTTTTAGGTGAAATACCAACTTCATTTAAATAGCCTTTGGTGCAGAAGTACTCAGCTCTATTTTCCTTTTCCCTGAATTACCAGGCAAAAATATTGTTCTGATTATAATAATAGCTCTTTTTCTATTATTCCTTGTGTATGGAAATGAAAATGTTAAAGTTAGAGAGGGAGGAAGCCAAACCATAAGAGACTGTTAAAAACTGAGAATAAACTGAGGGTTGATGGGGGGGTAGGAGGGAGGGGAAAGTGGCTGATGGGCATTGAGGAGGGCATTGTTGGAATGAGCGCTGGGTGTTGTATGCAAACCAATTTGAAAGTAAATCTCATATTTAAAAAAAAAGAAAAGAAAATGTTTTGTAGGCTCTCTGAGTTTATTTTTACTATGCCTTGCCAAAGTTCAGTGCTTTATTTGGGAGAAGAGATTTTATTTATTTAATTTAAGTTTATTCACTCTGAGAGAGTGCAAGTGGGGGAGGGGCAGAGAGAGAGAGAGAAGGAAAGAGAATCCCAAGCAGGCTCTGCACTGCCAGCACATAGCCCGATGTGCAGCTTGAACCCTTGAACTGTGAGATCATGACCTGAGCTGCAGTCAGACGCTTAACCCACTGAGCCACCCAGGTGCCTGCGAGAGAAAAGATTTTAAAAGGATGATAGACTGCTGTTAAAATCTGTGTGGTATCTTAATACCACTAATCCACATTGCTGGCTAGCTCAATTTCTTGGCCTAACTTCTAAATAGAATTATGAACTCTCATGTCTTAGTTTTTAAAGCCAGTTATTCACAGGACTGCCATCAGTAATCTCTGAAAGTTTCATGTAGTTTACTACATTATTTACCAGATAAAAATAATGATTCTGTAATTAAGGAAGATAATAAACATTGAAATACTGATCTTCACTGAGTATCTTCACACATATTTCAGTTAATTCTTTTGATAATATTTTAAGGTAGGTATTACTATCCAGTGTTCATTAATGGGTAACAGACTCAGAGACAGTAAATAATGTGAAATTCGTATAATTACTTGCAAGACTCAGTTCAAATCCAAGATCTGTTTGACACCTCTTCTCATACATTGAGCTTTCTCTCTTAAGGGCATTTTCTCAAGCAGGACTCTAAAAGTGTGTACACAGGGAGCTGTGTAGCTCAGTTGGTTAAGCATCTGACTCTTGATTTCAGCTCAGGTCATGATATCACGATTTGTGAGATCGAGTCCCTTGTAGAGCTCTGCACTGACCGTGTGGAGCCTGCTTGGGATTCTCTTTCTCCCTGTCTCTCTGTCCTTCTCCCACTCACACACAGCATGCTCTCTGTCTCTCTCTCAAAGTAAGTAAATAAACATGAAAAAAAAACCAAATATGTATTTATGTAAAACTTTATTAGTGTTCTAGGAGTAGTTTAGATTTCATCCTTAACTATAAAGCTAGATATGATAAAATGCTAATTTTTTGTTTGTTTGTTTTGGTATATTCACCTGCAAAATGAACACAACTGTTTCTTTTGCTTTACCTGGCAAGCATCTCATTAGGATAGAGAGGTAATATAAGTTGAAGCTTTATAGATTACAGATACCATATAGCCAGGATCCTTGTGTTTGGTTTTTATTATTAGTCCCTAGAGCCACTTGTGTTTTTAATATAAACTTCTGTATGATGGACTTTCTTGAAAGACAAAAATAAAAAGGAACATGGGCATGATCTGACCAGTGGTTTTAAAACACATAATTTCATGCTGAGAGATCTTGTACTTGATTTGATTTAACAAGTATTCATTTTCAAAATAAAATTGTAAAAATAAAATAAAATGATTAAGTTTATGCCTAAGTAAACTTTTTTCAGTTAAAAAATTATAACATTCTTGGGGCATCTGGGTGGCTTAGTCAGTTAAGTGGACTTTGGCTCAGCTCATGATCTCATGGTTCGTGGGTTCAAGCCCTGTGCCAGGCTCTGTGCTGACAGCTCAGAGCCTGGAGCCTGCTCCAGATTCTGTGACACAGCCTGACACAGATTCTGTGTCTCCCTCTGTCTCTCTCTGCCCCTCCCCCACTCATTCTCTGTCTCTCAAAAATGAATAAACATTAAAAAAATAAAAATAAATAAAAATTAAAAATTATGACATTCTTATATTTAAATATAGTCCTTTAAAAAAAATCTCTTGATCTTGGCTAACTTTCCATGATCTCTTGACTAACATTGTATGAACTAAGACTTAATCTGAACACATGTTTTGAAATACTAAATTGTTCATTAGAGGAGGAAGGAGCTTTCTCTGGCATTGATGATAGATACAGACCTTCTCCTCTCCTCCTCAGGAAATCTGTTACAAACAGTATCTTAATTATTTAATTTCAGAAGGTGATTGCTTTGGTATACATGGGTTGATCATCTGGAAGGAATTATTATAAGATCTTTTTTGTCATCTCAAAGTAGAAATGATTATGTTTTTAGGAATGCGAACAAAAAGTGTCTCAGAGAAAGACTCAGTCTGACTTTTGAATCTGAATTGGTGATTTATATTTAATATCATATTTAGAAGCTCAGGATCATTTTGGTATACTCAATTTATATGAAACTCTAAAGACCTTTCAACCTCACTGTCTTCCTACTCTTCTGAAAGCAGTGTGTAGTATTGAAGCTCCAAGACACCGATCCTTCAGTAGAACCTTGGTGCCATTGTTTCAAACCTTAGATTATGTAACCTCTCTCAGTTTTCTCATCTCAAAATGGAAATTATTTATTTTTTGAGATTTTATGATTTTATGATTTATGATTTAAAAACATATAATGAAAGAAGTTAGTACTATCTAGTGCATAATATTTGCTGCCTAATATTCATTTATTATGCTATTATTCTCATTTTACAGTATAATATGCTTATAAGAAAATATTGTCTACTCTGTAATTGATCACCTCATTTGACAATGTATTTCCTTTTTTTATAAGCATACAGAGAATCACATAGCTTCATGTAATTTCTAATCATCTTAGAGGAATATATATATATATATATTTATATTTAATATAAATACAAGAATATACGTTTAATATAATAAAACTAAATAGAATTTATCTTTAAATATTGTTTTTCTTTTCTTCTTCATTTTAAAAAATTTAATATGCATAAAATTGGGCATTCACATTCTTCATTCTAACAAAAAAATAAAAATACTTTTTAAAACAAGGGGATGTTTGTCTTGCCATGTACCATTATAACAACTCCCTAAGAGATGCCAGCATATGTTATGTGGGATAAAGGCTGGTTCCCATTTGATGGAAAGGTTGCCCCTGTACCTCATTATGCTGATTGAAAGACACAACATTATCTAATGCAGCACATGCCCTTATCTGTCCAATTACTTAATGTTAAGATCACAGTGCATGGTTGGGTATATTCTTTGGATTCAGACAAGTGCATTATAAAATGGATGGTCCCAAATGAAGAATTAGAAGATGTGTTTGTAATTCATTGTAGCCCATTTAATTTTGACTGTAAGAAAGAGATAACAAAAGCATCCTTCAAAGTAATGTGTCATTAAGACATACCCTCATAGCTAATGGATCTGCAGGTGCAGTTGGTGAGTTGATATCCTAAAATGGCGCATTTGGGTTTGTTTTGACAGCTTTGGCATTTATTTATGCCAGATCAACCTAAGAAGGAAAAGAGAAAAAAAATACAAGAATCAGCACTTTCATCCTTTATATAGAACATTAATTCTGTGTCTAATGAAGCCATTCTCTTTTTATTTAGTTTTATTTTTAATCATTTTAGTTATGTTTGATAAAGGAGAGAAATGGTGCTAAGAGCATGTTTTGTAGCTAGCAAGTTACTGATAAATTTATTTGCTATCATTGGTAATAAGGGAGAGAAATATTTTTTTAAAGTAGCAAAAAGTATAGATTTTTAAGCAATGAGGAGGCCTGCATTAAAGCTACTCTCCATGTAAGCACTGTGACATGGCTAGTTAAGTAACTTCCATTGGGATTCATTTGCCTTTCCTGTAAAATGGGAAATTGTTACTTCTCTGTATGCTTACTTCAAAGGGCTGATCTGAGTATCCAGTTCAGTGCAGTATGTAAAAATCACTTCTGAGTTCTAGATGAGTCTTTTATGAAGCTGAGCTGCTTCATTCATTCGACAGACTTTCACAAGTTGGGGATACTTAACACATTAAATTAAAATTAGTCGTACATACTCACTTGTTAAATTAAAGAAAGTGCATCTTCAGTACTGGAATCAGATTCTATTTATGTTGCTATCTTTAGCACTACAAAATTATTTGTGGAAGAGAAAAGGAGGAGCAAGAAGGGTAAGATGGTCGTTCTAGAAATTGGCAGTTAATAGAGAAGGATGAAAAGAGAAGCAGTGATAAAGCCATAGTGATAATTGCACATTATGATTGAAAAGAACCCATTACCAAATATATTTTATTCTATTTGAAAACAAAGTTCACACATGCATGAAATACTTTTGTTTTTAATATCCTGAGAGAAACTAGATTTCATCCTTTTACCTAAATGAATAGTGCATAGTTGGTTTGAGTTCTTCATAATAACTTCACTGTACCTTATGATCATTTCAGTTTGTAGCATTCTTTTCTGCCCATCCAGCATTTCTTCAGATGACTTATTTTTAGATTATCATGCTTTTGAGCAGTTAACAAATTTACTCCGTTCCACCCATTTAAATTTTTCCTGTTTGAGATCAAAGCCTAGATTCATAAACAAACCTCCAATTTCAGCTCTAGAAGACCCTACGACATTAATATTATTGTGAATTATCTCAGTCCCTGTATTGTTTTTACCTGTTACGGGAAGAGCATCAGTTTAACATGGCAGATGCATTAGCAATATTAGCAATCTGTTCCACCAGCAGAACAGATCATTAAGAGTTACAAATAGCTACTCTCATTTGAATATCCAAATATTATGCAGTTCATTTGGTTTTGTTAATGGCTAATCACAAAGAATGTATATTTAAAAGTAGAATAAAAGCAGATGCAAGACTTTAATTGTACTTTTAATCCCTTGGTTTTTCTAGGTTCTAGAGCATTACAGTTATAACCATTTGAATCTCTTCCTAAAAATTTTGTTTTAAATCACAATGAGATTTTGATGCAAATTAAATTTCAAAGTTACATTCATGGTAACTTTATTTCTGTAAAAATAGCTATACAAATTAAGCAATAATTAACAAGGACTAAGTAGTCAACAATTTATTTTGAATCAAGGGCCTGTCTTCATATACTTCATGGTTGTTACAATTTAGGGTTTGTCATAAGTCAGTGTGTACACTGTTAAAAAAGAAAAGAAAGAAAAAACAAAAGCAAAAAAACGCTAAAGCTCAAATTGGTACTTCTAAGGAAATTACCTAAGCTTTCAAATCTAAAAGTAAAATTGGCAGCATCAGTTTTTTTCTAAACTGAACGAGTAATTATGACATTGGCTTGAGTTTCTTTTTAAATAATTTTGAGTTCTGTGACTGAAATACAGAAGCACTCTTACAAACATCATTAGGAAATCACTGTTAGACTGAACTCAAGGCAGAAGAACAAATTTAAAAGCTATTTTTAACATTTCACAGTAAAATGATAAATACTGTTTATTCGTGATTAATTCAATAATTTTCTATTTTTTCCTAAATATTTCATTAAAATCTTTTAAATGATTTATTGTTAAAAGAAAGTTTAGTTTGTTCACTGTTAAATTGCTTTGGAGCCTAACGCTGAATAAACTGCCTTGTGTTAGAGTTATTTACTTCCCTAAAAGAAATCATGATTTGCCCAGGTCTTCTGTTCTTGCAAAGCTGAATGCAAATATACAGTAGCTAGGTGCTCAGATTTTTTTTAAGTTTATTTATTTTGAGAGAAAGAGAGAGTGCAAGCAGGGGAGGGGCAGGGGCAAAGAGAGAGGAAGAGAGAAATTCAAGCAGGCTCCACACTGTCAGTGCAGAACTCAATGTGGGGCTTGAACCCATGAACCATGAGATCATGACCTGAGCTGAAATCAAGAGTTAGACACTTAACCGACTGAGCCACGCAGGCGCCCCAAGGTACTCAAATTCTTGTCAGGTATGTAGGGTATATGTCAATCCCACCTGTGAAAAAAATGCCCCTTAGTTGCTAAAGCTACAGCTGCACATTCAAAGCTAAATGGACAACATTGTCAATAATTCACCTAAGATATAAAACACTCTATTAGAAGGTACAGTTACCTTTATTCCTGCCTTTTATTTTCGCATCATAAGCTGAGTGGGTGATCTTTGAAGGGCAAGTCAATCTTGATTTATTGAAGCATGTTAAAGGAGTTTGAAATAAACATTATGAAATGGAGAAAAATTCAATCTAACATAATACACATATTTCATTTTTAGCTCTAAATAAAGAGGTTAATTTTGATTATAATGAAAAGGATTACAGTGAAGTGCTTTGGCAAATAATACTTGATCTGATGAAGGCAATGTTTGATTCAACAAATTGCAGTGTAATAAATTATTCTAAGAGTTATTTTTGAAATTATTTGCCTGTGACCACAATACTTGTACTTAGAGTTAAACACACAAAATTTGATCTATTCATGGATTGTAAGACAGCATGTTCTTTGTTTCTTGTTTCTTGTAGCATGTAGAATTTTAACTTCAGAATATGAGTTATGTGGTTTAAAAGGTTTCCAAGAGTTATTTTAATATCCAGGGTTCAATACGTATTTTATCTAAAGCACTACAATTATCTTTTAACACCTCTGTGCACTCAATTTTTATTTCTTACACTTATGTGGTGACAGTTGAATAGTAAAATAAAATCTCTCAAATTCATATTCATTCCTAATCAGAAATGGAAATCATCACACGGTTTATAGACATAAAACCATACATTTTGTTTCTGTGCAATTAACGTACATATCTCAACAAAGAATTTGCATGGCTAACATAGGAGAAGTTGTGAAGTATTTTTCTTTGAGTCACAATTATTTGTTGGTATGTGCAGCTTAGTAAATGAACATGTTACTTTGAGCACTCTGAGGAAGGTATGACTATTTCCTATGGGGAAGGATGTGGGGAATCCAGGGATAATTCATCTTTCATCTGTTCTTTTTTTTTTTTTAATGTTTATTCAGTTTTGAGAGAGAGAGAGAGAGAGAGAGAGAGAGAGTGAGTGGGGGAGGGGCAGAGAGAGAGAGAGAGACAGACTCCAAACCAGGCTGTAGGCTCTGAGCTGTCAGCACAGAGCTGGACCTGGAGCTCTAACCCATGAACCTCAAGATCATGACCTGAGTTGAACTTGGACACTTAACCTACTGAGCCACACAGGTGCCCTTCATCTGTTCTTTAAAATTTTAACAGATCTGGGAATGATATCTCAGACTGAGCCACAACATTTGCGTGTAAAAACACGGACTTCATCCATGTAGCTGGTCTCTAAGTGCCTCCAGTACAAGACAAACTATGCTTTATTTATCTGTGCAACTCCAGTTAGATAAGAATCCAATAGTAAACAAATCTGATGAGATACAGCAACTACCCTGAAAGATTTATAGGGAGAGAGAATAACATGGAGAAAAATAAAGAAGAGGTCATTGGACTTAACAATTTGAAGCAATTTTGTGATTTGTGATTTTTTGAGAGAGTGAATTTAGTAATATAAAGAAGTGGAAAACAGATTATGGGTCATTAAAAAGCTATTACAGAGTGAAGTACAAAACATAGCCATATATCAGTTCTTCTTTGCAGTTCTGTGACAAAGTGTTTAATGGTGTGGAGGGTAAGAAGAAGGCAATATTACAGATAATTTTTAAAGATGGAGAGACTGTAAGGTAGAATGCAGTAGAACAAGTGAAACTGAAGGAAGATCTAAAAAGACAGAAGTGTGGGAGAGTCGGAGTCCTGATGGGGCAAGGTTCTATAAGGTATTTAGGAACTGGAAGTGAGAGTACCAGAAAAAATATTAGATTTCAGATATTACCAGATGTTTGGGAGAAACTTTATCCAATGTTAATGCACAGGAGCTATTTAATATCATTTCTATATTGAAGCATAAAACTAACACAACAGTAAATTATAAGAAGGTCATAAGTTTCAAAAGTAAGAGCTGTGGAATATTTTCCCAACAAAATAGATCTAATCTTTCAAAATCATATTAAGTGAAAGGACACAGGAAAAAAAAAAAAAAAGGTATGTGGGAGGGCAAATTTGCTTTGCTACCCCCTGCTAAAGAAAACCCATACTTTCCTATGGCACTGAATCAATTTTTAGCTTGGCAGGAAAACATATTTATATTTATATTTATATTTATATTTATATTTATATTTATATTTATATTTATACTTATATTTATATAATTATATATATATAATATATAATAGATTGCAGCTACTGTGAGGCATTATCATTATAATTGAGTGGGTAATGTGTGCAGCTTGTGTTTCCTAGTGAAGAAAAAATTTATGGTCTTGGAGTGCCAGAAAAAATTGCATAACCTCATTTTTTATTGTTTGTTTCAGCTCCTAATGTAGCGCCTTCAGATGTAGGAGGTGGAGGTGGAAGCAACAGAGAGCTGACCATAACATGGGTGGTAAGTATGAATAATTTGCATTTATTATAGGCTGCTTTACCTACACTGAATCTCAAAACCATTTTGTTTCCTGAAATAATATGGAATAAAAGACAATGCCCAGAGTAAACTGTTTTTGTTTTGTTCTGTTTTGTTTTTGTTTAAATATAATAAAAAAAAAATTTGAATTGGCAATTAGAGAAATTATCAACAAGTAGAAGAAACTGAGTTCACCAGAGATTTCAATGTAGATTTTGTCTCCATTAAGTGAATGTAAAGAGAAAATTGAATTTTGAGTGGAAAGCAATCCACTCTTGTTCTGCATATGGTTGTTATCAACATTCATTTGTTGCTTTATGCCTTATGAGTTAACTCATAAGGTACAAATCTAGTGAGTGAACATTGAACACTTTTATTCATGGTCAAGATAGAATCAGAGGCCAAGGATACTGGCTATCTATTTGTTTCCTTTGCATGACCGTATCTACCACCTTTCTTGATTTATAAGAATTACCTGGAGAAAAATAGGAATTTGTGGTTTATAGAGTAACAATATAAAAGTTATTGCTGTTATTTTTGGTGAAACAAATAAATTGTTCACAATGTATTTTAATTTAAATAAAATGTGAATTTTATTTTTAAAAGAACATAACAAAGAAATACCTTTTATAACCATAGATGCAAAACTTAACAAAATGTTGGCAAATTAAACCCAGGAAAATACTAAAAGAATGATACACTATGACAAAGTAGAGTTTATCCCAGCAATGCAAAGTTGGTTTCACAAATCTCATCATATTGGCAGAATAAAGGAATGAAACCATAGGATCTTCTCAATAGATGCATAAAAAGCACTTGGCAACTTAAAAAAGTCATTTATTTTTTAAAAATTCAAGGTAAACTAGAAATAGATGGGAATTTCCTACACCTGGTAAAGAGTATTTATAGAAATCTTGTAGCTAATATAATGGGCTCAGTGGTGAGAGACTAAGTGTTTTCCTTCTAAGTTTGGACACAGAGCAAATATATCCCCTCTTGATGTTATAATAGTCCCCAACCAGTGAAATAGGGCAGAAAAAAAGAAAAGGAAGAAGAAGAAGAAGAAGAAGAAGAAGAAGAAGAAGAAGAAGAAGAAGAAGAAGAAAAGAAAAAAGAGCACGAAGTGTATATGTGCAGAAAATTCTAGGAAACCTATAAACAACTATTAAAATTAATAGGCATATTTAATAGAATTTCAGGATACCTAATCAATGTTCTAAAGTCAAATGTTCTTTTATATTTTATTGATTTGCTGCTAACAAAACTTTAAAAATACATTTATAATGACAACTAGAAAAACATAAAATACATAGACATAAATTAAACAGAAACATACAAGACTTCTCTACCAAGAACTACAAAATATTCCTGAGAGAAACTAAGGAAAATCAAAGTAAATGAACATAAATAGCATGTTCATGGATTAGAAGAATCAAGTAAATTTGAAAAATAAAAACAGAAAAACAAAGGTGCAGGATTTCACTACCTGAATTCAAAATTTACTAAAGCTGCATTAATTAAGACAATGTGATATTCCCATAAGGACTGATACATATCAATGGAGTAGAGAGCCCAGAAATAGACTCACACTCATATGATCAATTAACTTGCAACAAAGGCACCAAAGTGATACAAAGAAAATAACTTTATTTTCTTTTTCAATAAAAAGAAAAACTTGTTAACGAAAGGTACTGGAATAATTGGATATTCAACTGGGGAACCTTTACCCAAAAGGAATCTGGATGTTCTTTGGTACTGCTCTTGTTCACTACACTAAACTGATATATTTGTCCTTTTCTATTTACACATCAGTAATGTAGTATCAGCTAGTCCAAAGACCATATCTACTATTATGGTAATATTTCTACTGCAGGGGTATTCTCCTTTTGTTTGTTTTGTAACAATAATTTTTTAAGCTAGAAAGCAACATTTTTTTAAATTAATGACAGCTCCAATGCTGAAGTATTATGTAAACAAAAATTACTCAAGATCACACGTCAGAAATAACTCACATTGACATTTTGGGGTGGTCTTTCTGATCTTCTACATATGATGTCATAAAATTTGTAAAATAAAAACAGAAAGCTGTTTTTTAAGCATTTTTAAACTTAATATTATTTTGCATGCAATTTTCTTTCTTCAAGACTTCTTGAGATTTTATTATGTTGTTTGCATAGAATATGGCAATATTAACTTTCAATTCAACATGTTTCCATGACATTTGTAATTGCATTTTTGAAAAACAAATTTTATCTTCAAGCTTTATCCAACTTGAACATCTATTTCTGAAGTATCTGACAAACTCACAATGACTTCTTTTCATGAAAATTGTTCATGTCACAATCCCCTATCCAAAATGTTACTTTACTTAAAAAAAAAAAAGGAAGAAGAAAAAAAATCAATGCTCAAAGCACAAGCAAGAATAAATTACTAAAATTATTTTTTTTCCTCAAATGCAAGTCAGATTTTACCTATGCCTGAGTGTATAGTTCCTGTGCAAAAATTGATCCACTGGCCTAAAAGATTAAACAAACATCCTGCTATCTGATTCTAGATAGATTTTGAGCTCGCTGTGGTGTGGTAACCCAATTTTAATTTATAACACTTCTCTGGGCATTCAAAACCCCAAAGATTTAAAAACTTTTGTATCAGCACCTGTTTTCAAAATGAAGTTTGCTTTCTTACTTGAGACTTATTTTGACCACTAGTGTAATGTATTACAATATGATATCTCAGGAGTCACCCAAGGGACTTGTTATTGAGGCATCCAAAAGTTTTGTGAATCTTTTATGTGAATCTTTTATGACCCTAAGGGAAGTCTATCTCAGAAACCATAATGTCTGAGAAACAATGCCTCTCATCTGGATTTTTGAAGTGAGACAGATATTGGTGGAGGAGAGGGCTGCAATAGTATAAACTTGTCTGCATTAGACATCTGTTTATCTAGGTAATATGTTTATATAGGTCCATGTGTACCCATTAAATATCTTTAGTATTCAATCATTGCAGATAGTCAAAAAGCACAACCTAGCTCCAAGGGATTTTTAGGAGTGCAAAAAAAAAAAAAAATCAGGTTTTAATTTTTGCAGAAATCAAATCAATTTAAGTAAGTGGATATTTAGCAAAAATTGACTTCATTCAGTGCTGTGTCATATTTTATTCTTGGCATTTAGGTTACATTCTTAAGATTTAGAAATACTGAATGCTGAATATCAAGTTATTTAATTTGTAGGTTTTAGTCAATGTAACATACATAAGTGTGGATATTAAGGAAATTAGAATATTCTATTCTTTTATATATGAATTTTTTTTATTTTTTTCCCAATATATGAAGTTTATTGTCAAATTGGTTTCCATACAACACCCAGTACTCATCCCAAAAGGTGCCCTCCTCAGTACCCATCACCCACCCACCCCCCCCTCCCACCCCCCATCAACGCTCAGTTTGTTCTCAGTTTTTAAGAGTCTCTTATGCTTTGGCTCTCTTTCACTCTAACCTCTTTTTTTATTTCCTTCCCCTCCCCCATGGGTTTCGGTTACGTTTCTCAGGATTCACATAAGAGTGAAACCATATGGTATCTGTCTTTCTCTGTATGGCTTATTTCACTTAGCATAACACTCTCTAGTTCCATCCATGTTTCTACAAAGGACCATATTTCATTCTTTCTCATTGCCACGTAGTACTCCATTGTATATATAAACCACAATTTCTTTACCCATTCATCAGTTGATGGACATTTAGGCTCTTTCCATAATTTGGCTATTGTTGAGAGTGCTGCTATAAACATTGGGGTACAAGTGCCCCTATGCATATATATGAATTGGTTTTAAAAAAAAAATTGGATGGTATCTGTTTCAGGATAAGATGCAGGCTTGTCAAAAATTCATAATTAGAAATCCTATTCTAAAATTTTTAAATCAAGTCTCTATGGCCTGAGACTTATTAATTTTTTTCCCCCAAGGAGTTTGTTTTTTTTTTTTTTTCTGGATTTTTTTTTCCTCCAGTTTCATTGGGATTTGAAAATTCTCTAGCTGACTCTGGTATACTCTATATTGCAAAAACTAGGTAGATAACTATCAATAAGAAAAATGTTCAAACTACTGTGAAACACTAGGTTATATCATCTAATAATTTAAAAAATCACAATATATGCATCCTGGGGATTATGCTTCAGGATGTACATTTCTATACCATCCTGTTTAACATAAGTATATTCAAGAAACTGTGGTATACTTACTTCATGGTTTTTCCTCAAGATAACTTTGATTTTTCTGGTGAAAAATTGAAGACACAATTTGCATATTTCTCTTTTTGACTGAAAACGACTAAGTGATGAGTATTTACTAGAACTAGCTTTGTCGTTATTTATAAATAATGACTTGTTAAGGCTGACATGAACTTCCTTATTGGGCAGATGACGTGTGTAATGATAAGAAACTCAGGAAATATGCCAAACAGAGGACATTCTTCAATACTGTGTCAGACAGGGGCCCACAGCCAGCCTCCTACAAATGAAGGCAATATCATCTCTTCCTTCCTTTTCGCTCTTTCCTCCTCTGACCAGTGTCTACTGTTTGATTACAGGACAGATATTCTAGAGTCATATACAACTCTCTTTGTTTTAGGTTCTAGGCACGAAAGTAAATGAAACTCACAGAAACTCTGCCCTCATGAAACTTATATTCTAGTAGTTGAGAAAGATAATGAAGTAGATAGATAAGTAAATTATATAGTGTGGATCATGGTAGTGTTACAGAAAAGAAAATAAAGCAGGGAGGTGAGGTGTATGGGGTGTTATGGAAATAGTCTTGAAATGGCAGATCTTGTGGCCAAGAAAGACCACAAGTAGGTGATTTTTACCTCAAGAAAGTGAAGGAGGGAGGCTTCTGATGTATGGGAGAGCACTCTAGGCAGAAAGAATTGAATGTAAAAAGGTCCAGAGTGAGAGCCCCCCTGAGATATTCCAGGAAGAGAATACTTAGTAAGTAAAGTCATTACTTGTTTGGACATGTTTTTGCCATGGCATTTTCAGGCAGCACTAACTTATGAACATGTTTTTTTAAGTAGTTTTTTACAAAGAACATGCTTCCATGTGTATTGTTGTTATTATTTGCGTTGGATTTCCTCCCTATTAATTATATTGCTTAAACCTATTTAATATATCAATTTCTATTTAGCCTTTGTCAAGAGAATACCACTACGGCAACAATTTTGGTTACATAGTGGCATTTAAGCCTTTTGATGGGGAAGAATGGAAAAAAGTTACAGTAACTAATCCAGATACTGGCCGCTATGTCCATAAAGATGAGACCATGCGCCCTTCCACTGCATTTCAAGTCAAAGTTAAGGCCTTCAACAACAAAGGAGATGGACCTTACAGCCTCACAGCAGTCATTAATTCAGCACAAGATGGTAGGTAAAAGATCTTACTAACGTGATGAGGGAAGATAAACCTAACTCTCTGGTAGGTATTTTGTTTGCTGTCTTTCAGGCCTTACTTGCTAAGATCTTTTCATAGTACTAGGCATTTAGTAAAAGAGTATTACTTTGATCCAAACTAAAATGTCATTCCAACCATTTAAAGACAAGAGTACCTCCCAAATCTTTTTCATCCTTTAGATCATGTCCACGATAATTAGGAAATCTCCACTAAAATAATTGGCTTTGGACCCCTGTTTTTGGCCTCTTGATTCTAATTGTGAAGTGAGAAATTCTCCATACTTGGTTGGTACCTTAGTATGTCTGTGCATTCACAATGCTTACTACTTACAAATTCCTTAACATGTACTTTTCTGGGGGTAAATTTCCCCTTTTAACCCCCAAATTGTATAATTATATCCTTTATGTAACTTCTTTGCCATTTCAATAGAGTGCTGAAATTTTATCAAAGGGAATCTAGGCATAATTCTATAAAGAAGGAGTCAGAAAGTTGAATTTTTTTATTGGGAAAGGAAAAATTTGTCTGGAGAACTAGTTAAGGGGAAAAATATATAGATACTGTCTCTCTTTGTTTTTCTAGAAACTTTATCTGAACTGAGAATGCTTTTAAAAGACTTTATATGTCTTTGATAAATAATACATCGTTTTGGATTAAACATAATAACATTGATTTCTGTGATTTCCTATTTAAGCTACTATGCTTTTTATTGTTTTCCTATTAAAGAAACATAAGACCTCCTTATTATATCTCCGTACTCATGAGCACTATGTAAACAATTAATGGCTAGAAAAGCAAATGGAGATTCCATTGCCTTCTGACCTGACACATTTGTCCTTGGCCAAGTTCTCTTCACATACGTGTGAGAAGCACAAAAGGAAATAAAACAGGAAATACTCCTCTGATCTCTTAGAGGAAAAACACTCTATTCATTTGCCCAATTTGCGTTACCTTCTACTTCAAAATACACATTTAGCTATCAGAACTCACATAACGCTCTTCAGGCATACAGTTATTAGCTTCCCTACTTGTTAAAAATTTAATGTGTATTCCCATCATTCCATGATCTTTACTTATAACACAAACATGAAAGGCAATCTTATATATATGGTTATATATACATGTAGGTGCACACACACACACACACACACACACACACGCTTTTTTTTAAGTTAAATACATGGAGAGAATAAAAATGGAAATTATTTAAGTTTATAATCAAGTCAGGGCTTTCAGACCTGAGTAATAATTCTTACATTCTCTATACTTATTGTGATTCAATAGAATGATGGTAACTTGAGTCAGTGTTACCAGTTTGAACAATCTGAGTATCCCCCACAGAAGAAATGAAAGTAAAAAGCACTTTACAAGTTATCTTCTCACCCAATATCAACTTTTTAGTGCTTTGCTTGATGCTAAAGTAATCAGGCAAAGGGCCATGCCTGTCATCTCTGTAGTCATGACCATCTGCATTTAATTATATTTCTTTCCTAAATGTTTCATAAGTCTCATAAAACCTGCATGTGCCGAAGCTTGTATAAGCGTTCCTCTCTTCTTCTCTTGCTAGGAAATCAATCATAGTGCTACACATTAACCTTGATTTAGAAAGGCAACAATGTTCATGTGCAGGACATTTTTTACACAAAAGAGGATTATGGTTTGTTAATAAAAGACAATAAAAATTGACCATTCTTGCTTAAAGATTTCCTTAGTTTCTTTGTGTAGTTTTCATAAGGGATGTAAATTACTTTTTATTTTTCACTGAACAGAGACCTTTTTGATACATACTTGACTTGATGCCCAGTTGGAAGATTAGACTTATAAAAGCTTTCCTGAGCACAAGAAGCAGTGGATGTCACAACTTGTTTCAAAGGATCTAAAAAAAAAAAAAAAAAAAAAAACTTAGCTTAAACATAAAAGAAAAGGAGAGAAGTATTTCTGTGTATCTGTAGCTTATGTAAATACAAAGTGTGAGAAAAATGAGAATTAAATGTAATGAACAATTTTAATAATAAATACCAAATTTCCTATTTTTGATAATATAGAGTTATATAAATATAGTGAATTGAATGTGCATCCACAGGCTTTCTTAAAGCAGATTAGTACAGAGAAATACAAAAAAGAATTAGTACAGTTCTTGCTCACAGATATTGGAGAAATCCGAAAGAGTTTATATTTTGTAAAAGTGTGTGTGTGCATGTGTATGTACATGTGTATGAATATATTAACATTCATGTAGATGACTGTGTGTGTCATCATAGATCATTGCTGACCATGAAATAAAATAATATTAGTAAAACCAGAGAAAAAGATAATAAAATTACTGGTCTTGTTTTATTTTAGAAATATGAAAACTTGAAAAAATATTAAAATGTAATTTTAATCCATTCATACAGCAAATGGTGCTATATGAATATAAGCACCTTATATAAGAATGTAATGTTCTCATCAAATTTCAGCTCCCAGTGAAGCTCCAACAGAAGTAGGTGTAAAAGTCTTGTCATCTTCTGAGATATCTGTTCATTGGGATCATGTTGTAGAAAAAATTGTGGAAAGCTATCAGGTGAGTTCAATTTTTATTAAACTATATACATTTATTCAAAAGTTTATTATCGTAAGTTTTCAAATATGTTGTCCCTTTGAGTGTTCTGTGGCCATTGATTTATGTGGCAACTAACACTATAATCTCTGTGTCTAATATGTTGGGCATTTATAAGCTAGTTGTTAAGAGTAAGGCGGAGATTCCTAACTAGCTTATCTAGGAGAGACAGAGTCCTGTGTGTTAACAAACAGTTGACTGAAATAAAAACTAAGGTAATAACACCCATAGTTAAATGAGATCTCTTGAGACATTCTCATAAACTGTTGCCAAATTTAAAAATTTTTTGGAAACCATTTTGATAATTTATAAAAGCATCCTTAAAATGTTTATTCTATTTGTCTCAGTAGTTCCACTTCTAATGGTCCCTATAAAGGAAATAACTATAAATATTCCAAATATGTGTCTCATAATGTTGTCTATGAAGGTAGAAAATTGGCAACATTCGAAATGTCCCAAAGGAAATTTTCCTTGAGTTGAGTCTTAAAATACCAGTAGGAATTCACCAGATACAAAGGGGAGAGTTTGTCTTAGTTGAAGGGAAGAAGACCTGGAAAATTGAAGCTCGAATGATAGTCGGGGCCTTTAATACAATACTAGCAAAATTAAGACTTGATTGTGCAGGAAATGTGATATCATCTCATATGTTTAATTAAACACATAGAGTGAAAATTAGGAGGAATTGGCAACATCTGATCTTTGCAGATGAGCAAATGGATGCCAGAGATTCAACAACTTGCCTCAGCACAAATTAAGTGTCAAAGCAGTATCTAAAATTCAGCTTTGATGATTCAAAGTTCAAGGCTTTATGCCAAACCACAGACTCCTTTCTGTTTTAGAAGTGAATGCCCTTCTGAAGCCATGGGTGCTGAACTGCACACACAGCCAGCTTGCCCTCTCAATTCTTGTGCACCTCCCTTCTTCATCTGTTGGAATATTAGCTCTTTGAGGGCAAGATTTTGTCTGTTTTTCTCTCAGCGCCAAGAACAAGTGCTGGGCACAGGGTAGGCACTAAACAGGTATTCAGGCTGAATAGAGCTACAGTATTATCAAATCATATGTTACAATCTGGACTTCTCAAAGCCATGTTTCTGAGATGTGACCACAAAACCAACCCAAGATTTTAAGTTTTAAACATTTAAATATCAGGAAGCTTTTTTTCTTCGGTAACATAGGTTATGATTTGGGTACATCTCAAAGTGTCTTCAGATAATCGTTGCAAGGGTTCAGCTGAAGCTATTATGAAAAGAGTGGAATGGTAGGAATGAACTGGAAAGACAGTATTCATAACTTATTAAATTGACCTTTACATTTAAAGCTAGTAGGAAAGGAATGGGAAAAATAAAGAAATTCACTAGGCATTACAAACCCCTATAATAAACAAGTCCAAGGTTTCTTGGGAGAAGACATCAGTATTTGGAGCTTGAAAGTCATCTTGGACCATAGGATTTTTTTCTTCTTTCATATTATTCATTTTTAAATAATAAAAAAAAGAGAAAAAAGATTATTTAAAATATAACTCACTCATTGAATCAAAATGCTAAATTTATATTTTACTTTGTTTAAAACATTGACCTAGCATTGGCACCAATGAATTTAGGCAATAACCAGAATATAAGCTTTTTTGATTGGAAGTAAACATCTGTTAAGGATTTTCAATGAAATAGTCCATTAAAAATAATAGTTATCAGATAATATTTTCTCAAATGATAATTTCAAGGAAAATGTATACCATTGAGGAATTTAGTTTCACAGATATCTGACTTTCTGTAACTCCATATTAAGTAGAAAACAGTGAGCTCTTTTGCTGAGCAGATGTGCATTGATATCTCAACTCTGTCACTGAGGAATTTGATAGAAAATTTATCTGAAATTTCTGAAACCTTGGTTCTCTTACCTGCAAAGGTGAGAGAGTAATCATGCCTCATAGAACTGTTGTGTGGAATGAAATAAAAACATTTATTGCCTTTCCCTGTTCTATGTTATTGGACATTTGAAGACAGTGATAGTGATGATAATGACAGTGATGAAAATGATAATGATAATATTGATAAGAATGATAACATTTGTTGAGCCTTTATGATGCTCAACAGCATTGGAGTTTAGAAATATTTGCATAATAATTAGCATAACCAGATTTGAACCTAGGTCTTATGTCTCCAAATAAATTTAAAATATTGTACATAAATCGCAAAATTATTGTTTCCAGTTGTTCTTTCTTAAAACCTTTTTGAGTTGTTGACACAGAACCTTGAATATCAAAGAGACAAGCATGAAAGCTTAAAAGAGAATGTCTGTAACATTTATTCTCCTGTAAGAAAATGCCCCTGTATGGGGGGTGGGGGGGAGTTTGACTGACTATAATGTGGTTATTGTTTCTATTCTAAAATATTATGGGAGAAGCCAATGGTTTAACAAGATAGATGATTGAGAAAACTAATACCCCAGTGCACTTCCTATAAAAATGTACTCAGGGACAAAGTTATAAAGAAACAGAAAAAAAAGTAACACATTAAGAAAATAAAATAAAAACTGGGGAAGCCCGAGTCCTGTGTGATTGACCCCTTCTCAAGGTTAATTTCCTGATATTTCAAGTGAGAACTGTGAGCAGTTGAGTTTAAAAATAATCTCTTCCCTTGTGGTTTTAAAATGTATCTCAGTAGAGTGTTTAAGTTCTACTTATTTTTTCCTCTTGCCTAGTTAAAGAGCTCCCCACTCCTAACCTTAATGGTACAAGTTTTTCTGCAGTGTAGGAAAGGTGTATTAGAGCTTTGAACTCCTGCCCAGAATCCACAAAAGACTTAGTTTGTTCACCCAGCAGGTACAACACCCACTTAACTTAATGTAAACAAGCATAATATGCTATCAGGAATAATGAATGCAAAATCTCTTAACAAGTGAATTAGAGATTAATGCAAATAATCAGTTTTACAATTATCTTAAAAGATTATCAATCCTGAGTAATCTCAGTTTTTTAAAATATTTTCTCAAGTTTTTTAAAGGTTAATTGATTATAGTGAGCATATTTAGGAAGTACTGATATTTAGGAAGTACTTCATTTTCTTATTTTGGATCTTGATCTCCCCAAAGCAAAGTCTGACACACAGGTGTGGGAGAAGGTAGTGTTTTTGTTGTTGCTGTTGTTGATCCATTTGTTTTAATATGATCCTGGAGAGCAAAAAATGAGGAAAAACAGAGTGAAGAGGAAAAGGGGAAGCTTGGATAGAAAGATGCATATCTTTTTGGCAAACCCTGTTGGCAACTGGTGCTCCATCTCTTGGGATCTTTGAGGACCTTTAGAATGTGGCTTAGAATTGCCCTACCTGGGATAAAAGGGGGAGCATTCATCCACTGCTGCCCCCGACTGGTTAAGGGTGGCCCCATCAGCATCACCTCCTCTCCCACTTCCGTGGACTGTGGGACAAGTTTCACATTGCAGCATCAAAGACATCCTGGGACTGGGAGTGCGAGGCCAGCAGCACTAGCATGGGTGAAATGCTTACTGGTCATGCTTAGGAGAAGTACCTAAGTGAAGCCTCCATAGAATTGGTTGGTCCCTGCACCAGTGGCTGGAATAAAAGAATTTTGAATAGCTCCCAAAAGGTGTAAGAATACAGATTGGAATGATTTATATTTTTGCTATTCCTTTCCCATAGAATATTCTAATAATCAAAGGAGTCTAAGATTTGGATAATATAGTTATTGTATATTTTTAGAGATTGAGCTTTTTTTGTCAGAGTCTTATTTTTTCACTTAAATGACCATATTAACCGTTTCTCCTAAATACTGTATTAAATCTTTTACAAAAGAATCTTCACTTGTCACATGATTATGATTTTTTTTTTTCCAGCAAATTCAGAACTGAAAGGACAGAACTTAGAAGTCTGATACAAAAGGTTACTGAAGGGGCACCTGCCTGAGTGGCTCAGTCAGTTAAGGATCTGACTCCAACTCTTGATTTCAGCTCAGGTCATGATCTCCTGGTTCGGGAGATCAAGCCCTACATCCACGAGCCTGTTTGGGATTCTCTCTCTCCCTCTGTCTCTCTCTTTCTTCCTCTTCCATGTTCTCTCTCTCTCTCTCTCTCTCTCTCTCTCTCTCTCTCTCTCTCTCAGTCAAAATACCTAAATAAACTTAAGAAAAAAGTTTACTGAAGTTGAAAATAATAAAATGGAGCAAACCCAATTTTCAAAAGTGCTAAATATCTTCAGGCACTTCCATAATTGTAACATCCATTCCTTTTTTCTAAACCCCTTTGGAGAAAATGAGGTTTTAAAAAAGCCATTTTCCCTGCAAATTTCTTAAATTTTTCTGAGAAGGAATATAACTATATTGTCATTGTACAAAAGTATTATTAATGTAGCACACAATTTATGGAAAGTGTGATACTCTTCTGCTAAGGCTTTTTTCTTTTTAGCTTCCTAATACTTTTGTAAAGAGTAAGTATTCTTTGGGCAAAATGATATACTTAGATCTCTCCCTCAAAGATATTAGGGATTTTATGTGAAGTTATACATTTTGATTCCTTCATTTTTTTAATAAGATCTATGATGGCAAAGAACATGTATGCCTTCATTTTTTTAATAAGATCTATGATGGCAAAGAACATGTATGCCTGGGTTCACTGCACTCCCAGCACCTTGCACAGTAAGTGGGACAAAGTGGGTACCTGATAAATATTTGTTCAATGAATGAAAGAGTATCATACATCAAATGTAGCCCTGTGCCCATAGTGTTGAAAATAAATAGTAAATACCCTGTCATCAAAGAGCTTATAATCTAGTTTAAGTGGAAAAAGACAAGTCATGAGGCAGTCTAATTAGTCATAATTGCCTAATAAGCACTATGATAGGTTTATGAGAGACAAAAGATGCTATGGGAATTATGGAAACATGTAGAGAAAGAGTGAAAAGTGTATAATGCCACAGCATTAAAAAGAAATGCATTATATATTAATGCAGCGTATGAAGATGAATTTATGGTTTACTATCCATGATTCAGGACCTAGTATATGTATGTATGTGCGTATGTATTTTCCAGTAGTGATAATCCCTTTCCACTAATTCATTCAGGCTCTCTTCTGGTCTCCCTAGTGATTAATCAAAAGCAACACATTTGTTCTGTTCCATGACTACAGGTTGCACCCTTCACTCCAAGCGATTTGCTCATAAATTAATGTCAGTGCTTCACCACATTGAGAAACTCAGTGAGATGATCAAGATGCAACAGCCCAAATTTATTATCTGTTTGGAAATGACGTGCATGGCCAGTGGCTAGTTGAGAGAAAAAAAGATGATGTCATACATTACATATATCTATCTACTATTTATTTTAGTATACTTTGAAAACATTGTAAGTTATATGTAAACATATACTTTAAAGAGATTATTAAATTAAATCATTTTGTCTCAGATGCTTTCATTTGTAAAGATTAACTATACTGTGAAAAGTTCAAACAACTCTCCTGTTCTAAAACAAGGAAATCAAGGACTATTTGGCACTCTCAATAATTCTTTCTGCTCCCTGGTTAAAAAGGCATAGCTAAATCATTGCTTTAATTTATTGTGACTTATTTTTTTTTAATGTTTATTTATTTTTGAGAAAGAGAGATAGAGCACGAGTCAGGGAGGGCAGAGAGAGAGAGGGAGACACAGAATCCAAAGCACGCTCCAGACTCTAAGCTGTCTGCACAGAGCCCGGTGCAGGAGTTGAATTCACGAACCATGAGATCATGACCTGAGTGGAAGTCAGACACTTCATTGACTGAACCACCCAGTCACCCCTATTGTGAATTTTAATGGAGACTGACCACCACAGATCCCTGCTAAAATTAGATGAATAAATTCATTTGTCATTTTAGATATAGGTGCAAATAGTAAATTAAGGAAAGCTCTTTTCTTTTGTATTGCCAAAATGCCTCATGGAAATTTGAGTGAGAAGGCAGAAAAATTTTGTCACTTTAATTCCTCATAGTGTCTGTCTTTTAGAAATTACCTTTTTGATATCTATCTGGTTAAAAAGTTTCTCTTCTTTAAACTGGATGATAGAAAAGTTGTTAAAATTGAATGAAGATTTTAAAATGTGGTCCACATCTCAGTCAACAAGCATACATATAAAAATGCATCAACCTCATAGATTTCAGTTTTGATTGCTATAAAACATTCTAGATTTATTATGAAGATAATGTACACAGATGATCCTACTCGGGTTCTTGGCATTTCATTAGAATATAAATTTTCATTTTATTTCTCTTTAGTCAAGCATTAGAAGGAGGCCTTATGCATTATCTAATTCAAGTGCCCACTAAAATGTAGGCCATTGTCCTCCCAGATGAATGTACTCACTGCCTGAACCCTTTCAGAATCTGGAAACATCTTCTCGAGGAGGCTCCTCCCCTTAGCAGGTCTTTTGTCTGCCAACTGAGATCTGCCTCTGGAGACACTGGGTACAATTCTAGTTCCTTGGTTCTGAGGCCATCCTTCTGGTCAGATGACAGGAAATGCCAAGGAGATCCTATCAAAACCATTAGAAAAAGTATTGCTGACATGAGAAAAATGAGTACTAGAAAACAAAATAAAAACATTGCAAAGGAAACAAATTAGCAACTTAGTAACTAGGCTTTGTTCTGAAATGTGATCATTCTACTTATAAACCTTACTTTGTTACCAAGTGAATTGGAACCATCTAGTTCCATTTTATAATGGTTTCATTTGATTTGTGTAAATGAATTATTCAAGATTATATAAATATTAGATACTATTGTCTAGGCACTTTGCTTAATTGTGAAATTAAATTTTCATTTATTTTATGGCCAGGGAATCTAAAATATATAAAATATCAACACATTTATAAGGAAATTTGCTTTTTATTTTTACCTTAGATACAGGAATTTCTAACCAATAAAATATTCTCATTAGAAGGATGGAAATTATAATTTCCAATTTTACTTAAACTTTAAGAGACAAGGAAGAGTGTCATTGGTACATTGGTTGGTACAAGTAATCATTTTTTTTAACTAATGTTTATTTTTGAGAGAGAGAGAGAGACAAAGTGTGAGTGGGAGAGGGGCAGAGAGAGAGGGAGACACAGAATCTGAATCAGGCTCCAGGCTCTGAGCTGTCAGCACAGAGCTTGGGCGGGGGGGGGGGGAGCTTGAACTCATGAACCCTGAGATCATGACCTGAACCGAATTTAGACGCTTAACGGACTGAGCCACCCAGGTGCCCCACAAGTAATCATTTCTAATCACAACATGGATAACATTTTTAAAAATAAATTGATTTTCATAATAAATAATTTCCTCAACTAATTAAACTCTTAAGCCCATTTCTTTGATAGCTGGCAAAAATATAGCTTCAAAGGGAATAATTTTTCATACATATTTCTAAAATGAAATAGCAGAAACTTATTACACTCGCATGTTCTAGGCCATATAATAACTTTTTATAAAACAAAGTTGTATTTCCTGTCAAACTGTTTTAGCAATGACCCATGACACATTTGATATTATACAAACAGAAATAAAACAGTAAATAAATGATAAAAATTATTGTGGAAATACGTCCAAACAGAAACCAGTGTTATATTTTGAAGGTAAATCATATGAAGAGGTTTTTGGTTTCTTCTTCTTCATCTTTTGTTGTTGTTGTTGTTGTTGTTGTTAGAGTGATACTAATTCAGGCCATGAGGTGAGCCCTTGATTTCTTTGACATCTTTAATAGATCTATGTTATGTGCCTTGCCATATTCTAAGACCAATAGAAGTATAAGTAGCATTAAGTAACATTTGAGTATATGACACTCAGCCAACATCATAGGTGTCAGAGCCAAGTGAAAAGAATTTTCACCACTGAATCATGACAACATCGTCCTCAATTTGAATGTTTGCAGATTCGGTATTGGGCTGCCCATGACAAAGAAGCAGCTGCACACAGAGTTCAAGTCACCAGCCAAGAGTACTCGGCCAGGCTGGAGAACCTTCTGCCCGACACCCAGTACTTTGTGGAAGTCAGGGCCTGCAATAGCGCAGGGTGTGGGCCTCCCAGTGACATGATTGAGACCTTCACCAAGAAAGCACGTGAGTCAACATTTGCATTTAGACTCATCAAAAACTACCAATCCATTCGGTCATGATGCAAGTTACATTTGAGAGAAATTTACTACCTAGCAGTCCTTAGCACATTCCATTTTAAATTTTATCTTTTACAGCCATCCAAGGTTTAAGACAAAAACAAACAAAAAATCATTGTTAGTTATTGTAGGTGATGAAAACATGTGGAGGATGACTTCACCCATTTAATGTTCCACTACAGAAATAATATTACAGAACCTCCATTTGTAAATTTTGTATCACTAGATAATCAATTTGTATTCTCTGTTACTATTTTTAACATTGTTTTTATAGAACTGCATAAATAGCATATAGCATGAGAAAATTAAAATTGTTTCTTTTCTATACTTTTTTTATATAAACCTTCATCACTGCATAGTGCAAATGTGAGGTAAATGTTGTAGCATTATGTTTCATCTCTTATTACCATATGTTCTTGTTGTTTATACAACAAGACAGCCCATCCTGCTTAAGTCTTCTAATCGTTCTCAGCTCCCTGGGTTCACTTTGATATCTCCTTCTTGAACCCACGTTGAATATATAGAAGAATAGAATTTATATTCAAGATTCTAGAGAGATTTGCAAGAATTTAAAGACATGAATACTACTGGTGTTTGGAAATTTATAAAATTCACTTGGGGAAAGGTAACTGAACATGGTGATAGGATACCAGACTTTGGTATCAGCCATGGGCTTCAGATATGTATTTTCCACTTACTGAATGTGTGCCAGTAGACAAATTACCTCCCACCTTTAAGCCTTAGTATTCTAATTTGTAAGAGCAGCATCCATTCCTTTGTTCTTTTTTTCCATTTATTCATCAGAAGTATGCTATGTGTCTACTATCTCTGTTCTAGCCATTGAGAATACAGAGGGATCAAACCAGACCCAGAGCCTCTTCTTAGAAGATTTACAACCTAATGGAAGGACATGAAAACAAAACAAAACAAAACAAAGAACTGACAAATCAATATGAATGATAATATCAGATGACAGGGCAATAAAATGAATAAACATAATAAAATAGAAAGTGACATGGATGGAAATGAATTCCAATTGAGTGGTCAAGAAAAGCTTCTTTGATAAGATGCCATTTGAGTCATATATATATATATATATATATATATATATATATATATATATATATCAATATATGAATCGTAAGAAGGACCCACTATGACAACTGGCAGGGAGGGGACTATTTCAGGTAGAGAAAGTAATTAGGGTAAAGCCTAAGGGTGGGAATAGTTCGGTATGCCATAAGTGTAGAAAGGCCAGTTGGGCAAGGATGTAGGCTGGAAGTGAGAAGGAGGAAGTGTGCTGGTGTTGAAATATGAAGAGTCTTGTAGTTGTAGGTCCTGCTAGGGATTAGAGTTTTTTCTAAGTCTGTTGAGAGCCATTGGGAAATTTTAAGGCAGAGAGGGATAGTTAACTTATGCTTGAAAAAAATCATTCTGGCTTCTGGATGGACAATGGGTGGTGGTGGAGTAGGGGTAAAAACAAAAGAACCAATTAGGGGACGGTTTTAGATGTCAAAGAGAGAAGTGATGATGGCCAGAACTAAGTGACAATGGATATAAAGAGAAGTGGAAAATTTTCTACAGAAAGAGTTGACAACTTGGTGCTGATTTGGATGTTGGCATGGATCGAATGGAAGACTGAGTACTGTACTTTTGATTCAGAAACTGAGGATTCAGTTGTATCATTTGCCAAAGATGGGAAAGACCCATAGAGACGCAGATTTGGGAGAACATGGCAAATGTTCCATCTTGATTACATTTGAGAAGTCTTGTATACATTCTAATACAGGCAATTGGACACATATGTCTAGAGGCCAAGAGAAAGCATACACCTGAAATAAAATTTTGACTTCTTAAAGCCATACACCCAGATATATAATTTAGGAAAGATTCATAGATCAGAGAAGGGTGCTCAGGATCAAGTCCTAGGTCATGCCAACATCTATAAATTAGGCAGAGGACAGGAGCTGGCACAGGATGGTTAATGAGAAGGAGCATCCGGAGAGGTAGAAGGACACCTGGATGTTAAGAGATCATGAATTTAAGAAAAGAATGAGATTCAGAAAAGGGTTAGAAGGTCAATTCTGTAGAATGCTACAAAGATATTAAGTCTGAAAAGAGTAAAACATAACATTATTTGGCCAACTGGAGATAATTGATGGCTTTAAAAGCAGCAGTTTACAAAAGCCTGGTGGAGAAAGAAACCCAAGTAAAGAACAAGGAGAAGAGAATAAAAGATAGTTATATTACCTACCTCACAGGGTCAAGGGTACATTAAATGAACCATGGATATAAAGTGCTTAGTATAGTGCCTGTTATGTAGTAAGCACTCATCAAAATTAGCTGTTGTTGTCACATCATTATCATCACTGACTCAAGGCAGTTTGCAGAACTCAGGTTGGATACGGTGTCTGTCACTTGCATATTATTACTTTCCACAGCTCCGAGCCAGCCCCCAAGGATCATCAGTTCCATAAGATCTGGTTCACGCTATATAATCACCTGGGATCATGTGGTAGCACTATCAAATGAATCTACAGTGACAGGATATAAGGTATGTAAAAGATTACTGGGTTTTCCCCCACACAGGCTTTATTCCTATAAAGAGTGATTGATGTTTGGACTTGACTGATGTTTATTTCACCAAAACCCTTTCAGCTTTCTTATTCTAGCTTTATAGCGGAATCAGATGACATCGTACTGTGATAAATTTTGAAATGAGAAAAGATCTTCAGTGAATTCTATGAAAATTCTATGTCAAGTGAGCAAGATAGGTACAATAACTGCTTTAAAGAATAGAGTTGTTAAAGTAATCAGTGCATAAATCCATTTTTGTTTGGCAATGATTAAGATAGCGTTGCCTGGCACACAGTAAACTTGGGTATATTGAGTTGCATACCATAATGAACCAAAAAAAGATTATTTCCATATATTCTATCACACTTTTTTTATTGGATACCAGACTTTGGGAATAATATTAAAAAATTTAATTCTGAGCAATGTTTTAAGACTACTTCAAAATGTTCAAAGAGCCCATCATTTTTATACCTATTCCATAAAACACACACACACACACACACACACACACACACACACACACACACACACACACACATTTTTGCCTCTATGTTAGGTCAGAAAAAAAAAAGTCAGATGCTTAAGGCATTTTCTCTTGGATCACCCTAAAATAATAGGTGAAAATCAATTTCTGTGAATTAAAAATAACATAATTTTTTTCTAGCTAGTATTAAACAGCTTCCTGGGATTTTTTTTATTAGTAAAAGTCTAAGCATTTTTATTTTGGTTTTAGTGTTTTGGCATTGGCTCATTATTACCACTTTATTAAATATACATATTTTGGGACTTTTTCAGGTTCTCTATAGACCCGATGGCCAGCATGATGGCAAGCTGTATTCAACTCATAAACACTCCATAGAAGTTCCAATCCCCAGGGATGGAGAGTATGTTGTAGAGGTTCGTGCACACAGTGATGGAGGAGATGGAGTAGTGTCTCAAGTCAAAATTTCAGGTAAGCCAGTCATTTAAGACATTTCCATTAATTACTTGTATATTTGTAGGCCATATGGATTCTCAAGAGTAAAGGTAGGATTGGTATGCACACCAGTATCAGTGTTTTCCTAAGGAAATCTGAATTGTCAAGGATGTCCTGAAACTTGGCATTTCTTCCCTTATAAGTCACAAAAGTAACTTTGCAACATACTGCATACTTTTTGATTACTATCTGGGTGACAAAGCATAATTCAAGTACCATAATGCAGGTATGGTAATAGCATTGTGTGGTAACAGATGGTAGCCACACTTACGTGAGCCTAGCATTACATCTAGACTTGTTGCATCACTATGTTGTACACCTGTAACATTGTATGTCAACTATAGTTCAATGGAAAGAAATACCACAGTGCATTAAAATTTTACGTAATAATGGACCATTAAATACTAACATCCGAACTTTTATCAAAAAGAAATTCACGGGGTGCCTGGGTGGCTCAGTCAGTTGAGCCTGCGACTTTGGCTCAGGTCATGATCTCATAGCTCATGAGTTCGAGCCCTGCGTCGGGCTATGTGCTGGCAGCTCAGAGCCTGGAGCCTGTTTCAGATTCTGTGTCTCCCTCTCTCTCTGACCCTCCCGGTTCATGTTCTGTCTGTCTCTGTCTCAAAAATAAATAAACATTAAAAAAAAAAAAAAATAAAGAAATTCACTGGACTACTATTAATACTTTTCTAACTCTTTTTCTTTGTCCTATGTATATTAGTATAGTAATAAAATAGAAAGACACTAACTAGATGGGAGCTCCTTCCTTTACTATCTCTCTCTGTGTCTCAGCGTATGTGTCCCTTATTCTGCAAACTGTATTTCTCACAGCACTGGGTAATCCAAAATAAATACTTGAGGCAGTGACTTCATCTCTTGTGTGGACTTGTAGAACACTATTATTTAAATTTTGATACTTTTTTCTCATCCTGCATGCTGTAGATTAATTATAATGAATTAAATGATGTTAATTTGAGAGCTTTATGAGTCTCTGAAACACTGCAAGATGCTAAATTAAAGGACAGGGATCACTGATTTAGAAAAAAAATGATAATTTATAGCTAAATAGATTAATGTATTTGGTGAATAGTGCCATTCTAGAATTTTCTCATTTAAGTTTGGATTTATTTGCAAATTGTTTAAATAGGTTTTCTCATGCATTTAACTTATGTTGATTTTTTTTTTTAGTTTAGACATTATTATAGTGTGTCTTTAGAAAATTTGTAAATTGCCAAAATTTGAAAGAAAAAATAGTCATATTCCAAACACTCTAAATTAGCTACAATTAGTGTTCAGTATGTGTGTATGTGTGTGTGTGTATATATATATTTATATATTTATATTTTATATAAATTATATAATTATTATATATTATATATAATATATTTACAATATATAATATCTTATAAATTATATATTATTTATATATTTATATTTATTTGTATTTACATTTATATATAATTTTGCATTTTTGCTTCTGTTGAATGTATAATGGTATATCCTACTTTTATGAATCATGTTACACAAACAGTCCCCATGTCATTCAAAATGTTTTAAATTTCACTTAAAATTATACACAATATTCTCTCAAATGTATAAGAGTGTATCTATCCATTTTGGTTTCCACTATAATAAATAATTCTATTTTGAATACATTTTTATAAATTAATCTTTCTGCGGGTTAAATTGAAATAATTTAATAAAGTATTTTACTTTTATGTTGCCAAATTAAAATATATTTATTTAGTTTCCTGTTGTCATTGTATATGAGTGCATTTCCCATTGCATTGCCCCAACATTAGTTTTCCTTTTAGTCATTACTAATGATAGGAGAAGATGGCATGTTTTTATTTTTAAAACATTTTCTAATTTCTGAACTTTGCTAGCACACACTTTGAGTGGTTTCACACTCAGCAGGGCTGTTCCACAAAGGAAATCAGAGGGAAATGAGCACTTTATTTTGAGGGTAGTAAAGTGCAAAAGAACCCTGTAAATCGATTTGAAAACCAACCTTCCTTGTTAAGAAGCCTGCCATACCCCACTGCTGCTCTCTTTATTTCCTTACCCTTCATTTTTCATCGCTGATGTGAAGCAAAACCCAGCTTCTGGGGTTGAAACTACAGAAGTTTGTAGCTGGAGATGCCGTAGCAGTGACAGTAAGCCTCAGCATGGTGATAACTAGTGATGTGCAGGTAGATGTTAAAACAGCAGACTGTCTTAAGGTGAGGAGAAGCCCTGGCTTTTATACTTTGCTAATTTCTGTGGTGTAAATATTTCTGTCATGTCTGATTTCAAACTTCCCACATGACATCACTAAATGTGGAGCTACGATGAAATGCTGAGCAGCACACCATTATGCATATGTGGTGGTAGCCACCACACAGATGCAGAGGAATAACCTCAAGAGCATTGATGATATTAAAATGCAGTAAAATAGGGCACGTGGGTAGCTCAGTCGGTTAAGCATCCAACTTGAGTTTTGGCTCAGGTCATGATCTCACGGTTTGTGGGTTTGAGCCCCACATTGGGCTCTGTGCACAAAGCCTGCTTAAGATTCTCTCTCTCTCTCTCTCTCTCTCTCTCTCTCTCTCTCTCTCTCTCTTTCTCTCAAAACAAACTGAAAAAATTTTTTTGTAATGCCAGAACAGGGGCGCCTGGGTGACTCAGTCCGTTCAGCGTCTGACTTCAGCTCAGGTCATGATCTCAGAGTCAGTGAGTTTGATCCCCCCTGTCGGGCTCTGTACTGACACTCAGAGCCTGTACCCCGCTTCAGATCATGTCTCCCTCTCTCTCTGCTCCCTCCCCTCCATTTGTGTTCTGTCTCTCTCAAAAATAAATAAACATTCAAAGACTATTATTAAAAATGCAGTGAGGAATTAGGAAGTGATGAGTTTTGAGAATTTACTACCTTGTTTTAAACTTCCTCATTTACTTAAGAAATTTAAATAATTTCAATTTTAATAACAGTATTTTTAACCACTTGCTCATCAGTTTTCTAAACAATTAACAATGGGTTCTTGGGAGGTGGCAGAGACCCCATGCTGCCCACCACGGGCACACTCTGACACTAGTGTGAACAGCCCGCGTACAGAAGGCACAGAGCAAGCTATTTTTAGAAACCTCAAGTGAATAATTTCCTTTTTCTGCCAACTAACGGGCAATGTTCTTATTAAGGCAGAATTTCTATTATTTATTTCTTATTCTAGCCATGACTCTATGAAGAAACTCCACAACTAACATTAGGAAATGTCAGAAGTTTGGTGGGTCGTCCCATTCTAAAATTTTCTTCTTTAAGTTAGATTCATTTGCAAATTGTTTACCTTATTTGAAATGAAAGAAGCATGTGAATGCAAATGAAAATTTTAGGCTTTCTTGTGAATGTAAAAGACTCCTCATACTTTCCTTTGTTTCTGTTCTCATGACTAAAATATGATGTCAGGAATAGAGTACATTGCTATGTTTTAATGTTTATATAAGCATTATGCTATTCATGTATTCATTCATTTATTTATTCATTCAAGAAATATACATGAAATGCCTACATTATGTCCAGGCATAGTTCATATATATATATATATTTTTTTTCTAATGTTTATTTTTGAGAGAGAGAGAGAGAGAGAGAGAGAGAGAGTGAGAGTGTGAGCGAGGTCAGGGCAGAGCAAGAGGGGACAGTGGATCTATCAGCACAGAGCCTGATGTGGGGCTTGAACTCATGAACCATGAGATCATGACCTGAGTCACAGTCAGATACTCAACCAACTGAACCACCAGGTGCCCCCACAGTTCATATATTTAAAATGTGCTACTATATATGTGTATATATATATATATACTATATATATACTATATATATATGTATATATATATATATATACACTATATATATACTATATATATATAATATATATATATACACTATATATATACTATATATATATAGTATATATATATACATATATAGTATATATATTATATACATTATATATAATATATACTATATATATTATATACATATATATACATATAGATACATATACATACATATATACATATATATACATATATACATATATATTATATACATATATATACATATATATGTATATACATGTATATTATATACATATATATTATATACATATATATACATATACATGTATATTATATACATATATATACATATATATGTATATATATACATATATATACATATATATGTATATATATACATATATATTATATACAATATATTATGTACATATATTATATATGTATATATATATCTCATATCTTATATATATATACATATATATCTCATATCCCTCCTCTTCCACATCACTATCACCCCTTGATGGCCCTACTGTGATTTTAACAATTTTCTTGGCTTCCAGTTTTGGCCTTGTACAGTCCATTCCCTATGCAGCTGCCAGAGGGATCTTTTTATACTTAAATCAAATCATGCAACTCTCCTTTTAAAAAGACTTCCCACAGGATAAAATCTAAATTCCTTACCATGGCCTGTAGTGCTTTATAATAATCTGGCCAAACTCTCTTATCTCGATTAAGTGATTTCATCTTTGTTCCATGACCTTCTTTCTCTTCGTGAACATACATTCAATGTTATCCTTACTTTGAAACATCTGTACTTGTTCCTGCTGCTGCCTGAATTCTCTGAATCTTGGCATGGCAGGTTCATTTTTGTCATTTTTGTTTCTGCTCGGATGTCACCTCCTCAGAGGAGACTTGTATGACCACCAATTTAAGATAGCCCCCTACTCTTCTTCTATATCTTATCACATCACTCTTTTATTTTATTAATAATATTTATAACTACTCAAAATTACTTCATGTATTAATTTATGCTGTTTATCATCTATCTCCATCCTTACTTGAATGTAAATCTCCATGGGAACAAGCTCTTATCTGACTTCTTCAACCTTTGAATCCCCAGTACTTCGGGGACACATCTGGCACAAAACAGGGTTTTAACAAATAACTGCTAAATGAAGTTACTATTTCTGCGTAGAGTAAAATTTAGTTATAAGAATAACTTGGATAACTTAAATTATGATTTATATTTCCAGAATGTTGATACACTTCTCTCCCTTAGGCACATGGTTTGTATTATGCCATGTGCTAATTCACAGTTTGGTTCTTACAAAGCTTAAGACTTCATATGAGAGATAGTCTAGAAAATTTATTTGACATGGTAACTTGCATCTCTGCTTCTCTCTGACCTGAGCACTGGTACTGCTGTCTTAATACATTATTCCCCATTAGATGTTTACAGTTCACATCTAGGCAAATGTAACACCACAAATGTTTCATCACGAATGTACTATCTCTAAGAAATTCTCTATTGTCTCTTAAGAATCTTTTGTTTTTGTACATCATTAGTAGTTAAATTAAGAATGTGCTAATAGTTACAAAATACTTTGAATGTAAATTTTAATAAGCTAGTTTGGCTTGTTACATATTCACTATAAATTTTAGAATATAGATTATCAAGGATCTGTGGCCATAAATAAATATCCACAGAGAAGTACGTATTTCCTTATTTATGTGTGAATGTGCATATTTTGAGCTTTTATTTTTCTTTTTAGTTTTAGTAAAAGATACCTTAGTCAAATCAAAGAAGACTTTTAAGGGCATTTTAGAGGCCAGACTTCTTCCTAAGGGCAATCCATAATCATTTGAAAGCTTCAAGGAGGTAGGAATAACAGGATCAGTTGTTTATACTTGAAAAATCACTTTGGTGGTTGTGGAAAATGTATATAGTAGAGAAGAAAGATTTAAGGAGTAGAATTATAAGGTTATCATTATAGAATGATTAGAAGATGATAATGGTCTGTCCTGGAAAGAGGGCAGTGGTCAGTCAGGTCTAGGGTAGGTTCTAAAAGAACAAGACATCTTTTCCATTTGATTTAAAGTTGCTGTATATTCATCTTGTTGATTTTGTATCTCCTAATAAATCTGTAGTTTATTCTGATGTTGCCATAGATGATGCAAACTCAAAATTTAACCTACTACTTTTGGCAACTCCTAAGTTACTAAGTTAAACTATATAACCAAAGCCACTGACTTAAACACTGATGAAAAACGCATTTTGTTTTCTCACTTTGTCCTTATCTTTCCACTAGCAGCAGAGGAAGGACCAGGAAACTGTTCTCTAGATACAATCTTTAGATGTTAACTCTGTTACTCACATGCCGCCTTCTCTACTACCTAAGTTATTAGTACATTGTAAAAGGAACAAGAAGGTAGTTGGGATGTTTAGATTTAATTCATACATTATGAAATTAAAATGTTATATTGATTTCATCACTTTTTCAGTGTAAGCATTTCAAAAGCCAAAATTATTTTGAGCATCTAATCTTGTACAGTAGTCCATATAACAGGAGGAGAGGGTAGTATACATGATGGGCTTAGAATTACTGTATCTTGCCTTCTTTAATGATAGGCTACTATATAATTTAGTGACCCCCCCCCCAAATCTGTAATGTTGTAAATGTCCTGTATTATTTGGGACAAATAGATTGCCATGAATAAATTATATACTAAGATGAGAAATTGGAATGGTATGTCATATGAGAGTTGAATGCCATTCTTATAAGTTCATCATCATAACTTTAAAAGCTTGTATTTGTGATTATGGCATAATCAAATATTATTATTTAGGAAAGGCTATCTCTCCAACTATTTTGAAGTAGCCAAATAGTTTGTCTTCCTTTGCTAAGTTCTGTGTGGGATCAATTTGAGAGTTCAAGTGGACCAATCCAGCCTTTGTATTTCTAGGCTGACAAACAGCTTACATTTTAAATTACCTTGGAGTGCCTGGGTGACTCAGTAGGTTGAGCATCCAATTTTGGTTCAGGTCATGATCTCATGGTTCGTGGGTTTGAGCCCCTCATTGGGCTCTGTGGTTACAGCTCAGAGCCTGGACCCTGCTTCAGATTCTGTCTCCCTCTCTCTCTGCCCCTCCCCCACTCATTCTCTATCTCTCTTTCTCTCTGTCTCAAAAATAAATAAAGCATTAAGAAATTTTTAATTACCTCTAAAGTATAGATTCCTTTCACTAACTTTGAATTATGACTATCCACTTAAAACCTTTTCTGACATCCCAGCTGTACATAACACTCCTACTTTCATAACAATCATGAAATGGAGGGAAAACTATCTGAACAAAATAATATTTTGTGTGTCTCTGCATTTGACTTCAAGATAGCACTTCTGCATCTAAACTAACTCGGGTTTTCCTGGATCTTCTCCAAGGTTTCTTTTAGCTACTAGAAAGTTAACACAAGAGTCCAAATATATTATTTTCTTCATTTATTTAGACTTAGAAATAATTTAGTTGGGAAACTCCCCAGTGGAATGCATTATAAGAATAGAAAGAAAAATTAAAAATAATCCTCCAAGATTTACTTACGACCAAAATAATTTTAGTTTATGAAGGATGGTCTTAGTCTATGAGGCTGTACTTTAGTATTAGAATGTGCAAATAATTTTTTCCTTTGATAAATAAAACTTAGTATTAAAACATTACATATTTTCATAATACTTTTGTTCTCCAGAAAATTGATTCATTTAATATACATCTACCATACACCTACAATGTGTCAGGCATTCTACTTTGTTATTGGTTACAATAATTAACAAGCCCTCCTGAAGCTTGCATTCTAGAGGTTATCAGGAGAATAAAGGACTAACACCAAAAATAAAATCCATTTTTATGTAGGTTTAAGGATTTATAAGAAAAAAATCAGTGGCTAATTTAGAGAATAAAGGAAGTAGAACTGGTTTGAATAGGATGATCAGGTCAAGCCCTAACTAGGTGATGTCTGGTATGAAATTTAAAGGAAAGGAACTAGCCATACCACAAAAGTAGGAATGAGAGTCACAGGTGCAGGGAGTGCAGGAAAGAGCCCGCCATGTTCAAGAAGCTGAAAGGAGGCCAGGGTGACTGGTGAGTAGCAGTGGGGGTTGTGCTGGAGACAGCATAGGGGAAAACACCGTGAAAGGCCTGGCCTTGACTGCATCTCAGACTCATTTCAGACCATTTTTTCGCTTATTCCAACTCCCATCGCCCCATCCTTGAAGCCTTCCATCAGGAGTCCGCACTTTATTCTGGGGGGAATATCAGCGTGTTTTCAGAGATGAGTGATGCAACCTGATCAAAGACCATTTTTGTTGTAGTGTAGACAGTATATTGATGTGGAGCAAAGGGGAGTTGGTAAAGAAGAGAGCAAGTCTGAAAGCCCATCAGCGTAGGTAGATTCCCTTCCAGAAAGAATCATTTTATAAGATAACAAGTCTGTTACTCCTCTGAGATGCAAAGCAAACTACAAGACCTTTTCTAGGACAAATGATTAAAGAATGTGTACGGAGACATTATATATGCTTCAGAGGGAGAAAATTTACACTTTAGAAGGTTTTCTGTACGAATTATCAAAATATGTGAAATTTAGTGATAAAAAAGATAAGAATAGCAAAAAAGATTCATAAAGTTGCTGGAGGGAAATGTCTACATCATCTTGTTTGACTCTTTTCCAAGCATTGGAATTCTCTGCAGGACATTCATGGCTTTTTCTCTCTCAACCTCAGTTCAAACACTATCTGTGATGGGGAGCCAGTTCACCCATTTTACAAGCAGCCCTTAGACTTATCAATAACCTTAATCAATAGATTATGGATCTCTGATCAATCCTATAGTAGTTGAACTAGTTTCTGATAAAATCTACCTCATAGGATCAACCCATAGCTTTCTATGAAGTTCTTTCTTTTCTGTCTTCTTTCAGTGAAAGAGGTTTCATCTTTGAGGAAAGATGAAACATCTCTGGATATTTTAATCAGGTATTGAATTAGATTCTTAAACAGAAAATAAAACCTTTTATAAGAGTTGTTAGAATGTCTGCTGGCTTTAAGAAAAATAAGAAATTGCAGTGGAAAGGAGCCCCTGTTGGTGGTCCATCTGCCTGCAGCTCCCAAGTGAGGGAACCACAGGAGAAGCTGTGAGGGCACTGGCACCACTGGAACCTTGGGCACCATCGAGGCCCAGAGCCCTGCCCACTGCTGCAAAAGCAGCAGGGGCTTCTGCTTTTCTGGGCCCTTCCACATCCCACCCCTTCTCTGTGCCTCTCATTGGCAAGAGCATCTAGGAATGTAGTTCTCACGTTTTTATCCCAGGGATAGGCAGAAGGACATAATGACCACCAGAAATGCTGCTGCAAATCCAAGAAAAAATGTAGCACACTTTCTCCAAAACTAAGTAGCTTTGCATGATAACCATCAAAACTGACAAGAAAGGGGCACCTGGGTGGCTCCGTCGGTTAAGCTTCCGACTTTGGCTCAGGTCATGATCTCACGGTCCGTGAGTTCGAGCCCCGCATCGGGCTCTGTGCTGACTGCTCAGAGCCTGGAGCCTGTTTCAGATTCTGTGTCTCCCTCTCTCTCTGCCCCTCCCCTGTTCATGCTCTGTCTCTCACTGTCTCAAAAATAAACGTTAAAAAAAAAAAATTAAAAAAAAAAAAACTGACAAGAAAAACCCAGCCAAACCTGGCTTTTTAGGATATGTTAAATGAAATTAGAGAAAAGAAGTAAAATTGCTCTTAACTTATAAATTGATTTCATGATATAGAAATCCGTATTAGAAACACTATTAAAAATATAGGGCGAGAAAACCCGTAGCTATCGGGGCTGCATTATAAATATATCTAAAAGGGAGACTTACCTAAGATATAGAAAATAATGATTAATATCACTTGATCACCAACAATCACAGATAACAATGTGGCAACTATATTTAGTTATTCTGTATATTGTCTTTTTAATTTTTTTTGATGTTTGTTTCTGAGACAGAGAGAGACAGAGCATGAGTGGGGGAGGGGCAGAGAGAGAGGGAGACACAGAATCTGAAGCTGGCTCTAGGCTCTGAGCTGTCAGTACAGAGCCCAACGTGGGGCTCGAACTCACAGACCGCGAGATCATGACGTGAGCCAAAGTTGGACGCTCAACCAACTGAGCCACCCAGGCGCCCCTCTGTATTTTCTTTTACAGTGTTATAATAACATCATAATGGACAACATTGTATATAAATCTTTTTTTCAAAATTTCTTATTTTTTAGAAAAGATTCTCCAAGTAGAATACTGGATTAGAAGGCAGAACCTTTCAAACACTTGGCAAATATTTGATAATTGCCAAATTGCTATCTAAACAGTAATGCCTATATTTTATCATTAAACAATTTTTACTAGCATTTCAGTATTCAAAAATTCTTGGTTAATTGGGCAAAAATATCTCATAATTTTTATTATTTTTAATTACTATTGAGGTGAATAATATGTTTAATAGCTACTTATATTTTTATTTCTAAGAAGTTCTGTTTATGTTTTTTTCTCTGTTTAACATTAATAATTTTCCTTAAAATTTTATGCTCATTTTGTAAAGCAATGTAATTAGCATTTTCATACCCTATTTGTAGCAAATATTTTTTCAAGTTTGCATTTCAAAGTCATTAATGTTAGATCAATATGGTTCATTTATGTGCAAAATAATGAATTCTCATCTTAAAAACCTTCAAATATTTAGTGCATACAAACAAGCTATAGAATAATAGATATGATTTAAGTCCACTTCTATGAAATCCAAAAGCAGAAAATAATGAAGCAATGTTTAAAGAGGTATGTAAGTGACATGTAAAACTTTCCCCCAAAAGAGAAAAATGCTTAACACAAAATTCAGTACCATGTTGCCTTGTGAGGGGGCAGAGGGCAATCAGGAAGGGGCTTATAGGATGGTGACAATGTTATTTCTTTGCCTGGCTGTTAAGTATGCAAGTGCTCTGTTGTTGTTGTTGTTGTTTTTGTTAAATTATATTTTTAAAAGTACTAATTTACATAATTTATTTCAAAGTTGTAGAAGTTAAAAGAGGATTGACAAAGTTGACGAATAAGAAAGTTTATTGAATCTGACATTTTAGAGGTGTCTATTACCTTGCTAGAGCTACCATAACAAAGTTCCACAGACTGAGTGGTTTAAACAATAGTTCACTTTCTCACAGCTCTGAAGGCTGGAAGTCTGAGGTCAAAATGTCAGCAGGGTTGGCTTCCTTGGATTATAGACAGCTGTCTTCCCCCTATCTTCATGGGGTCTTCCCTCTGTATGTTGTGTCCTGAGTTTTTCTTCTTATAAGAAAACCAGTCATATTGGATTAGAGCTGACCCTAATGACCTTATTTTAACTTAATTACCTCTTTAAAGACTATCTCTGAATACAGTCACATTCTGAGGTACTGAGGGTTAGGGCCTCAACATGGGAATTTGAAGGGACAAAATTCATCCCATAACAAAGTTACTGGTAATTTCTGGTAATTTCAAGAGAAAATCTTCCATAAAATACTGTGGGTGAAGGTCTTATTTCTTTCTCTAAGCCAACCTCCCAGAGCTTACATTCTAAAGAGAGGAGGCAAGATCAATCAGTCAACATATAACAACAGATAGTGATAATACCTGAAGAAGAAAGTAAACCAGAAGAAGGTAGGTAAAGAGTGATGGAAGATAGCTAGGACCTACATTTTCAATGAGTGGGAGGAACAGCTTGATCTGATGAGATAACACTGGAAAAGAGAACCATATGAGGTGAGGGAAAGGTCCATGTGGTTATCTGGAGGAAAAGTATTCCTATTCGAACAATATAAAGCCTTATTCTAGGAGTGCCTTTGGCTGTTCAAGGAACAGCAAGGAGACCAGTGTTACTGGGACTGAGCAAGGCGTGGGGAGAGTAGACACAATTATGGTGGAGAAGTAGTTGGAACCTGAATCATAACAAGGTTTACAGGTCCTGGTTAAAGACTGGATTTTACTCTAAATGTGATGAGAAGCCATTGAAGCATTTTAAGATGGGAAATGGCATGATCAGATGTATATTTTACAAGTCTTATTTTATCTGTTCTTTGGAAGGAAGTAGAAATCTCATAAATGGTGGACCAGAAATCACTGTGAATCTCTAGAAACAGGGAGAGTGGTTACAAACCAAAAGGTGACAGTCTAAGCTAGAGATGAAATTAGCTTTGACTAGTGTGGTCATAGTAGAAGTGAGAAGTACAGTCAGGATTTATTTGGAAGAAGACCCAACAATATGTTCTGATGATTTGATAAGGGATGTGAAAGAGGATTTGGCATGACTCTAAGAATTTAGATTAGGCAACAGAATCATCTACTGAAATGGCCAACAGAATCATCTACTAAAAATAGATGACTGGAGAAAAGGAGGAAGAGCTCAAATTTTGATGTGCTAGTTCATGCTATGTCCATCAGTCATCCAGATGGAGATAGATTTAAAAAAAAAAAAAAAAAAAGGAAAAGAATCATCTAGCAAAACTGAGAGACCAGCTGAGGTCAAATAACAAATTTGTCAGAGAACCAAGTGGCATAATTATATAACTATCTGCAATTCATACCAGCCTGGATACAGAGAAAGCAGATGGTTGTTGACATCACCCAAAGTTGGCAACTTGCATGGTTAATGTAGTAGGAGATAAGGGAAACAAGGATTCATTGCTTTTAGTTGAATAATTTAAGTAGCTGAGCAGAGAGATTGTATCTATTAAAATATTTTCAGCTGTCTATAACAAACCCTCAACTCTAAATTGCTTAAGAAATAGGTGGCTATTAGGCCTTAGTGAAATCAGTGTCTCAAAAATGTAATCAAGGCCATTCCCTCCCAGCATCTTACATCTCCACCAGAGGGGTCTCAGAACCAGGTGTATTTAAGGCTGATTCTCTCTGTGGTTATAGTATGGCTGTAGCAAAGCTAGGAATTAGTGCACGCAGACTCTATAATGTCCAAGGAAGAAGGGGTATGTCTCTGTCAAAGCTCCATCTTAAATGAAGGACCTTTACCAGAGACTCTCTGAAAATCTTTTCCATATTGTCTCAAATTGGTTTTACTAAACTAGTAAAATGGCATTTCCACGAATGCTCAAAGTGATCAAGATTTGATTCAGATGGGGATGGTGAAAATTTCTTCAAGGAGTGAACATCTGAGCAAAAACTGGAGAGTATATTGGCAAGGAAACAGAAAAAGATTTCTACTTAATATTAAAAGTTAGATAACAAGATGAATAATGAGGTAAATAACTAAAATAAATGAGGATATAGAAAAATGAAGAAGGGAAAACTGGGTCAAAGAGCAGCTTCATAAAAGTGCAACAGAAGGACAAAAAGTTATAGGAAAGATACAAAGTTAGTTTCAAAAATAGACAATTTAGGCAGGATTATTTTTACTGAGATAATAAGGAATGGTAATCACATGTGAATTTTTAGATTAAAACAAGGATTAATAATGTTGAACAAGTTACCAAGGATTATGTCCATAAACTGAGAGAAGTCCGATCTAAAGTCAGTAACTGTTAAAGAATATTTGGATGGGTAAACAGAAATGTTCAAGGAAGAGTTTAAGTAATTACTGCTGTAGGAAAATTGTAACTATTTTTGCTTTGTTTTATAGTTTAGATTATATATTCTGCAATACTCAAACCTATGAGACAATCCCTTCCCCTCAAAGACTGCATTTGGTGATGTTTTCTAAATTTAAAAAGTTGAACTAGGAGGTTAGAATCTGAAAAGAACATTGCTAATGGAACCTAGCATGGTTAGGGACTCCTACATAAAGTAAGTGTTCTCAAAAAAGGAGTTGTAAATTAAAGGAATTTATCAGTTTTGAAGAATGTAATTACACAGAAGAAGTTTCAGAAAATGAAGCAGTTGTACTAAGGGAGATATCTTTATTCAAAGATGAACTTTTCTGAATTTGGGGTATCAGCAAAATTCCAGTTTTATTAAATAGTTCTCTATTTTCATCTTGTTTTCATAATCCCAAACTCTGTGGAATATAAAGTTCCAACAAATTTTTTGTGTCAATACATTGATCATGAGAAAATGAATAATCTTTTGCAATGGCATGTCTTATATGTATAATTTTAATTATTAGTAAGCTCAATTTTGCACATTTATGAATGTTGGTACATTAGTGGCATAAAAATTACAGTAAGATTCTCTATTCTCTATACAGAAATGGAGTGAAAATATTCTATAATCCTAAGGAAGAAATATTAGGATATATGTACACCCCCTCAAATCATAGGATGTTGCTTTATATTTTCTCCTTAAATAAGAGCAACAAATAAGTGAATTAAAATAATTATGTTATCTTTGACATATACATCAACCATCAAAACACCATTTCAAAATTAATTTCCTTTGAAACATTATAGGCTATGTTGAAATTTGTAACCCTTTCAGGAAAATATAAAGATAATTATCTGTGCTGAGAAAGAGAGTTGACTTTAAATTTTCACTCTGTAGTTTTGATATTTGCCCACAGTAACACAAATTTTAAAACTACTTAGAAAAGAAAATGAGTTTGTCATTGTTAAAACTGAATCCCTGGAAATTTCTCACAAATAGAACTGGAAACCTTTAATGCTATAATAAGAAGGAATATGAAACACTTAAACTGGAAAGTGATATATCAACATATTAAAATGGTCCATTTAATACTACTTTAGGGACCAGCTTTAGTGATTTATGAAAGGAATGTTTGGGTCTCAAAGTCCTTCCCAAAGTTAGGTAAGGCTAGAAGTCAGCCCCTCAGTAGATTATTCACAGTATGAAAGCAATTCAGTGAAGCAAAAGACATTCCAGAGGCACTTTTTACAGACACCTTCTGCAAAATGAGCCAGACCAAGAGGAAATAAATCGTTTAGAACATATTACAAAAGTATGTATTTCTCCCGCCAGTTGTCTTTCTTCAGTAACCTACAGCTTCAGGCCCTGCAAATTAACACCCTTGGTCACATGGCCATTAGAAGCTGGAAGAGTGAAGGATGTTGTAGATTACAGAGGAGTAGCTTAAGGAGACTCAATCCACAGGGGCTGCTTCAAAGTAGATGTGCCCAAAAGTTGTGAATTCTTTGGATATGAACATCTGTGTGGATGATCCTTCCAATGCCCTGGACTTTCAATTCCTCTTTCTTGATGATCTTGTCTTCCTGCCCTGCCTCAGTAACCTGCTTCTGATCACAATGGAGACAGGGGTTCACAGACCTAAATGTGAACTAGAACATGAGTGGTCCCCATGGGCTGCCTTGGTGGATCAGTAGGTTGAGCGTCCAACTTTAGCTCAGGTCATGACCTCATGGTTCGTGGGTTTGAGCATTGCATTGGGCTCACTACTGTCAGCATAGAACCTACTTCAAATCCTCTGTCTACCTCTTACTCTGTCCTTCCCCTGCTCCCTCTCTCTCTGTCAAAAATAATACATAAAACATTGAAAAAAAACAAAAACAAAAAGATGAGTGGTCATTGAAAATTTAATGAGAAAAAATGACATGGTAACTTTCACTAATTGCTAAGTCAAATGTATTATTCCTTGAAATATGAATTGAAGTAACAAATTACTGTCACCAATAACAATTGCAGATATTCTCATATAATATTTCAGCTGTTGCAGTATTACTGCTTCAAAAATATGGCATTTATTAGACCTAACTTTTGTTCTTATTATTTGATGTGCACATAAAATTTTATTGTGCTAATAAACATATATTTGCTTTCTTGATATTTCTATAAATGTATCTCAATATAATTGTTTTTTCCTTTAATTCTAGATATTATATTTAATGTATGTGAAAGCATTATTTGCAGCATTCCATGGCCTGTAATTAAAACCACTACCTTATCTATAGTTTGCCTCATTCTCCCTTTATGCTCCTCACGTGGCCAAGCCAAACTATGATTAAATACAAATTTCTGTTGTACTATGTGCCTGAATAGCTCCTGCCAAGATCTCCCTGTCCATTCCCATGCCCAAAATTTACCCCCAACACTATCTGCCTGGAGACCCTCAGGTCTAAGCATTCCCATAGGTCTCATTTACTACACTAACCAAAAGTAGCCCAGGAGTCCCTGATTAAGGAGTTCTGGGTGCTCCTTTTATGATTCCATTTCTATCCATACATAACTCTTAAAACCTCTCACTCTGACCTCTGGAATTCATAGTCAGTCATCAGCAAAGTCTCCTGTAGTGTCCATCTCTTCACTGAATATTTCCTTCCCCTTAATTCATCTGAAACCTTGCTCTACCCAATGACATTGCTTCTCCTGCAGTCTGTTCAGACACCGTGGACACTGGGCCTGGCGGCAGGGTAGTTGTCCTTGCTTCTTGTCGCTGCTTCGGTAGTATTCTCCTTTCTTGTCCAAAACACCCTGCTTGGAATCTCATAGCATTTGTTCCTCTCATTCATTTTCCCTTTTTGAAGTTTTTTTTTTTTTTTTTTTTTTTTTTTTTTTTTTTTTTTTTTTTTTTTTTTTTTACCAATTCCCTGGATCATTTCTATTCATTCCTTGAGGAGTTACAAGCCCAGATCACTGTAAATGTCTCCAAAACTATTTCTGTCATACCTTTTGTTGATTTCAATATGCATATAGATAATCCATACATTACCCTATCCTCTCACTTGAAACACTGCTCATTTATGTTGTCCTTCCTGTGGTTCCATTCCCACCTTATTATTGCTGTTTTTATAATATCAAAGAGTCTAGTCTCTGACCACCACCTATCTTTCCTCTCATCTTTTAGTACTCTGACTTCCAAAATTTTTGACCCACAAGAAACCATAAGCCATTGATCTTATCACTTTTTCTGTTTCTTTCTCAATTTCTTCATATCTACCTTAATTCCCACAGCCACAGATTATAATTACTCCTTTTTATAGAATCCCCACACATATCTTTACTTCTCTTACTTCACATACTCACTTGATATTTCATGGATTAAGTCCAACTGTTCACTTATATCTATGTTTACATTCTCAAAGCTAAAGGTGGCTAAAGAAAAATACCCAACATTAAGACTAGTTACACCACCTTGAATTCATGACAACTCACTTTAAGCGGGACCACAGTCCTGCTGGGCCATTCCACTAGATTTTCCTCATACGTTCATTCTTATCCTCTTCTTGACAACTCTTTTGCACTTCTCCTTCCTTCAGTTTCCAACATATCTTTCCTATCTTCCTCTTTTGTCAATAACTTCTTTTGTTTTTCTGAGAAAATGGAAGAAGTCAGGAGCAGCCAACATCTAACCATGTGCCATACTTTCCCTCCTAATACCCTGAAGGAACTCGGTGTTCTTTCTTACTCAAGGTCCACTCTCCACATATGAGACAGATTCCAACACCTCTTGTTAATGCAAGGGTATTGCTTCAGCCATTCTTTCTTTTCTCTTCTGCATGATAATTTTATTTTTCTCTATTCAATTTTTTTTTGCATCAGCCTACAAGCATTTAGCAATAGTTCCCATCTTTAAGGGGGAAAAGAAGAGGAAAGGAAAGGAAAGGAAAGGAAAGGAAAGGAAAGGAAAGGAAAGGAAAGGAAACGAAAGGAAACGAAAGGAAACGAAAGGAAACGAAAGGAAACGAAAGGAAAGGAAAGGAAAGGAAAGGAAAGGAAAGGAAGGGAAATGAAAGGAAGAGAAGGGAAGGGAAAAGAGAAAAGAAAAAAAAGAAAATAAAAGAAAAGAAAGCTCTCTCTTTGTAGCTATTGCATGATTCTATGATTTTCTTCAGAGCAAAATGCAACAGATAATTTGTCCATCTTCACAATCTGTAATTCCCCTCTCCAATTCTGTCTTAAATTTGCTTCAATCAGGTTTTCATTCCAACACTGTATCAAAAATCTCTTGTCAAGGTCACCAATGACCTTCATGTTTTTAATCAAGGAGTCAGTCCTTATTTAATCTCTTAGTAGCATCAATACAGTTGATCACTTTCTCCTCCTTGGCTTTCTGGGCACCAGTTTCTCTTGATTTTCCTCCTCCCTCACAAGCTGCTGTTCTCAGTCTCCTTTGCTGGCTCCTGGTCATATTTCCAACTTTTGAACTTAAAATGCCCTAGGACTCAGTACTTCAGTAACTGTATCCCTCTTAGTGTCTAAGTAATCTTATACAGTTCCAAGGATTTAAAGGCTGAAAGCTCTCCATTATAAGTCTCTGATTTATTCAACTCTCTAATCACTAACCACTATTTCTGCTTACATATCTAAAGTAAACTTTCCCCCTGGCCCACTATATTTGCTCTTCCTACATTTTTACCCATCTCAACAAAACATTTCCAATATTCCTTGAAGTCATCTTTGACTTTTTTTCCTCCTTACATACCATATTCATTTCATCAAAAAATCTTATTGGTTTCACCACTAAAATATATCTAGAAACCTCTAGGTTTGCTGCCACCATCATGGTTCAGTGATCATGCTTTATCTTCAGGATTATTGCATTAGACATCTGTGTTCTCTGCTTTGTGCTTAGCTAGCACCATACAATTCATTCTCAACAGAATGACCACAGTGATCATTTTCACATATGTCAGCACTTACCTGTACAAAAACTTACAATCACTTTCCATCTTACTCAGAATAGGACTAGGTCCCATATTCATTTTTGTATTTTGTCTTATCTGTCTCAACCTTGGCCAGTACCATTATCTCCCCAGCTCATGAAATATAAATCTATTTCTGTGAGATTCTTAATTGGTTTTCTAATACCCTGAAAAATTTGACTCCTCTAATCAAGATGCCTATATTATTCCTATATATTTGTATATATTTGTATTACTTATATGCATTGATTATTTAGAAAAGGTATATTCTATTCTTTATATGTAGAATAGGATTAAGTGTCTATCTTGTATGTGAGTAATAAGTGATGAATAGATTGTTACCTCCTGTTATTATGAATAGTAAATGATACTATGTACTATTATTGTGAATAATAAATGAATACATCAAAATCTGTTTTATTATGCCTTAAACTTTTGCCATCCAATTCCAAACAAAAGCATGATTGGGAGAGATAATACTCCATATCAGTGTTTCTCAACCTTCTTTCATTACTACCTCACTAATAAGCCCTTTTACACATTTTTGCCTAGAAACTGTGCCACCCATGACATTTTAATACCACAGATATTCTGCATATCTCTTCATGTACATTTTGCATCTTTGGAGATGCAAAAACCATTGTACTATCTTAGATCCTTTCAACTCGCAAGATCTAGTTTTCATCTCCATGAGGGCCATATTGTCCCTATGGAGAATGCATTCTCTCTGGAGTTACCCCCTTCCATCCATTCCCAAGAGATGCAATCATTTTCTGAATTTATCAGTACAAAAGGTCAGTGAGCTGTGTTTTTACGAGACATTTTTTGCACCTTCATAGAATTAATTTTTATCGTATTGTACTTTGGTATTTTGCTATTGGCTTATCCTGAGGAACGTTATAGAAAAAAGAACAAAAGCAAAAAACAATTACATAAAATCTACTACCATATTATTAGATGGTTGTAGAGGATATGTTTTGCTGTACTACACAGTGTCCTTCTTTTAAGGAACGATGGTTAAAAATATTCTTAAGTAGGGATGAATCTAGACAAGTAAATGCCCTGGCCCAGGCTAGTAAATAAATATTTAAATAAGATAATTTAATATTTAACATTAAATAAGTATTCTTGAAATTTTTGTATACTATTTAATGGGAAGGATGAGATCTTATTAGAAGTAGGTTGTGAAATATGACCACTGTTGTCTAAATTCTAGAAAAATCGATCTCCTCAGCACCACTCCCCCTCTCTGACCCACACACACACACACACACACACACACACACACACTCAAAAAGGAAAAATACATACAGTTAAATAAATCCATTCTCCTCTGTAGGCAACTAATATATTACTTATTAGAGCATATTTATTAGGAAATCTATGTTCTATGCACATACACTCTAAATAAGTTACAAATATCTTCCTTCAATACAGTACTTTCCATGAAAAGGAAAGGAGGTGAGGGAGGAGGGAGGAGGATTCAGGTGAGGGAGGGGAGATGAAAAACAACCCCTCTGGTAAATAAACTTTCTGGGGTGACTGGGTGGCTCAGTCGGTTGAGCATCCAGCTTTGGCTCAGGTCACAACCTCATGGTTCATGGGTTCAAGCCCCACATCAGGCTCTGGGCTGACAGCTCAGAGCCTGTAGCCTGCTTCAGATTCTGTGTCTCCCTCTCTCTCTGTGCCTCCTCTGCTCCTGATCTGTCTCTCAAAATAAATAAAAACATTAAGAAAAGTTAAAAAAAAAAATACTTTCCTAATTTGTTGCATTTCTAGTATTGTGTTAGCATCATGATGGATTGTTATTCCAGGGACCTGCCCAGATGGACTGCCCCTTAACCTCTTATCTCAGGACCAGAAATAGAAAAGCCTTTCTTGAGCACATTACCTGTTTTTGTTTTTATTTGTTTGTTTGTTTATCATTTGGATAATTAACTTAATGACTGATCTATTTCTCTGTGTTGCTTGGCCAAAGCTCAGAGCCATATTTCTGACATACCTATAGCAAAGTATATAGGTCATTGTATATTTTAATTGAAGATATGTGAATGTAAGTAAAGTGCTTTTTAAATAACTACTTAATAAATATTAGTAATATTAGTAGCAGCATTGGTGCATGTTGTTGTTGCTATTTTGATATCATTTTCTCCTAGCTTAGTCTATTTTTTCCTAAATTTATTTTCCTTCTTCTCAATTTCCTTATTTTTCCTTTGTCATAATTTATGTATCTTTGCAAACTATCTTAAAACCTTTTTAGAATTAGGAAGCATATAACTTATAGGTAAATATTTATATTTTATTCTCCAAAAACCCTGGCAAAGCATTTCGACTCAATATTTATTTTCCCAGATTAACTAGCAAAAAAAGTTACCTAAATAAATAGTGATGTGTTAAAATGTCTTAAGAACACAGATCATAAATGTCTAAAGAGCATGTATTGACCCTCAAGAACTACAAGACACATGTATCAGATTTCTAACATATGCATGATTAAAATATAAGATTGAAATATAAGATAAAAAGAAATTCTTTATAGCAAGTCATAAAGAACGTATTCTAAAATAAAATAAAATCTAGAGAAAATGTTAAAAATGAAAAATTGACACAATTAAAAAGTGCTTATTATTTAGTATAATGATTTTCATGACAACTGGAGAACTGTTATATATGATTCTAAGATTACAAAGAAATTGTAATTCAAGGAGAAACCTGAAACACAAGGCAAACCAGCTTAATAGAGAAAGATTGGAAGTAGGGAAAATGGTGCTACCATATATGAAATATATAGCCATCATAATTCTTATATATATTCTTCCAAATACCTCAACTAATGTAGTAACATTATATATTCCGAGGTTTTGGAGAGAGCTTTGGTTTTTATAAATGGAAGGACATTCTTTCTTTTTATATAGTCATTAAGTGCTGCCTAAACCTCCAAACATATAAATATACTGACATGGGTACCTGATACCCAACATGAATTTGATATAGAGAATAAAGTCCTACACAGATAAAAATGTATTTAGTTTCTGTCTCTTTTGTTCTCCCTGAATATATTTTTCTGCTAATAACACAGAGCTGGTCTTTTAGAGGATTGCTCATTTCTGGAAAACTGGTTATTTTGTGATTTTGTTAATTACTTTGCCTTTTGTAAGGGTGATTTTGATGGCTGAACACATCTTTTTGCAGCTCCCTGAAGCCATATATTATTTTTTGTGTTTTACCTAGGACTGAAAAGCTTTCTTTACCTAAAAGAAATTTAACTGATCCTTAAAACATTTAAACTAAGTAAGATATGTTTAAAAATCATTACAAAAAAGATACTATCTTATACCTGTTGAGTTATTACACTTCTGTAGAACTTTGGGTTCAAGTAAAGACATAATACAATCTGGGGCGCCGGCGTGGTTCAATCAGTTAAATGCCAACTTCAGCTCAGGTCATGATCTTGTGGTCTGTGAGTTTGAGCCCGGGTCAGACTCTGTGCTGACAGCTCAGAGCCTGGAGCCCGCTTCAGATTCTGTGTCTCCCTCTCTCTCTGCCCCTCCCCTGCTCATGCTCTGTCTCTCTCTGTCTCAAAAATAAATAAAAACATTAAAAAGATTTTTTTAAAAAGTGAGTTATATTTAAAGGTGTATCTAAAAATTACAATAAAAGATACTATCTTATATCTGTTGAGTTATTACACTTATGTAGAACTTTGGGTTCAAAAAAAGACATAAGACAATTTGGGTCACCTGGGTGGCTCTGGGTTAAGTGTCGTACTCAGGTCATGAGCTCATGGTTCGTGAGTTTGAGCCCCATGTCCAGCTCTGTTCTGACAGCTAGAGCCTGGAGCCTGTTTCAGATTCTATGTCTCCGTCTCTGACCCTTCCCTGCTCAAACTCTCTCTCTGTCTCTAAAAAATAAATAAACATTAAAAAAATAAAAATAAATAAATAAGTTATAAATTATAATTGATTAAGTAATAAATGCCAGGAGTTACAGCATCGATATTAAAAGAAAAAGAAAGAATATACATTATAGGCAATATTAAACTCAGAATTATAAATATTTCCTAAGGCATATTTGATTGTAAGCATTTTTCTATCAAGTAAGAATTTCTGTTAATGCCTAGTATTTTTAAAAATATTTATTTATTTATTTTGATAGAGAGACAGAGAAAGAACAAGGCAGGGGAGGGGCAGAGCAAGAGGGAGAGAGAGAATCCCAAGCAGGCTTCACACTGTCAGCTCAGAGCCAGACGTGGGGCTCAATGTCAGAAACCATAAGATCATGACCTGAGCCAAAATCCAGAGTTGGATGATCAACTGACCTTGCTTGTTCATATTTACAAATTGAGTACTCTAGTGGATGTGATTAGATGTAATGATTGCTTGATTTTGAGTCTAAGACAAGTGGGGGTTTTATAGGGACACTAATTCTTTATAATACTTTTTCTCAGGAATGGTCCTCTGGGACATGCATAGATAAACAGACCCTGCACAGAACTACAGCAGAAGGGGAATCCAAAGCAGCAGCTGGTGATTAAATGTAAAAAAAAAAAAAAAAAAAAAAAAAAAAGGTTTTGACCATTAGTTCAACCCATTCAGTAAAACCTTACTGAGCACCAAACGTGTTAGATAAGACTTGGTCCCGGGAAGTTTAAAGAAGAATAGGAACATAGTGTGTATTCTCCAGGAGTCCTGAGCTCATGGAGAATAGGAGGCAGAAAAATAATTGTGGCACATCTATCAAATGTTATAGAAGCAAGGACAGAGAGAGTGATTAAATCAACGTATAACTGTTTTAAGGAATGGCATGTTTGATGAATCTAGTAATATCAGTGAGAATTTTCCAGGAATAAAGGGAGTTCAAGTCCAAGGAAACAAATGTTGACTGTAAGAACACATAAAAATGGCATCGTATTTAGTGCATTTGGGATGTGGCATTCAAAAAAAGGAGGGTAGGGTAGAAATAAGTAGAGTATAGATTATTTTATTCAGACTGTGAGAAAGGGGCATATTGAATTTATGATTTGGGTTTTTTTTCATATTTTACTTTTTCTTATGTTTGAATAGGAGGTGATGAGGTCCTGGATTACTAAGGCAGAGGCAGTAGAGAAAGTGGAACAGAGAGATTCTTCAGTTGTGCTTGATGGCCAAGTTGGTACATTGCAAATGAGGGCAAAACGGTTTTGCAAATGATTCTGTGTTTTCTCTTATGAATAATGAGTCCATGGCAACATCATTGACTGAGCTAAGTAATTCAGAAATTCAGTGGGCACATTTTATAAAAACAATGACAGTGACAGAGCAAAGAGAATATAGGGAGAAAGAAGATGTTCAGTGACAAATTCTGAAGAACTCTAACATAGAAAAAACAGCTCAGGTAAATGAGAGGTAGGACAGTCCAGTTAAGACATACTATGTCAAAACAAATCATTAGTCTCAAACTTCTTTCTAGATTTTATAATACTTGTCTCAATACCTAGAAAATTAATTATGAGTTATTTAAAACATGTTAGCATATCATCAATGTCTAAAAGTCTCTCTGTATAAAATGCACTGTCAAGAGGCATAAAGGCACAAGGCGCAAGTCGTAATGGAAGAAAGACAGTGATGACTCCAAAAAATGTATAATGAAGTGACTAGAAGAAAAATGGCACTACTGTTAGGAATACAGACAAATGTTGAAAGAAGTTCAATTTCCACTCACTGTGTGGGAATTTGGCTTGTTCAATATAAACAAAATGGTTTCTTAAGTATTTCCCAGAATTCCTCGTGGTTAGCAAGGAGTAACTACTTTGCTGATTTTTAAAATAAACTCTTTGCGGAAGTGATGAAAGCCAATCTTCTTGTCTCCACTTTTTTGAGCCTAAAGAATTTGAAAAGAACTTATAATTTCAGAGTTTAGCACCTGACAATAAGACTGAGGATGAGCTTTCTGGAAAGAGAATTCTGGAAAATGTATAAACAGAGTGAAAATTCCATGCAGACACCATCCAAAGTGATTGGATTATGTTATAATCTTCTGGCTGAGAGGCTTTAAACAAGCACACACTCAGAAATCTTTTAGAGTAATCAGTGATGAGTTTCAGCCAGCAACTCCTTCCATGTTTCAGACTATATCATTAAAACAGCTGAGAAATTGTTTCTCCTGGGGAAGTGCAAAAAGAAGAATCAGTTGGTTGTGATCCTTATAATAGTTGTAGAAATTCAGTGAATTTGGACCAGTTCTTAGAAGAACTGAATGTGCATGTGGAAAAACAGAGATACACCAAGTAATCCTTGCTGATAGAGGGATGACACTGAATCCTGCAGTGAGGCCTCAAGGTCTGACAAACAAATGAGTTCAGGTTCCTATTAGGAAGGAAAATCTTAACTACCAAAATACTACCTTAAACAGGTGAGTCACTCATTTGTCAGAACACCAAAGCAAAGATGAATCAAGAAAGATCAAATGGTCCTTTTGTCACAGTTTTACCCTGGGAAAGCTCCCAAGGTCTCTGAATCACCAAGTGAAACCAGTGGAGAACTAAGATTTTTGGCTGTTTCCGCTGTGGAGGTGCTTAGATATGGGTAGTAATTTCCAACCCTCAGCTCATTACATTAGGTAGGCTGGATCACTGCATTCTCTAGCCATAGTAAGAGACACTCATGAAGCATCTGTGTGGTAGGGAAAATAGTACTGGGCTTACAGTCAGGTTTCAGTTCAACACTTCATTTTACTTTTCCTAGGTGGGCAAATCTGAGCCTTAGGCCCCTCATCTATATGTGAGGATAACGATACTTCAACTGTGTATTATACGGCTTACGCAAAATAACATGTTACAACTTCCCCAGAGTTGGCACATCATAAATTATTTTTAAAAAATCAATCCATTGAATGGATATTTGTTGGTGCTGTGTTATGGGTCAGATTGTCCAGAAAACTTAGGATAAATGAAATAATTTTAAAGT